>NW_006408528.1:38174538-38183458 GCF_000296735.1 Chrysochloris asiatica
GAAAAACCCAAAACAAAAATGTCAGTATGACTGGCTATTACATGAATAAGCAAGCTGTTCGCCAGGTAGCCATTAAGGTAAGCAATCAAGTTCCTTCAGGTCAGACTCCCCTCTAAGACTGAAAATCAAAGGGAACACATGAAGAGGCATGTAAGCTTGTTGGTGACCACATTGGTCTACGGGTGAGTGGAAGCAGAGGAAAGGCAGCATTGAAGAAATGGGCTGAGTTCAACAGTCCATCGACTCCTGTTGATCTGGAGACGAGAGAGAGAAGAGGAAAGGCTGGTTGGTCCAAAGTGTGGTGAGACCTGGGGACACTTAAGCCCATGGACAAGGACATAGCCACAGAGGGCTAGATCTGAGAGTGAAGCATCCAGCTGATATGAAGTGAGCGGAGATGTACAAGAACACCCAAACGTGCATACAACAGTACCCACCTGACCTAGTCTTGATGGCTTGAAAATCAGAACTTGACTAGAGGAAGATTACAAAACAAAAAAAAACACACACACAATTTTTGATAACGGAAACAAAGGTAAAATTGCTCCAATTTGATGAACCTGACCTATACTCATGGAGTTAGTGGTTATGTGTTGTAGTCGGAACCGACTCATAGTGACCCTGTACAGGGTTTCCAAGGCTGTAAATCTTTACGTAAGCAGAAAGCCTCATCTTTCTCCTGAGGAACAGCTGGCAGTTTTGAACTGCTGACCTTAAGGTTTTCAGCCTGATTCATAATCACTAAACTACCAGAGCTCCTATACTTATGGAGGTAGTAATTCTAAATACCAACAGAGAAGGAAGGAGTCTTCACATCAAGTATCAATGCTATCTCCTCTCTACACAGGATAGATAAGGACGGGCAACTTAAGACACTGGCTACCTAAAATGAAGGGGCAATAAAGACACAAAGTGACTTGCTTACAAGGTATCAAGAGGGAGTTTAAGTGTGTGGGGGAAGAAAGAGTCCCCACTGAAAAATTTTCATTTTGTCTATATGGCTCTGGTAAAAATAGATGGGGATAAGATTTCTTATGATTCAATAGTGAATAATCATCATGACTAATTCCAACTGTCACCATTATAAAGGTAAAAGTTTTGTAACAAAAATAAGGGAGTGGTTAATCTTACAGTCCAGAAATGGAGGACCCCAGGGCCATCAAGGGGAAAGAGCACAAGCAGAATGTGGGATCTTATCCAGAGAAGCAGCAACGCCAGAGACAGAGGCAGAGATGGGGTCATGGAAAAGGGGACTCTAGATTCATTGGAAGAGAGGGACTAAGAGGTGGTGGCCAGGAGGCTATCTTGCAGAATGTGCCCTTTAAAGGTATAAATTATATATGCCTGAGTGGTTTTTTTCTTTTGTTTAAAAAAATCTAAAGTGAATAGCGAGAAAAACTGTTAACTGATGGTACATACAGGGGATTATATTATTGTAATGAAACAAGGTGTATGATTTGTTTAATGTAAAACTGATGATATGCCCTGTAAACTGTCACTCGATCCACAATAAAAACCTTAAGAAAAAAGTCAGTAAAAAAAAAAAGACAGCTAACATTTACTGAATGCCTACTACATGCTGAACACCGATCGTAGGATTCTACACTTAACTCACTGCATCCTCATAAACGTGCCTTCAGGTCAGTACTCTAATTATTTCCATTTTTCAGGGAGAGAAATGGAAACATACAGAGGTTATAACTAGCTAGTGGGGACAGTGGCTGTTCGCTGGCAGAATTCTCCCCTTTCACATGAGTCACCTAAGTTCAATTCTTGGTCAGTGCACTTCAAGTATTGTCACCACCTAGGAATGGAGGCTTGTGTGCTGCCATGATGCTGAACAGAGCTTCTAGACTAAGAAAGCTTAGGAAGAAAGGTCTAGATACCTACTCCCCCAAATCAACCAATGAAAACCCTATCCCAGTGGTCTGACACACAACCATTATGTGGATGGCACAATGGTGCACTGGGATTACCATGAGTCAGGCACTGACTTGATGGTAGCTAACAAGAAGCCACTAAGTGGTGAAGACAAGATTTAAGTTCATGCAGTTTGGCTCCAGAACATACACTCTTAATGAGAAATCTCTGTTGCCTAATCAGACAATGAAAAAAAGGTTTATCAGGAAAACAATCTGAAAGTTACAAATAAGTATTTTTAAAATGAGATAGAAAAAAATGGATAGAACCACCAGGATGTCCCAAGCATTTTTACTGTTTTATTCTTTGCTAAACATTAAAAATAAAAAGCAAACTGTTGTAATATTCTATGTCCTGTTTTGAAAATCCATTTTCATTGTTTATGCCTTTCAGAGGAAGATTTCTTTGTAATATAATAATCAATGCACTCCTTCTTTCAACTTCTTTATTAATAAGATGGTTGCATAGAAGATATACACATTCTTATACTGACAATTTTTGTCATGAACAAAAGCAACACAAATAAGCCAATAGCAAGATACATGTCACATATAAACAATCACGTTGTAAGAACAGGAGAGCTGGGTCCCTGTACAACAAAAAGATTAGGAAGCAAAATGTGAGTAAGCCATGTACTCAGAATATACCTAATGTGTATGCAAAGACTGTGCACCTATAATACAGCTCACCTAGGTTCCTTTGTTTATGATGCATAATTCCTAAATCATCCATTTGTGAATGAACATGAAGAAACAACAGGAAATCTGAATCACATTTATTTTCACAATGTCAGCGTTAAACTCAAAATAGAAACTTCATTGACTCTAAATGTTAAATACTTCAAAAGAAAAAGACAATCTTAATTTTCTTGAACAATGAATGAAGTCTGCCAAAAACAGTGGATTACTTCACTCTACTTGGAAGGAGACAAGGTCTCAGTCCATACCAAAGTAGCATGAGCAACAAAGGACAAGTATCACTGAGTAATGCCCAGACACATCAAAATATCTAGCTGAGCCATATCCTTCTACTTTTATATAGCAAGCCTATTGAGCAAATAGCGTAATAAAAGCTTACATCTCATGTGACAGAATTACTAATGTAACTATGCTTCTATCAGAAATTTCTAAACTCTTGCTTCCAAAACAATTTTAGTACACGTTATACACTGCAGGTCATTTAGAAAAACAAAAATAAAGCATACATACACTAGTCTTTGCAATTACAAAATTTTATAACATGAACAAAGAAGCTAAGATATAAATTTTCAACCAAGTATTTTTCTGAATATGATTTATATAATCAAGGTTTTCTTAAACAAAGATAGGTCTTAAGTATCTGATCTGTACAAACTTACAGTAGTGTATATTCCAAATAAGGAATTTCTTCCTATTATGATATGACAGTAGACCTGTTTTCTGAGTAAAGATGTATGTTAAGGCTTAAGGTGTAAACACTTTGAAAAGCAAACAACTTAGTGAAGAAAATATTACTCATTTGAAAATGTGTATCATCTCATAATAGGCCCCTGAACTTACAAATTTACATGAGAGAATACATTTACATCTTAAATTTCTAGGAAAGGCACAAGCTTTATGTAAAAATGCAGCAAATTTTTAAACCTACCAATTTATTGAAAAATCCATGACTTTATTACAGAAACAAATAATTGCTTCTCAAGATGTCAACAGGTCATACATACAGACATACATTTCACACAGTGATTTTCTCCCTTTAGTTACATTCCAGCGGGAGGTGGAATGCCTCCTTGGCCATGTGCAGTAGAAGTATTTGAAGGACTGTGTAAACTTGTCTCCTTGTATACAAACCAAGCATTTCCGCCCCAAAGTATCATATTCAGAAATCCAAAGATCTATGAAGGAAAACAGTAAATATGACAATCTAATACCTAGTTAAATATTCATTTCAATCCCAGTTTTCCTTTAAATATTTCACATTTCCAGACAGTATACCATTATTTAGATCCCAGATGGCGCAATGGTTAAAGACCTCAGCTTCTAACTATGAGGTTAGGGTTCAAACCCACTATCTTCTCCATAAGGAAAAGATGTGGTAAATTATCTTTTGTAAAGATTACAGCCTTGGAAAGCCTATGGGGCAGTTTGTAGCTCATAGGGCCACTGTGAGTCTGAATCAACTCAATGGCAGTGGATTGTTTTATGCCACTAAAATTGACTACTACATACAAAGTAGAATAGACAAAGGAAGACTTACTTTATATTTTCAATGTACCAAATTTGGACTTATAATTATCTACAACCTATGAAATGTTAAAAGAAATTTTATTTTTGCATGTTAATTATTACTGAAGAGATGGAATACATTTGAGACAATTTAAATTCTTTTTTCAAAAAAAATCTTTGTATTTAGACTTATGGTTCAGGGTACAGAGAAACAACAGAAATACTTGTTTCCTTCTTTGGGGGACTTGTACTTTTCTCCCCATTCTACATGGTAATCAGCTGCCTTTGTTTACCCTTTCTTATTTCCCTCTTTCTCCGTCTCCTACCATCTCCCCTGCATTTCAATAGCAGCAGCCACAAAAGGTCACAGAAAAACTTCCGCTCATATCTGTGTCAGTCAACCTAAAAGACAGTCATCTTCCCAGCTATTAATCTGAAAATATGAAATAAAGTTTCTGAGATGAATAAAGTAAAAATAACATATTTTAATGGAGTCCTTTGTAAAAATAAGAATAATACAAAAGAACTATATCACTGAAAGTCAAATGTTTTACATCTTTTTAGATATTTGTATTTAAAAAACTACATTTCTGAAATTGTTCGATTCATATCACTGTATCACTGTCAATATAAACGAAAAAGTACTGATTTTTAAATAATAAAGTTCTAAAACTGGGGTGGATTACTTTTTACAAGGCAGTGCTGACTTCATCCACTAAAAATATTTTCTTGAAAAGACAGCAGACCTCTCTAAGCATAAAATACTGAATATTAATGGTGATCTATGGTATACCCTTGAAGTACATGTTTAATAAGTACACTAACTTATTCTGACAAATTGGCAGAGTAAATATTATTTAACACCTTGTTGTTGTTAGGTGCCATCGAGTCAACGCCGACTCATAGCGACCTTATGCACAGCAAAATGAAAACACTGCCTGATCCCGGGCCAACCTCACTGCTGTTGCCACACCTGAGCCCATTAATGCTGCCACTTGGCCAATCCATCTTGCTGGAGTCTTCCTCTTTTTCTCTGACCCTCCACCTTACCAAATATGATATCATTCTCCAGTGATTGATCCCTCCTGACAATATGTCTACAGTATGACAGATGAAGTTTGGCCATCTTGGCCTCCAAGGAGCACTCGGGCTGCACTTCTTCCAACACAGATCTGTTGGTTCTTTTGGCAGCCCATAGCACTTTTAATATTCTCCTCCAACACCATAACTCAAAAGCATCAATTCTTCTATGGTCTTCCTTATTTATTATCCAACTTTCACATGCATTTGAAGTTATTGAAAATACCATGGTTTGGGTCAGGCGCACCTTAGTCCTCAAGCTGACAACTTTGTTTTTCAATACTTTAAAAAAGGTCTTGTGCAGCAGATTTGCCTAATGCAATAAGTTGTTTGATTTCTTGGCTGCTGCTTCCATGAGTATTGATAGTTGGTCCAAGAAGAATGAAGTCCTTGACAACTTCAATCTTTTCTCCGTTGATAAGAATGCTGTTTATTGGTCCAGTGGTGAGGATTTTTGTTTTCTTTACATTGAGATGTAATCCATACTGAAGGCTGTACTCTTTGATTTTCATCAGTAAATATTTTAAGTCCTCTTCGCTTTCAGCAAGCAAGGTTGTATCATCTGCAGGTTGTTAATGAGTCTTCCTCAATACTGATGCCACGTTTTTCTTCATATAACCCAGCTTCTCAGATTATTTTCTCAGCATACAGGTTGAAAAAGCATGGTAAAAGAATACAACCCTGTTGTACACCTTTCTTAATTTTAAACCATCAAGTGTAGATGACTCGTTGTTGTTGTTGTGTGCCGTGGAGTTGGTTCTGACTCATAGCGACCCTGTACAGGGTTTCCGAGGCTGTAAATCTTTATGGGAGCAGAATGCCTCCTCTTTAGGACAGTATAATATTATTTCTTTCATATACACAGAGCATCTTTAGATTCAGAGAGAAGGCTTTAAGGTCAGATATGCTTTCTAACCTTGGCTTGCTAATTATTAGCAGTGTTATTTTCCGGTTTTAAAATGAAGAGTGCCTGGCACTCATTCTTAATGAAAGTGAGTAACTATGATTAGGGCCTTCTGGTAAAAGTCCTGCTTTGTTAAGTGCCATCAAGTCAGTTCTAACTCATAGAGACCCTGCATAGGGATTCCAAGGAGCCGCTAGTGGGTTTGAACCATTTATCTTGTGATTACTAGTCCAGCACTTTTCCTACAGTGCCACACCAGGACTCCAAAAGTTCAGCCCAGTCCATTTTAATGAAAGTAAGATTCAATCATTAGTCCAGCAACAAAATTCAATTGTGATCTTGGTCAAAACTGTTTACAAGTAATAATTTAAAGTTTTCTTAATGGTTTAAAGGTGTTAGTTGTTATTAGATACTGTTGAGTCAGTCTCCACTCATAGCAACACTATGTACAACAGAACAAAACACTGCTTGATCCTTTGTCATCCTCACAATTGTTTGCTATGTTTGAATCCATTGTTGCAGCTACTGTATCAGTCCATTTCATTAAGGGTCTTCCTCTTTCTCATTGACCCTCTACCATCCTTGATTCTAAGGAGCATTCTGGTTGTACTTCTTTCAATATAGATTTGTTTGTTCTTCTGGCAATTCAAGCATATTCAATGTATATTAATTATTCTTTGTCAACATCCTAATTCAAAGGCACCATCAACTCTTCTTTGGTCTTACTCATTGCCCAGCTTTCCTATACATATGAGGCGACTGAAAATATCATGCATTAGGTGCACCTTAGTCTTCAAAGTATATCTTTGCTCTTTCATATTTTAAAGAGATCTTTTGCAGATTCGACTAATGAAATATGATAATACCTGGCTCTATTAAATTTTCTAAATATTTTATAAGCACTTATTTAAAAAGAACCCTTGGTGGCAGAATGGGTTATGCATTGAGCTATGAGCTACAGGGTGAGCAGTTCAAATCTGCGGACTGCTCCCACAAAGATTTTCAGCCTTGAAAATCTTGTACAGGGTTGCTATGAGTCAGAGCCTGCTCCAGGCCACAAAGCAACAGCAACTCATTTAAATCTTACAGCAAACTGAGGTACAACACCATTCTATAAACCAAGAAACCAAGACTCAGAAAGAACAAAGTCATCAGGTCTCTTTTTCAGTTTTTGTGGTTAAATATAATAAAAATTTTAAAACATTTTAAGCATTGTAAATGTAGAGGAAATTGAAATGTCATTATCCCAAGCAAAAATTCTATACTCATTAAACATTAATTCCATATTCTCCTCTCCTAGCCCCTGGCAACCTTTTTTGTCTACATGCATTTACCTATTTATGTACCTCATGTAAGTGTTCACTTGTGTTAGACTTATCAAACTTTTTTGAATTTTTGGCTAAGTTTGAATTCCTTCTTATGACTTAAGAATAATCCATAAATGCACATACCACATTTTGTTTATCCATTCATCTGTTAAGAAACATTTGGGTTGATTCAACATTTTGGCTATTAGAAATAATGCTGTTATGGATATCAGTTAAAAAAAAAAAAAAAGGTAAACACTATGTAGGTGGGATTCTGATAGCTCTTAGTAAACAAAAACCAACATATTCACCCAAAAAACTTATTTAAAAACAAATGAAACTACTAACCATCTTAAATTACTAGTAAGCTTTTCCTAATAAGTTAAATAATTTTTTTTTAGAAATAATGTATACATACCACAGAAACATTTAGGGATCCCATACTGGTAACAGAGTCAAAATAACAGGTCACTGCTGAAGGCTTATGACAAGGCTCAAGTTCCTGAATAATATTGTGGCCAGTAGCAATTTTGATATCGGTAAGAGCTTTAGCCCAGGCTGAAGTGCTCACCAACCATAAAAACGTGGCAATAATAGTAATAACAAAGTCCTGAAAGAAAAATAATGAACAGTAAACTTAAAATTTTACAATTCATGAAATTATGTTTAACTTTAAGGTCATGAAAAAATACATACTGAAAAGTAACAATCAACCAAGTACCACTGTTGTATCTAATTCACTGAGATACAACAGTGAATTAGACTTAATCATCACCCAGGAATCTAAGATGATATACTAGAAACCAAAGTCTTATCTAACTCTAACTATAATTAAAGGTCCTGATGTGGCGCTGCAGAATAATGCAGTGGACTGCATTTTGAACTGCAAAGTCAGTGGTTCAAACCCACCAGCCACTCCTCGGAAACCCTATACAGAGTCGGAACTGACTCAACAACACTTAACACCAACAACGATAATTACGGAGCATTGGTAGTGCAGTGTTAAGTGGTCAGCTGCTAAATGAAATGGTTGGAAGTTCAAACCCACCAGCTGTTCCACAGGAGAAAGATGTGGCAATCTGCTTCCATAAATACTATAGCCTCAGAAAACGATATGCAGAAGATTGAAACAAGACCCTCACCTCACACCTTATACAAAAACCAACTCAGCATGGATTAAAGACCTAAATGTGAATCCCAGAATTATGAAGGTCATCAATGAAAAAATAGGGACAAATGCGAGGGCACCGATTCAGGTAATATACAGACTACAAAACATTTTGAAAACCACACAAACAAAAGTAGACAAAATAGATGTGTGGGACACACTAAAAATTAAAAACTTAAGTGCATCAAAAGACTTCACCAAAGGAGTAAAAAGGGAACCCACAGAATGGGAAATAATCTTTTGCAATGACACATCAGACAATTCTAAAATATAAAGGAAATTACAACGCCTCTACAAGAAAAAGACAAATAACCCAATTAAAAAATCGGCACAGGAC
>NW_006408528.1:38185114-38201917 GCF_000296735.1 Chrysochloris asiatica
ACACCCACACTTGCAGATAATATCCACTTAACCTGGCTTCAATGACTGGATGATCAAAGCTCAATTAGAAGAAGAAAGAAGAGGAAAAGAAGAGTAATCTGATACAATTTGATGAACTTAACCTACACCTATGGATGCAGTAGCTCAAAAGAGGGAACAAATCTTCACAGCAAGGATCATTCCTACCCCGTCCATACACAGAGTAGATAGGGATGGGCAACTTGGACATTGGCTATACAAAATGTGGGGGCTACAAAGGCAAGAAGTGACTGGCTTACAAGCTTTCAAGAGGGAACCTAGATTCAGAGGGCGTGGAGAAGGTAGAATCTCCACTGAGTAGTATCCAATCTGTCTAGGTGGGGCTGATGAAATGAAATGAAATGCGGATGGGTCTCTTGTGATACAATAGTGAATAACTTATCAGGACTGATTGTGAGGGTTGGAAATGTAAAGGTAGACATTTTGTAGGAAAGAGGGGAGTGATTAACTTTTCAGTCTAGGAGTGGAGAACCCTGGGACCATCAAGGGAGAAGAGCGGAGAGCGGGACCCTACCCAGAGAAACAGTGATGCCAGAGATGGAGGCAGAGATGATGATGTCGAGAGATGGAGCGGCTGGGGACTTTAGACACAGAGAGGGAGAGGGGCTGTGTGCTGAGGACTGGGGTGCAGGCTTGTAGTGTATACCCTTTGGTTGGTTGATGATGCATGGAGGGGATTATAACCATGGCAATGAAACGCGATAGGATGAATGTAAAGCTAATGTTCTCCCATGTAAACTATCACATAATTCACAATAAAACATTAAAAAAAAAAGACTATGGCCTACAGGGTCACCATGGATTGGAATCCTAATCTCACCTCAGCCACTTAGTCCTAGGATTGTATCTCAATTGTTCTTGTCTGTGATAGAATCTGATACCTAAAATGTGGAAGCGATTTTGTAATTTGATAATGAGTAGCAGCTGGAAGAGTAGTAAGGTGGCTAATATAGTATGCTCCTAGATTGCCAAGAAGAGACTGTTGGTGAAATTATGGATGTTAAAGGCATATCTGACAAGGGTTCAGAGGAAAATCAGGAGAACTGCAACACTGGAGATAGCACAGATGGTGAGAAGCAGCATCAGAGAAAATGTAGCAGCAGGACCAGGAGACTGACAAAAGACAGTACTGGAGACAACCCATGGAACAAGACAGCTGAGTGCTTTTAGATCAAGGCTTACTGGTGGAATGAGGTGCTTTGGGGCACCTATCAGTAGAGCTGAAGAGCTTCATATTCTATTGAATAGAATAGAGGCCATGCTGGCCTCTTCTAGAGACCCAGAAAACAGGAATCTGAAGCTTAAGAGACAAGGAATATATGGCTTAAAAGACGAGGAATATGGGAAGCACAGCTGCTTTGTTCTCTACAGGGAGGGACAAGACTCTGGGTTCAAAAAGGTTGGATCCATGGTCTCTAAGGTTGCTAAGGTTGAGGCCAGTTTCCTGTTTCACAGCTGGATCTTCTTCACCAACTTGGTTCTGGAGTGTGGGGCTACCATTAAGACAAAGCCTCTTCCCAAAGCAGAGGAGGTGGGGCTACCATTACTGAAAGTGTAGTAGCAGAAGAATAGGGCCTAAGGGGTGCAGGTCACCATTCAAATGACCAGGAAAATGTGGCTGCCCAAAGTCAAGGGAGCAGAGTTGCTTTTCCAGTGGGCCCTGGAAGGCAAAGCTGAAATTCATGGTTGAGGGTCCTCTAATCAGAAACTATATATAGTTCATGGCCAACACCCAGAGTTTAGAGGGGAGAACCACTGCCTAGATGACCTCAGAGAACTATTTGCAAGCCTTGAGAGCTAAAGTAAATTGTTGTGTTAGACTTTTAATGGATGAATCCATTATCCCTTCTGTCTCTCCAGTTGCTCCCACCCATCTGTAATGGGAATACCTACCTTTTGCCTGTTCCATAATTTTATCTGGAAGCAGATAACTCATAGTTGAGATTCAAAGATGGAAGAAGAATTCTGCCCTATCTATCAGTACACAGTAACCAAATTTGGACTTGGAAGAATTTTTTAGATAATGCATGAGGTTCGTGTATTTTCAGTTGTATTTGTGTTAGCTGTAGCATATTAGGCACAAGTATGAATCTATAATTATCTTTATTTAGAGATCATGTATGGTTTAAGGAAATGTGTGCAGGTGCCAAGTTGGCAAGGGTGGACGGCAATAGTTAAAGTTTTGTGTCAACTTGTGCCAGGATTCTCAACAGTTTAGCTTAAGATGTAGTAATCACCCTTGATGAGATCTGCTATGAGCAGTCAATCAATTGAAAGGAACTTTCCTAGAGGGTGTAGCCTGCAACACTTTTTAAATAAGAGCTAAAAGGAGAGATAAGTGAACGGAAAAGGAGAGGGACCTATTACCATAGAGAAAGAGATGCTGGTAGCTAGCAGTGAAGTGCATCCTTTGGATCAAGGGTCCCTGAACTGTGAGACTCCTAGATCCAGGGGAACACTGATACCAAGACACATGGAGAGCTCTAAGGAATGCTGGGCCTACAAATACTAAAAGGAGCCAAAGGAATAACACGCTGGACTGCAAGGTTGGTTTGAATCGTTAGGTCGCTGGTTCAAGCTCACCAGCTGCTCCTTGGAAACTCTATACAGGGTTGCTATGAGTCAGAACTGACTCGATGTCACGTAACAACAACAAACAGGTTTTAGCTTAGCCTAAAGTCCTGGTGTGGTGCTGTGGGATAATGCACCAGATTGCAAAGCTGTTTGAACTAACTGCAAGGTCAGTGGTTCAAGCTCACCAGTCACTCCTTGGAAACCCTATACAGGGTTGCTATGGGTCAGAACCGACTCGACGGCACTTAACAACAACAAAGTAAAACAGAACCCAAATAATGACCTTAGAGCAGTTAAAATTTACCTCCCTTCCTAGCTATATTCCATAATGAATCATTCCTTTGAAATCTCCAAAACAGAACATGTAGCCCAAACAAGGAGGGAGGAAACACTCTTCCTGGGAACAAAGGTGAAATAAGCAAACAGGAACACTTGAAATGATCACTACGGTTTGGGTTGCAATCACACTAACTACTGACTTGATCACCTTAGCTGGTGGTGGTAGTTAGTGCACCATGGAGTCAGTTCCAATTCATAGTGACCATGCTTTGGGTTTCCGATGCAACAAGTCTTTACAGGAGCAGAAAGGCTCATCTTTTCCCCACAGAGTGCCTAGTAGACTCAAACTGCTGATCCTGCGATTAGCAGCCCAACTTGTAATCTACTACACTACCAGGGCTCCTTATCACCCTAACT
The DNA here is from genome assembly GCF_000296735.1 of Chrysochloris asiatica. Classification (NCBI taxonomy): domain Eukaryota; kingdom Metazoa; phylum Chordata; class Mammalia; order Afrosoricida; family Chrysochloridae; genus Chrysochloris; species Chrysochloris asiatica. Next base: position 38,188,424 of record NW_006408528.1, read on the forward strand.
ACTGTAATAGAAAAACAATTCGACAATGCCTGACCACAAGTTACTTAATCCTGATTTTCTTTCCCCTTAAGAGTCCCAGGCTGGGAGGTTCCCGCTCCCCTACTGCCTTATCAGTACACAGTAAACGATTTGCTCTTTGCTCTGCACCCTATCTCAGAACTGGCTTGTTTGGTGGCAGGTGACTAAGAACCCCTTTTGTGGTTACCAGTCATCTCACTCCCTAATCATCGCTTCTCTTTCCATCCCCCAAAGTCTTTTGACCCCACCAAAATAGGATCTACAGTCCGAGATCCTACCTTTTTACTGTCCCTCAATTTCAGACGTGCCCTCTTTTCCCTCCTTAACCAGTCTGGATGCCAATGTCTTCATTAGAATCCCTGCATACTCTCTCAGCTTCCATCTTTCCTCTCACTGTCCTAACAAAATGAAATTTAGCTAACTCTTTCTCAACAAGATGGATAATGTGAAATGACAAAAAAGGCCACACTAGGCTGACCTGTCTCATTTTAATTTCACAACAAACTTCACCAATGCTCTTGAAAAAAAAGAAAGAAATATTATCCCTCAAGGCACCATAACAATAGTGACTTTCTACTAAAACTTTTGCTATTGATTTAATTGTCAAGAATAGAACTCAAGATTTTAATATTTTGAATAGCTTTCTATTGAACTAAAGAGACCACAAGTTACTTAATCCTGATTTTCTTTCCCCTTTACGGGAAAGAGCCAAACAGATAACATGCTGGACTGCAAGATTGGTTTGCAGTCCTAATAAAAAGAGAGGAAAAGACAAACAAATAAAAAACCCAAACAGTCCTGGTGTGGTGCTCTGGGTTAATGCGCTGTACTATAAAGTTGGTTTGAACTGCAAGGTCGGTAGTTCAAACTCACCAACTGCTCCTTGGAAAACTTATACAGGGTTGCTATGGGTAGGAACCGACTCGACAACACTTAACAACAATGAAAAACCCCCAAAATTTTTGTCAAAGTTTAAAATAATACTTTAAGTATGCACATATATAAAGCACAAGGCCTACTTTGCTTGATCTTCCTTCAAATAAATAACTAATCTCCTAGTTTGACCTTCCCTCTAATTAATTCTCAAACTGGAAATATGTATATTCTAAACTGTTTTTTGGAGAGTGCAATTCATAAGCACTAGATTGTGAACCACCAGCCACTCCACAAAAGAAAGATGAGGCTTTTTGCTCCTGCAAAGATTTCCAGCCTTGAAAACCCTATACAGGGTTGCTATGACTCAGAACCGACTTCACTGCACTTAAAAACAACAAACCTATTTTTGATACTGTGAGTATATAAGTATACTCAAGGCCACGGCTGATATGGAGTCCTGGTATATAGTGCTGCAGGTTAATGTGTTTGAATTGCAAGGTTGGTGGCTCATGCTCACCAGTCACTCTTCAGAAACTCTATACAGGGTCACTATGAGATGGAACTGACTTGACGGCACTTAACAACAACAACAACTCATACACTTCTACAGCAAAAAAATCTTTCTACCTCAGAAATGGGTCTTGGAGCTTACCATAGAAATGCTTTTGTTTCTGAAATAAATTTCATTAGTTTCAATTATGAGGGTGAGGCAAAAATTATATGCACTCTGATTATATTAAAACGCCATCCCCATGGCTAATGACATTGATCATATATGTGCAGTTTTTATGTCAAATATATGAGTGACAGTGGATTATGTGGCAAATCATTTGCAAATCAACCAAGGCGCTGCCTATGAAATAATATACGAGAGATTTGGGTTTTGAAAAGTTCCTGTGAGATGGGTAGTGAAACAACTCAAGGAAGAGCATGAACAGAAGCATTTGGACATCTGCAAACAAAATTTGGACCAATACTTGAAGGAAGATAAAAATTTCTTTAAAAAAAAAAATCATTACTGGTCACATAACATAGATTCATCACTACGAGCCTGAAGAGTAAATGGCAGAGTATGAAATGGAAACATTCTTAATCACCAACCAAGAAAAAGTTCAAGTGAATTATCAGCTGGAAAATTGATGCTTACAGTTTTCTGGGATTATCAAGGGCCAGTACTGGAACACTATCAGGAAAAAGGTTTAACAATCAACAGTGCCTGTTACAGTGAGATGCTCACTGAAGAGATAAAGCCTAAATTTCAGATTAAGCACAGAGGACTGCTAGCCAAGGATGTTGTGATCATACATGACAATGTATGTCTGCACACCTCTGCCTACACTGTTGACACTCCACAAAAACGTCGTCTTCAGGTGTTAAAGCACCTCCCGATAATTCTGATACTGCTCCATCAGACTTTCACCTGTTTGGTCCCTTAAAAGCAGCCTTTCAAGGACACAAATTCACCTCTGATGAAGAAGTGAAGACAGTGGAACATTCATGGCTCACAGCTCAGTTTCATTTTTAAACAAAGGAATACACGAAAGCTTGCTGGCAGATAGATAATGTGTAATAATGAAAAGCAAGGAAATTATGTAAAAACTGATTTATTTATCTTTTCTAAAAGTTGACTAATATCAATTGCACAGCCAGAGTATGGATAATTTTTGACTGACATTTTTGCCAGAAAATTTTTAGTTACTTATTTAAAATAAACAACAGTGTTCTCGTCTAAGACATAGCAACTAGGCCTCACAACAGCCTTGTCAAGATGGTTTTGATTAGAGGACCCAAAACAATTCTGGAGGAATTATTCTATTAAGGCAGTTTGAACAAAGAGCTACAAACTGACCTTTGCAAATAGACGGTATTTACATTTTGCCTTTGGGCCCTTCATTGCCAGTGATCCTCTTTAAGAGTAGAGCACACAGAAAAGCATAGGAACATTACAGCTTCCCTTTTTCGCATGGGAGCCCTCTCATTTTTGCTGCTGTTGGAAATACAATGACTTTCAGACATGGAGGTGGTTGCTGTTATTGAGTGCTGTCAAGTCAGTGCCAACTCACAGGAACCCTATAGAGGGTGCAGACAGCCTCTACTTTACTCTGTAGTATGTGGTTATCACATGTTAAACAAATGCGCTCTGGGCTTAAGTCAAATAATAGAATTTTTATAATAACTTCGTCAAATCCTAGTACTACTTTTTATCTGTCTAAAATCCTAATAAAAAGAAAACACTGATTTTTTTCCCCCCTGATCATGCTCTTTAATTTATGGCTTACTTATGGCTTTATTTATAAGCTTATACCTTAAAGTATGATATGCTTATATTTTAAAAGCAGGTAGTTTTCTTTTTTCCCCTGAGATAATCTTTAAACCTTAAACCAAAAATAACCCTTGAAGTCATCTTAAAACCAAGCAGTAGTTTAGCTTAACCAGTAAGAAATGTCTGCTTTGATCATTATGCTCTTTTAAGAACTTTTTTTATGGGATCAAAGTGACAACAGCAATCGAGAGATTGTACAGGAACCTTAGGGGTTAGTGAATTTATGATAATGGAGGATGAACAACTCAGAAAAAGAGAGTGAGAATTGTTGCACAGCTTGAAGAATGTAATCAATGTGTATGTCGAAATGGTTAGTGTGTGATTTTCTGTGTCTATTCTAAACAACAATAAAAAACAGGTACTTTTCTGAAGATGTGTTAATGAAGCAATCAGGGTGAGGGGAAAGTGGGAGAAAACTGGCTTTCTGAAGGTGGTCTCTGAGCTCCTCACTGCAGAGCTCTTGACACAAAGCCATCTCTGGGAGTCGTGCCACCTGGTGCCTGTGGCAGCCCTGCTTTGGCCAATTCATAACATAATTCACAAGACTTTTAGAAATTGGGACAGCTTGCATTTGTCAGGTTTCATTTTATAATATTCCAGACTCTGCATTTCCTACAATTTTTAAGATCCTATTACTAAACACAGGAGTTCTGGTATGGCACTGTGGATTAATGCGTTAGACTGCAAAGTCATTTGAACTGCAAGGAGGGCGGTTCAAGCTCACCAGCTGCTCCTTGGAAACCCTATACAGGGTCGCTATGGGTCGGAATTGACTCAACAGTACTTAACAACAACAAAATTACTAAACATAAAACATAGATTTAAAGCTTCACAATACTCCTAGAAAGACCTGAGAACAATGCTAAAAACCCATGTCATCCAGAAAGAGCAGAATGGATATAAAAACAGGACGATTCAATATGCTGTCTTTTAGAGACACATCAAAAAGATGGAGAGAGCTAAGAATGGTGAAACAAACTTTGGTTATCTACACAAAATGGAATACTATGCAACATTTAAGAATAACAATGAATCTGCAAAACACCTCACAACATGGCTGAACCTGGAGGACATTATGTTGAGTGAAGTTAGTCAATCACAAAAAGACAAATATTGTATGAGACCATTGTTGTAAAAAGTTAATAAAAGGTTTTCTTACTAGAAGAAGCTATATCTATCACGGTTCAAGGGGGAGGGAGGAAGGAAAACTATTCACAGGCTATAGGATAGACACATATTAACATGTATGACAAAAGAAAACAAAAATCCTCACCACTGGACCAGTAAATAACATTTATATAAATGGAGAAAAGATTGAACTTGTCAAAGACTTCAGTTAGCTCAGATCAACCATCAACAAACACTCATGGAAACAGCAGTTAAGAAACCAAATGAAGTATTGCATTAGGCAAATCTACTGCACAAGACCTCTTTACAATATCAGAGCAAATATGTCAATTTGAGGACTAAGCTACGTCAGACCCAAGCCATGGTATTTTCAATAATCTCATATGCGTGTGAAAGTTGGACAGTGAATAGATGAATTTCAGCTATGGTGTTCAAGGAGAATATTAAAAGTACCATGGACTGCCAAAAGAACTAACATATCTGTACCAGAAAAAAATGCAGCCAGAATGATCCCTAAAAGCCAGGATGGCCAGACTTCATTTCTCATATTTCGGACATACTGTCAGGAAGGACAAGTCCCTGGAGAAAGATATATCATGGTCGTTAAAATAGAAGGTCATAGAAACAGAGGAAGATCTCCAACGAGATGGACTGCCACAGTGGCAGCAGTGATGGGCACCAATGTATCAACAACTGTGAGGTTATTTAGCACAGGACTGGGCAGTGTTTTCTTCTGTTCTGCATAGGGTTGCTATGAGTTGGTATCAACTCTATGGCACCTAATAACAACATGGGTGTTGTATAGGGCAGGCACTATACAAGAGAGGAAGGTGAGCAGAGAATAGATGAAGTTAGTGACAAACATGGAGGAATGAAAGAGCTAAGTGAACAGAGGTAAATACTGTTAACTGTGGGTACATGGAGGGGATTGCAATCATTGCAAGGAAGTGAAGTACGAGTTGATATATGCAAAACTGATTGTCTGCTTTGTAAACCTTCACTCAATTCACAATAAAAAAATTTAAAAACCAAACCATGTCACCTCTAACAAAATCAATGTGATAACTTCTATACAACATTTATATGGTTAAATTAAAAGTAGAATTTAAAATTTAATTTAGAACCTGGACTTCTTACAGATAAGAAAACATCTATTATATTTCAACAAAAAGCCACTCAAGAAACTAACTTCGAATTAGCTCTCTGTATGACCACTAAATTGGTATTCTGAGGTGGAACACTACTTTTGACCTTTTGAATGATGCAAACAGATTCGTTTTATTAGACAAAAAAAAAAAATCCTCTACAAAAACCCTTCTGAATGCTAACCTTAAGAAGCATGATGGTTTTAGAGGTTACTGGATAAAATTTATGAAATAAAGAGCTCACTGCTCAATTTAACATAATTTTTTTATGCACTGAGATAATGACATAAGAAATTTAATTTAAATTATAAGCAAATTTAACAAAATATTAGTATCTATATGATCATCCAGAGTCCTATTTTGGCTCTATGGGATGAACACTGGGCTGCAAATCACAAGGTCAGAGGTTCAAGCTCACCAGCCTCACCTCAGAAACGCTATACAAGGCCTCTATGAGTCAGAACTGACTGGATGGCACTTAACAATAGTCCCCTTTGAATTAAGATTTTTCTGAAGAGGACAAATTATGAATTTCTAATATATAATTTCAGTTGAATACGCAATGCAAGTTACAATAATTGATGTTTGTCTTTTTGAAACCCACCTAATGACCAAGAAGTATTTATAACATCTGCTTTAAGAATCTCTTCTGAGACAAAAAGCTGAATCAATCTGAATGAGGAAAGATTGTAGCATTTTATACTTACCATTTGAGCTTATGATCCAGGCAGCAAAAATTTAAAATAAATAAATAAAATGTGTTATCTTATTTAGCAATTTCTTCATGCTTAAGTAGCCTTTATAGTTCCCCAAAGTACACAAGCGGCTAGCAGATGTTAGTGTTTTCTCATACAGATACATGACCATTATCATAAAAATACCTGTTCTCCTTTTAAATCAACAGCTCTAGTTATTCTTCGTACTACAGGTCCAGCTTAAAACCATGACTTATCTCTGGATTTGCCATCAACAATCCATAGCAAATTCTACTAACTAAATCTCACAGATCACTGTTTGGAATTTCTAGCTCAAAAGACTTAAAGTCAAGCATGGTACCAGGATATCTAATCCAAATCCTCTGTTGGCATCTCAAAGATTTAAAATAAGCTCATGGATACAACTACTATTGAATATAAGAATTATCAGGGTCAAATTACATATTAAAGTGTTTAAGAATATAGATCAGGAGTTAGAAAACTTTTTCTATAAAGGGTCAAAAAAGGCCAAGTATTTTTTATCTATTACAACTACTTAATGCTGCCATTGTAGCGTGAAAGCTATAGACAATACACATAAATGATTGGGTAGCCTGGCTATGTACCCAAACCATTTTATTTTTAAAAAGCAAATATCAGGCTAGATTTGGCTCACCAGTCACAGTTTGCTGATAGAGACTAAAAAGTTCAATAAAACATTGTAGAAGCATAAAGGAGGCCTTCTGAGGAAACCGATAAAGGTACGAAGCAGAAACACAGTGATGACATTACTAAAATGGTCAACAATGCTTTAAATCAAAGGCATTAATCAGATGAACTAAAAACAAATCTACTGACTTTTTCTGCTACTTTCAACTTAATATGCTTCATCATATACTTGAGCTTTCTTTCAAGTTAAAACAGAGCTAAAACAAGCAAACCTTTCCTTGAGTACAGAAAGTGCCACAAACAGGCTAAAATAATTAGGAAGAATATGGCAAAAAGTGAAAGCTCAGTCTATTGGCAAACAGGTCAAACTGATTTACGCCAATTTTTATTTCTAATGTGAAACAATCTATTTAAATTAAAATATAACTTATACTTATTTGAAATTATTTTTGTATAAAAGTAATTACTTACAATCATGGGAAGTTTGCGGCTATCTCGATATAGGTTCATGTAACCAACATAAAGCAGAAGAGCAGCAATGCAATAGAGGAAGACAAAGACTGCAAATGTGACATAGAACTCTGCAGAGGAAGAGTAGTCTCCTATAAGGACGTAATCACTCCATTTGATATCACACATGTTGACTTTTGGAGGCACCTGAAACGATGCCTGGTTCAACCTATTTAAAAAAAAACAAAAGACTCTAATAAATTCATGAATTACTAGACTTTCCCAACAGAAGAGAAAGCCTAGTAATTTAAATATTAAACATAAATAGAATATTGAAATGGCATTAAAGAAATATCCCCCAAATATATTCAAAACATGTTCCTTTTGGGTGAAAAAAAGTAACTTTCAAGCTCAGATAATAACTTCCTACAATAATATAATACTTTTTAGCAGATGAAGAGGTCTTATGCCAAATAATTTATAATTTGAAACATGATAATCTATTCTAGAAGGCAAAGTCATTTTAATCTATTCTAGAAGATAATCTATTCTAGAAGGCAAAGTCATTTTTAGCATTTAAAAAAAAAAAACAACAAAAAAAAAAACCCCCCAAATTCCACACCATGATATCGAATCCACCTTACAGTGATCCTACAGGGCAGGCAGAGTTGAACTGCTACTCCTTAGGGTTTCTGAGACTGTACATTTTTATGGAAGCAGACAGTCTCATCTTTCTCCTACAGAGTGGCTGGCAGGTTTGAACTGACAATCATGAAGTTAGCCACCTAATGCTTAACCCACCACAGGATCCAGGAGAATCAATTATAACAATTCACATGCTAACTCTAGATTAACTGCTAACTTCACACTGTCTAATTTTCCGTACCCATAAATGTAAAAGCACCTCATTATAGAAGCTGGTAGAACAGGGAGAAGGACTGGGAGATTAAGAAGCACTTACTATCTGATGTTATCTTTTATATAAGACTCTACTTAATTATCAAAACATCCTTACAGGTATCATTTCCAATTTACTAGAGAAAAAAATTGAGTCTTAGAGAATTAAAGTGGTGGTAGTGGTTATGAGCTGTGGAGTTGGTTCCGACTCACAGTGAACCTGTACAGGGTTTCCAAGGCTGTAATCTTTATGGGAGCAGAAAGCCTCATCTTTCTCCCGCGGAACACCTGGTAGTTTCAAACTGCTGACCCTGAGGTTAGCAACCTAATTCATAACCACTACGCTACCAGCGCTCCTAGAGAGGTAAAATAAGTAGGGTTAAATTAACTGGAAGAAGATTCATACTCTGGCTAGAACATAGGACACAGTCAATAAACTTTCAAAATGAATACTGAAGTCAAACAGAAGAAATATTTCACAATCAAAATGTTTGTTTTATTTTAAGAGTAAGAAAATAAACCTTACACTAATAAAAGAAATATAGAAACTACTCACTTTATACAAAAACATCATTTAAAACTCTATTTAAAAGCCATCATCAGTAATTGCAAAAACTAAGAAATCTGGATTTTTACAAATTGTGTTCACTTCTCCCTCAGGAATTCTTGTATTAAGATGAAGTAGCATTCTGCTTTAGTTTTTAATTTCCAATCCATTGTAGGCTGAGACAATAAAAATGTCAAATTTCTCTAAAACTTACTCACCTTCAGTACTTTCATCTAAGATGAGTCCAACCATTTGCAAATCCATTGGTCTGTGTGCCAGTTTGTTTGAGCGACACTGGGTACTTACAAATGAAGCTTTTAGGGCCGCGTACAAACTGTCCCAGAGGGTTTCTGAGGGAGTCCTGGTGTGGCGCTGAATCACAAGGTTGCTTTGAACTGCAAGGTTGGTGGTTCAAACTCACCAGCTGTTCCTGGGAAACCCTATACAGGGTTTGCTAGGAGTCGGAACCGACTCAAGGGTACTTAACAACAACAACCATCTTTATAGAAGCAAATAGTCACATCTTTCTCCTGCAGAGCAGCTGGGAGGTTCAAACTGCTAACTGGTGCCACCATGATTCCTCTACAAATGAACATGCAATCTAGTATTTTTTATCCTCCATGATGGATATATTATTAGGGATCTTAATGAGTCAGCACAAAAATAAAAATAGGGTTGTTAAACCATAAAAACAAATACATAACTTACCTGAATGGGTAACCAAAAGCAGCTGTAACCGTTTTGTTTTCAGAATCTTTAGAACATTGCACCAGAATTTCTGTTTTGCCCGTAAAACCTCCACAGGTGGCAAAAGCAAAGATGGAAGCGACCTACACAAAGCGAGACAGAAGAGAAACATTACTACAACTACAATATGGATCGTTCAAACTCGAAATCTACTGAGTACTGAAAAAACTGGCTCACTAGTGCTCTAGAAATACATTGCAAATGAAATCTAAATGGTGAAAATATTTCCAAATGAATTTATACCTCTCAACAAATGACATTTTATTTTTTTAATGTACTAGAGAAATTAATCCCAGTCCAGCTAACAATTCACTTGCTCATGTTTTTGTGTACCCACTGGAGCTCTCACCCATTACTGGGGGAATGAATGGAAAGCGGTACAACCACTGTAGAAAAATTTGACAATTCCTTAAAAACTTGAACATAGAACTACCATTTGGCCCAGAAAGAGTGAAGGCTGGATCATAAATAGAACCCCATATGCCAATGTTCATTGTAGCACTTCTACAATAGTCAAAATGTGGAAACAACCAAAATGTCCAACGGATGGATGGATAAATAAAAGGTAATTACACACAGTGGGATACTGCTTCATGTTATTGAGTCGGCTCTGAATCACAGCGACCCTATAGAAGGTTTCCAAGGCTGTAAATCTTTACACAAGCAGAAAATCTCATTTTTCTCCCATGGACTCAAATTGCTGATCTTGAGGTTAGCAGCCCAACACCTAACCCACTATGCACCAGGCCTACTCAGACATAAAGAGAAATGAAGTCTGATGTATACCACAACAAGGGTGAACCCTGGAAACATGTGCAGAAGGACAAACATCATATGAATTCACTTGCATGAATTAAGCAATTATACAGACTCCAAAGTGGTTATCAGGGGTGAAAAAGGGAAAGGCAAAGTTTTGCTTAAGTGACACTAAGTTTGTTAATGACAGTAGAATGATTAAGGAAAGGACAGCCAGAATGGTTTTACATCTCAAAGAATGTAATCAATGTCACTGAATCGTACATTGTACATTTAGATAATGGACTTTTCCCCAAAACCTACTGGAACCCCTTTGTATATAGCAGAAAACATTACCCTCTGTTTAAAATGTTCCACCAGCTTCTGAACTCTCTGAATAAAACCAAAGTTTATACCAGGCCTACCAGGGTTCTCTTATTTCTCACCTCATGTTGCTCTTTTCCTCTTGCCAAATATGCTCTACACACAATGGTCTCCTCGGGGCTTTTCCTTAAACACAACCAGCTAAGCTCTACTTTAGGGACTTTGCTCTAGCTATTCCATTCACATAGAAAATATGGTTCACTGCCTCCCTTCCTCAACTCCACTTCAATAAGACCTTATCAGAGAGGCCTTTTCCTAAACTCACCATATAAAGATAATAGCACTCCTCCCACCCCATACTAACTATTTCCTTTACATATGCTTCTGTTTTTCCTCTGAAGTCACAGGGGCGCAAATGGTTAATGCACTCAGCTGCTAACCAAAAGGTTGCAAGTTCTAGTCCACCCAGAGGCTTCTTGGAAGAAATGCCTGGTGATCTACTTCTGAAAAAAAATCAGTCACTGAAAACACTGAATCAATTCTACTCTGACATACATTGGGGTAGTCAAGAGTCGACTCAATGGAAACAGGTTTTGATTCTTTTTCCACCACTGTAAAAACCGCTGCTGATACAATTCTTAATAGTTTGTTTGCAGGCTTCCCTTCACTAGAAAATGTAAACTTTAATAGGCTTGGTACTTTCTTTTGGTCAAGGTCATACACACACCTAGCTGTTGATGTTGCTAAGTATGGTCAAGTCAGTTCCAACTCGTAATCCAACTGTTTAAGGTTTCTTTGCAGCAGCAGAAAGGTTGTGTTATCTGCATATTGCAGGTTGTTAAGGAGCCTTCCTCCAATCCTGATGCCACGTTTTTCTCCGTATAATCTAGCTTCTCTAATTATCTGTTCAGCATACAGATTGAATATGTATGATGAAAGTGTACAACCCTGGCACATACCTTTCCTAATTTTAAACCACTCAGTGTTCCCTTGTTCTGTTCTAACAGCTGCATCTTGGTCTATGAGCACAATTAAGTGTTCCAAAACACTCACACTTCTCAATGTTGTCCATAGCTTGTCATGATCCACATGATTGACATAATCCACATGATTGAAATCCTTTGCGTAGTCAATAAATCACAAGCAAACATCTTTCTGGTATTCTCGGCTTTTAGCCTAGATCCACTTGACGTCAGCAATGATATCCCTCATTCCACATCCTCTTTTGAAACTGGCTTGATCCTCTGGAAGTTCTTTGTCAATGTATGGTTTCAACTGTTTCTGTATTACCTTTACTAAAATAAAACTTTTACTTGCATGGGACATCAGTGATATTGTCTGATGATTTTCGCATTCCATTGGGTCACCTCTCTTTGGAATGAACACAAATACAGAGTTCTTCCAGTCAGTTAGCCAGGTAGTTGTCTTCCAAATTTCTTGGCATAGATGAGTGAGTACCTTGAGTGATGCATCACTTTGTTGAAATATTTCAAATTGTATTCCATCAATTCCCAGTGCTTTGTTCTTTGCCAATGACTACACTGTACCTTGGACTTCTTCCTTCAGGATCAATGGCTCTTGATCAGAAGCTACCTCTTGAAATAGTTGAACACTGACCTTTTCTTTTGGGGACAGTGACTCTGTGTACTCCTTTCATCTTCTTTTGATGCTTTCTTCACCATTCAATGTTTTTCCTGTGGTGGTGGTGGTTGTGTGCCATGGAGTCGATTCTGTCTCACAGAGACCCTGTAAATCTTTACAGGAGCAGAAAGCCTCATCTTTCTCCCAGGAAACAGCTGGTAGTTTAGAATTGCTGACCTGAGGTTAGTAGCCTGACTTGTAACCATTATGCCACCAGAGTTCCTTATTGCCCATGTTGTTGTTGTTAGGTGCCATCGAGTCGGTACTGACTCATAGCGACCTTATGCACAACAGAACTTAACACTGCCTGGTCCTGGGCCAACTCACAATTGTCATCATGCTTGAGCCCACTGATGCTGCCACTTTGCCAGTCCATCTCATGGGGATCTTCCTCTTTTTCTCTGACCCTCCACCTTACCAAATATGATATCCTTCTACAGTGACTGGTCCCTCCCTCACAATATGTCCAAAGTATGAGAGATGAAGTTTGGTCCATAAAATACTTCAATACCTCAAGTTGAGGTTTGAATTCTTTCTTCAGTTGCCTCAGCTTGAGAAATGCTGAGCGTGTTCTCTCCTTTTGGTTTTCTAACTCCAGGCCTTCACAAATTTTGATATTTTGACTTTTATCTTCTCAAGCTAACTCTGAAATGTTCTGTTCAGCTCTTGTATCTCCTCATTTTTTCCATTTACTTTACCATCTCTACACTGGACAGCATGTTTCAGAATCTTTTCTGACACCCATTTTGGTATTTTCCTTCTCTCTTGTCTTCTCAATGATCTTTTGTTTTCTTTCTGTATGATGTTTTTGATGTCATCCCACAACTCTTCTGGTCTTCGGTCTTTAGTGTCTAACGCATCAAATCTGTTCTTCAGATGATCTCTAAATTCAGGTGGGATATATTCAAGGTCATATTTTGGCTCTTATGGACTTGTTTTCATTTTCTTCAGCTTCAGCTGAATTTGCATATGAGCAATTGATGGTCTGTTCCACAGTTCCACAATTGGTGGTCTGTCCCTTGGTCTTGTTTTGACTGATGATATGGAGCTTTTCCACTGTCTCCACAGCTGTAGTCAATTTGATTTCTGTGTGTTCCACATGGTGAGGTACATGTATACAGTAGTCTTTTTACTGTTTAAAAAAGATATTTGCAATGAAGAATTCACTGGTGTTGCAGAATTCTATCATGCGATCTCCAGAATTGTTTCTATCACCAAGACTGTATTTTCCAACTACTGATCCTTCGTTTCCAATTTTTGCATTCCAATCACCAGTAATGACCACTACATCTTTTTTTT
>NW_006408528.1:38202897-38211270 GCF_000296735.1 Chrysochloris asiatica
CTTCATTGCTGCTTTTACCCCACTTCCCCCTTTTGGCGATACATGTGGTCACCAATCAGGGCGTGTATTTCCGTTGAGTCTTAGTCTTGGAAGGGGGTTTGCATTAAGGGAACCCGACCACTTGCCCTGATGTTTCTTGGACAAGCAATTTGTTTCTTCTTGTAGTAACAGTCCATCTGCCTCTATTGTTTTGTATTTTTCCTGTAGGTCTTTCTTTCAAGAAATACCTTCTGTTCTTCTAGCCGCTCCAGGCTGGTTTGCTCGTCCTTTCTAGTTGGAATTTCCCATCTCTGGAGATCTGGATGTGGTTCAGGCTTCTACCTACAGTCTTATGTATTGCAAAGGTGCCATAGGAATCCTCCTTCATTTTAGGTATTCCATTTAGGTAGCCCCATTTTAGGTATTCCAATCAGTTACAGGCAGAAGACGGACTTACAAGCTTTCTATGGTGATGTTTCTGACTATTCCTTTCTCTCCCCCTCTGGTGTCTATTTCATATTACAATGCAAGGAAAACCAAGATTCAAAAGACTGCCTAGCATCTTAACATTATTCCCCCCCTTTTCCCCATTCCAACCATGGGTCAATCTCTGTATCCCAGAGCCCTGTAGTTCCAAGGATGTGCATGCATCATTCTTTATCTCTGTCCCACTTAGCCCATTCAAACATGCCTACTTGTTCTCCCATCTGCTTTGTTCTTCCGATTCCCTCTCCCTCCTTGTATCTCTGTATCGTTCCAATTTTAGTATATGTGCTGCCGAAGCGAGCACTGACCACTACATCTTGATTGCATGTTTGATCAATTTCAGACTAAAGAAGTTGGTAGAATTCCTCAATTTCATCATCACTGGCTACAGTGGTTGGTATATAATTTTGAATAACAGTGGTATTAACTGGTCTTCCTTGTAGGCAGATGAGTATTGTCTTAATCACAGACAGCGTTGTACCTCCTAACTGCTCTTGATATGTTCTTTTTGATGGTGAATGCGACACCATTCCTCTTCAATTTGTCATTCCTGGCATAGTAAACCATGTGATTTGTCAAGATTCAAAATGGCCAATACTAGTCCATTTCAGCTCACTGATGCCTAGGATATCGATGTATATACATTCCATTTTACAATTTCCAATTTTCTTAAATTCATACTTCATACACCCATGTTCTGATTATTAATGGATATTTATAGGTGTGTCTCTTCATTTTGAGTTGTGCTCTATCAGCAAATGTTAAGTTCTGAAAGTTTTACTCCATTCTCATCAGCATGGTCAACTCTACTTTGAGAAGGCAGCTCTTTCCCAGTTGAATTTTGAGTGCCTTCCAACCTGAGGGGCTCATCTTCTGGCACTATATCTGACAATATTCTAATGTTCTTCATCATGTTTCAATATTCAATATGCTCCTTAGAAGCCAGGATAGTGAGACTTTATCTCTCATATTTCAGATATGTTATCAAAAGGGACCAGTCCCTGGGAGACATCATGTTTGGTACAGTGGAGGTTAGGTGCAAAAGAGGAAGACCTCCCCCAACTAGATGGACTGTTACAGTGGCAACAGCAATGGGCTCAAATGTAACAATAATTATGAGGATGGCACAGGACCTGGCAATGTTTTTGGTCTGTTGTGCATAGGCCAGCTATGACTTGGAACTGATTCAATGGCACCTAAAAACAAATGGTCTACTATACTAGGAATGACACATTGAAGAGGAATGGCGTCACATACTTTGAAAAGAACATTTCAAGATCTACCCTGAAGTACATCGCTGTTTTTGATAGGGTAGTATTAAAAATATTTGAAGTTGTCAAAGATTTAATTTTACTTGGATCCACAATCAATACTCATGGAAGCAACAGTCAAGAAGTCAAATGACGTGTTGCAATTAGGCAAATCTGCTGCACAAGACCTCTTTGAAGTTGTAAAGAGCACAGTTGTCAATTTGAGGACTAAATGCACTTGACCCCAGTTAAAATATTTTTTATTGCTTCACTTGCATGAAAAAGCTGGACACTGACTAAGGAAGCCTATAGGAGAATTGATACATTTGAATGATGGTGTTGGGGAAGAATATTGGAAGTATCATGGACTGCCAAAAGAACAAGCAAGAACACTTCCAAGAATACTTCTTGGAAGACGTGCAGCAGAGTGCTCCTTGGAAGCAAGGAGTAGGAGACTTAGTCTCACATTATATCACTAGGGATCAGTTCCTGGAAAAGGACACTTTGCTTGGCATAGCTGAACAACAGTGAAAAAGAGGAAGACCCCCAATGAGACAGGATGATACAGTGGCTATAATAATGGGCTCAAACATGACAAATGTGAGGATGGTGCAGGATGGGGCAGTGTTTCATTCTGTACAAAGGATCACTATGAGTTGGAATCAAGTCAAAGGCACCTAAAAACAACACAAGAAAGACCAGTTAATATGAGTATTATTCAAATTTACTCACCAATCACTAATGCTAAAGTCAAAGAAAATGAAGATTTCTACCAACTTCTTCAGTCTGAGATGCAAACAAGATGTATCTATAATCACTGGTGATTGGAACGTGAAACTTGGAAACAAAGATCAGCAGTTAGAAAACATGTTCTTGGTGATACAAAGGATGCCAGAGATCACATGAAAGAATTCTGCAACCAGTATCACTGGACACATCTTTTTAAACAACGTAACAATATAAGTATTGACATGGACCTCATTGGATGGAATCTACAGGAATCAAAGTGACTACACCTGTGAACAGAGATGATGGAGAAGTTTAAAATGATCAGTCATAACAAGGTCAGGGACCAACTGTGGAACAGATCACCATTGCTCATAAACAAGTTTAACTTGAAAAGAAAATTACAACATGTTTATGAGCAAATTATAACCCTGAGTATCTCCCACCTGAGTTTAGAGACCATGTCAAGAATAGATTTGACATACTAAACACTACTGACAGAAGACCAGGAGTTGTGCAGTGACATCAAGCAAAGTACACATGAAGAAAACCTAAGGTTATTAATAAGACAAGACCAAATGGATATCAGAACAGACTGAAACTTAGTAAACAACTACAATGATATATGTAAAATCAAAAGAACATGCTGGGCATTTCTCAACTTGAAAGAACTAAAGAAAAAAAACTCAAGCCTTCAATTTTAATATTGAAAGATTTTATGAGCAAAATGCTGAACGATGCAGGAAGCATGGAAAGAAGATATAAGGGATACAAAGAATCACAATACCAAAATACTGGTCAATGCTCAACCATTTCAGGAGGTAGACTATGATCAAGAACAGACGGTACTGAAGGAAGAAGTCCAAACTGTGCTGAAGGCACTGGTAAAAATAAGGTCCTATAAATTGATGAACACCAACTGAAATGTTTCAACAAACTGATGCAGCTAGCATTGGAGGTGCTCCCTTGTCTGTGCCAAGAAATTTGGAAAACAACAACCTGCTTAACTGAATAGCCGAGACTCAAATTTGTGCCCATAACAGAAAAGGTGACCTAATAGAATGCAGAAATTATTGAACATCATTAATGTGAAACTCAAGTAAAATTTTACTAAATATCATTTAAAAATGGTTGCAGCAGTGTATCAACAAAGAACTGCAAGAAATTCAAGCTGGATTCAGAAGAGGACCTAGAACAAGGGATATCATTGCTGATGTCAGATGAATCTTGGCAAAAATGCTCACAACTGAACCAATAAACAGCATCATGACTAAAGGAGAATAAACTGAAGTTGTCAAGGATTTCATTTTACTTGGACTCACAATTGATGACTATAGAAGCAGCAATCAAGAAATCAAATGATGAACTGTGCTGGGCAAATCTGCTGCCAAAAACTGTTAAGACTTTGCATCATATACTTTGGACATGTTAATAGGAAGGACCAGTCCCTGGAGAATATCATGCTTGATAAAGTAAAAGGTCAGTGAAAAAGAGGAAGGTCATAAACAAGATGGACTGACATAGTAGTTGCAACAATGGGCTCAAACATGGGAATGACTGTGAGGACAAGTGCAGGACATGGCAGGGTTTCGCTCAGTTGTTCAGGTGTTATGTGGCATAACTGTACAATATACTTAAGATCTTGAATATTTAGTATGAAAACAATGTTAAATAATTCATTAATAAGTTCTATATGTTGATCATTTGTTGAATTATATTCTGGATATATTAGTTTGTTGCTGTTGTTAAGCGCTGCTGAATTGGTTCTAACTCATAGCTGCTGTGTATAGGGTTTCTGAGGAGTAGCTACTGAACTTACAACCAACAACCTTGCCACTCAGAGCATTATCCCACAGTGCCATTAAGCAAAATTATTAGGTTAAGTAGAATGTATGATTGTTGTTGTTAAGTGCCATCAAGTTAGTTCAGACTCATATAGACCTTGTACAGGGTTTCTGAAGAGTGACAGGTGGATTTAAAATGCTCGTGGTTAGCAGTTCAGTGTTTATCCTACAGTGCCCCACACATTTAAAATTGTATCTTTGGCTTATATTTGGGGCTTGCATTATGTTTCCATTGGATAGAGTTGCTCTAGAGTGATGTCACGCTGATCTAAAATAAAAATATGATTATGTCACTCACCTATTTTAAAGAGATTCAAAGGGATATCCTCAATGGTTTTCTAAACCTTATAAAACAACAACCCAAACTTCTTACCTGGTCATAAATGGTATGATGATTAATGGTATGTGTCAACTTGGTTCAGTCACAATTCTCAATGGCTTTGTAGACAGTGGGCTGACTGTTCTTATAGAATATCATCCTCCATTTTGTGATCTGATGTTAAGAGTCAATCAGCTGAAAGCCAATCTGCTTCCGTGAAGGTGTTGAGGGTGTGGCCTATATCCAACATACATGGATGCTCTGGCAAACTTCACTTCCTCTAGATTTTGAATCATCTGACCTCTAGTTCTTGGGACATGAGCAAGCAGCCTACCACCTTACCTGCTGATTTTGGGTTTGTTACTACCTGTCCCAAGTTTGAGGATCCTACTTCTTCACAGTCATGGATGTTTTCTGAATTGGTTCTAATGTCTGGCTAGTCTTAAATGTGCTGCTTGTGTATGCGATACCTGTAAGAAGTGTGAGGTGGGACAGTGTCTGAGCTCCTCTTATTTCACTAGGGGAAAGGAGTATCAAACTCAGCATCAGCTCAAAGTCAACTCATGAGGATGAGGTCAGATTATGTGTCCACCTTCCAACCTTCTCTACCAAATCTGACATTAACTATCATGTCCATAGCTCTCTGTACTCAGATGGGTTTGGTACTTCATTGTAATGGCTACCCAGAATCCAGACACCATACTTGCAGTTATGGCATTTATTAGGGAAATTGTTGTTATCACATGCTGCTGAGTAGGTCCCAACTCAATGATGCTTTATAGGGTTTCCAAGGAGGGACTGTTGAGTTTGAACCACTAATCTTGTGGTCCAGTGCTTATCCTACAGTGCCACACCAGTTAACAGGTTGCAATTCAGGATTAGAAATTCGCAGGGCACAGTTCTTTCAGTCAGGACAGCCCCTTCCTAGGCATGCCCACACACAGGTCTTTCTCTGGTTCTTGGCTTCTCAACTCCATGGCCTCTGCACTGCTCCATCAATGTTAGAAAGTTCTTTTAGGACTACTGATAAGTGCCCAAAGGGCACACCACACTGCTATAAGCCTTAGGCTTCAGGTTTACATCTGTGGGTCAACAAACCTAGCTCAATTAAGTGCCTAGAGGCACCCCACTCCTCAAGTGAGCATCCTGCCTAAAAGCACTCAGCTTTATTTGCTCCATGGGGTGGGAAGCCCAATGCTCTGGCTCTTGGTTCTGCTGCAGCTGTTCCTCTGCCACTCCTCTAGTGTCACAGCTTTCTGTTCCTGAGTCGAAAAGATTCAATGAGCAGAGACCTCAGGTCCAAAGGATGCACGACACCTTTGATTCTTCTTCCCTGATGGTCCTGAGATCCCCCTTCCTGCTTCTAAGATGGCTCATTTTATACATGTTAGAGTAAACAGTTTCTACAATTACTATTAGTCACCATTCACAACTGAATCACATAATCCTAACAGAATCTTCTCCTACCTTCTCTCAGACTCAACAGGAAAAAAGTTTATTTGGTAGGAATTATAAAAATTTATGGAGAAGAGCCATATGAAATAATTCACTGCACTACAATACTTTTCTAAAATTTGACACATTGAGAAGTATAATGAAGCTGGTTGGTTAGTATTATTTTCAACAGGCAAAGTGGTGAAAAAAAGTGGTGAAAAAAAGAGTTCCAAGCCCTGAAAGTTGTATATTTCTTGTAGTCACAGTGCAGATACTGCCCAAACCCAATCCAGTCTCATAATAAAAGTAGCTAAAATACAATAATTGAACCCCCAAACTTGAATGATGTCTGAAGTTAAAGTAGGAGCACTGACTGTAAAGAAATGGGATCCTCAAACTTGAAACAGTGACAGATAATCAGGAAATGAAGGACACTGAGGCCCTAAAATCAGCTACCAATGGAACTAGCTCTTATTCCCATGTGTAGAGACAACTCCATCTTGTCAGCTAAGCCACCCTCCCCAGTAAAACTATTATCCCTTCTACCTCCATTTGATGAGATCAGCCCATTGTCTAAGATATTACATGAGAGCTGAAGCATTTGCCCAACATGGTATTACAGAATTTCCCTACGATCCATTGTTGTTTCTAGACCTGTAACTAGGCTTAAGTCCCAGTGAGCTCCAAAAGGTGAAATACAAAGTGTGACCCAAGAGGAGATACGCTAAACTCTAAATATCTGCTTGATTTTTCTAACATTCACAAAAAAATTTAGTGAATATGTGTAGGAATGGCTATTAAGGATGTGGCTTAATGGTGTAAAAAACCTAAAGTTGGGCAAGTCTGAATTTATTGATATGGACCCATTGAGCACACAGATTCCTCATTCAACATTTCGGCTCGAGAGGTCAGGAAAGTTTTCAGTAGTTTATTTGGTTGGTTCATTGAAATATGTATTAAGCAGCGGTGGTGGCTATGTGCCATCATGCCAGTCAAACTCATAGCAACCCTTTCTGTATAGGGTTTCCATGGCTGTAAATCTTTACGGGAGCAGAAAGCCTCATCTTTCTCTTGAGAGAGACTGGAAGATTTGAACTGCTGATCTTGCAGCTAGCAGCCCAACTCGTAACTCACTACAATACCAGAACCCCTGAATTAAGTGCTGTTGAGTCAGTTCTGATTCATAATGACCCTATACGGTTTTCTAAGGAGCGAGTGGAGGGTTTGAACTGCCAGCCTTGTGGTCAGCAATCCAGCGCTTATCCTACAGTGCAACACCAGGATTAAGTGGCAGGCTACATCAAATCAAGCTGAAATGCCAGACCTGCTTTGATATGTTGTAGAAGAAGATATCCAAAGGCTTGGGGTAACTGGCAGGGTCCAGTGGATTTATCAGGTTGGACCCAAAGGCCAACCTGTGGAGTACCCAGAAGACATGTTTTTTTTAAATAGTGAGGAAAGAATTTGTGGAGGGAGTTCCACATCCTCGAAGACTGCTGTGATTGCTATTTTACGCAAGTCAGATTTACAGGGCCCTAACTGAAGTCATAAAGTCCTGGTATGGTGCTGTGGGTTAATGCGCTGGACTACAAGGTCAGTTTGAACTGCAAGGTTGGCGGTTCAAGCTCACCAGTGGCTCCCTGGGAACCCTATACAGGGTCGCTATCAGTCGGAACCAACTCAACACCACTTAACAACAACAACAACTTAAGTCAGGTTGTGACACTGTAAGATAAGCACTGGGCTGCTAATCATCAAGTTGGTAGTTCAAAACCAACAGTCCTCGGAAATCCTATTCAGGGTCACTATGAGTTGGAAAAGACTTAATAGCACATAACAAACAACTAAATTATGGCACTTAACTACATTGAACCTGTGGTGCTAAGTGTTGGCACTTTACTGATAAAGATAAACACTATTGGAGTCTCTGGGTGGATGCCAAAACTGCTATTCTGATGTGGTGTAAATTGAAGAGTGCAGAATTCTTTGAGGAAGGGTTATTCCTAGGTGGTCATAGAGTCAGTACCAACTCATAGTGACCCTATCTATGCACAACAGAACGAAACACTGCCTGATCCTGGGCCAACCTCACATTTGTTGCCACGCTTGAGCCCATTGCAGCTGCCACTGCGCCAATCCATCCACCTGGGGATCTTTCCCTTTTGCTCCAACCCTCCATTTTAACCAACATGATAACCTTCACCAGGGAATTGGTCCCTACTAACAATATGCGCCTGACCCAAGCCACGGTATTTTCAATAACCTCATATGCATGTGAAAGCTGGACAGTGAATAAGAAAGACCATAGAAGAATTGATGCTTTTGAGTTATGGTG
>NW_006408528.1:38211641-38234151 GCF_000296735.1 Chrysochloris asiatica
AACAATATGTCTGAAGTATGAGACATGAAGTTTGGTCATCCTGGCTTCCAAGGAGCTTTCTGGCTGTACTTCTTCCAACACAGATTGGTTTATTCTTTTGGCAATCCATAGTACTTTTAATATTCTCTTCTAACACTGTAATTCAAATTCATCAATTCTTACAGTCTTCCTCATTCACTGTTCAACTTTCACATTCTGAAATGAGATTACTGAAAATAGCATGGCTTGAGTCTGGCACATCTTAGTTCTCAAACTGACATCTTTGTTCTTGAACAATTTAAAGGACTGTGCAGCAGACCTGCCTAATGTAGTATGTCATTTGATTTCTTGGACTACTGCTTCTATGAGTGTTGATGGTTGGTTGATCTGAGCAATATGAAGTCTTTGAAAAACTTCAATCTTTTTTCCATTTATATGGATGTTGTTTATTGGTCCAGTTATGAGGATTTGTTTTCTTTACAATGAGGTACAACCTATACTGAAGGTTGTAGTCTTATCTTCATCAGTAAGTATTTTAGGAGGTAGCATATACAAAAGAACCAATGGCACTAAAGGAATAAGTCTGAGCTACACTAAAGGCATTGGCCAAAAACAAGACTTCAGGAATTGAAAGAAAACTGAGATGTTTGACAAACAATGCAATGTCAAAAAAATTTAGAAGACAGCTACTTGGGAAAACTGTCTTAGTTATTGAGTACTACTTTATCAAAAATCTCACAAGTAGAAGACTTTAGAAAACCGAAATATATTCTCTCAGTTTTGGAAAATAGGAGTCTGAATTCAGATGCGGGCTCTAGGGAAAGGTCTCTCTCTATTGTGTCTGGAGGAAGGTTCTTTCTTGTCTCTAGCTTCTGTTTCTTGGTTCTTTGGAGGTCTCCATGTGCCTTGGCATCTTTCTTACCACATTTCTCTGTCCGCTTGCTTGTTAAATCTTTTTATACCTGAAGAGAGTTTTAATTCAAACACACCCTACATTAATCCTGCCTGGTTAACATAACAAAGACAACCCATTCCCAAATGAGATTATAACCACAGACATAGAGGATACGTTTTACAACTTACTATTTTGGGGGAACTAAATTCAATCCTTAACAACAACCAACTGAAAAAGATCCGTATTTGTGTCCATTCCACAGAAAGGCAATCAAATAGAATACAGGAATTATTAAATAATACAATATTCTGCCAAAGGCAATTAAAAAACGACTATACAGTAGTACATCAATAGTGAAGTGCCATAAATTCAAGCCAGATTCAAAAGAGGGTGTGGAACGAGGAATATCAATATTGGTATGAGATGTCTCTTGGCCAAAAGCAGAGAATACAAGAAAGATGTTTACCTGTGTTTTACTGACTACATGAAGGCATTCAATTGTGTGGATCATAAGAAATTATGAATAATGCAAAAATATGACTCCAAAACATTCCTCCCACAGTTCTGTCTATTCACTATGGTGATTGCTGTGTGCTATGGAATTGATTCTGACTCATAGAGACCCTGTATAGGGTTTCTGAGGGTGCACATCTATATGGGAGCAGAAAGTCCCATACAGAATTTATGGGAGCATTGGCCACACCAAACTCACACTCACTGTTATAGGATTTATTAGGGATGTTGTTGGTGGTGATTATGTGTTGTGGAGTTGTTTCTGGCTCATAACTACCCTGTGTAGGGTTTCCGAAACTATAAATCTTAAGGGTGAAAAAGCCTCATCTTTCTCCTGTGGAGTGGCTTGTAGATTCAAACTGCTGACCTTGCAGTTAGCAGGTCAACTCGTAACCCACTATGCTACCATGACTCTTTAGGGAAGTTGTTGCTGTTAAGTGCTGTCAAGTCGGTTCCAACTCATAGCCACCCTGGATAGGGCTTCTGAAGAGCAGGTGTTGAGTTTGAACCATCAACCTTGCTGTTCAAACCAACCTTGAGGTCGAGTGCTTACCCTATGTTACAATTCAAGATCAGAAATGCTCAGGCATAGTTGTTCCAGTCAGGACAGCTTCTTCTCAGTTGTGCCCAGAGGCAGGGCCTCTCTTTGCCTGGCCAATGGACAGAGTTCTTTTAGGGCTACTAGTAAATGTCTAGCCCAGGGTCAGCACACCTAGCTCAATTAAGTGCCTAAGTCACCACAATCTGCAACCAAGGCTCCTGCTCAAAGTCACTCAGCTTTATTTGCTCCGTGGGCTGGGAAGCCCTCTGCTCTGTCTTGTGCTCTGGCTCTTGGTTCTGGTGCTGTTGCTCTTCTGCCACTCCTCTGGTGTCACAGCTTTCTGTCCCTGGGTAGAGGAGGTTCAATGCACAGGGATCTTGGGGTCCAAAGGACACACTCCACTTTTGGTTCTTCTTTGATGGTAGTGAGATCTCCTCTCCTGCTTCTGAGATAACTTGTTTTATACCAAGTTCCAAGTTTTCATAAGTAACCCTGTTAACAACCACTCACAACTGAATCATGCAATCCACTAGCATCTTCCCCTTACCTTCTCTTACTCATATTCATCATGAAAAAGTTGTCTGGTGAGAGTTTACAAAGTCTATGACTAGAAGAGACATGAACTAATTCATTACACCATAGATAACATTGAAAGAATGGGAATGCCAGAAAACTTTGTTGATGCAGAACTTATACATGGATCAAAAAGTAATCATTCAAAAACAATAAAGGGTTATATGCACAGTTCAGAATCGTAAAAGGTGTACAGCAGGGTGTATTGTTACTACTGTTAAGTGACAATGAGTTGGTTCTGACTCATAGCGACCCTATATAGGGTTTCCAAGGAGCGAGTTTCAACAGCCAACTGTGTAGTTCAAACTGACCATGCAGTCCAGTGCTTATTGTACAGTGCCACACCAGAACTCCATGCAGCAGAGCTGTATTTTTTAATTTTAATGATTCCATTTATGCTAATTGTGAAGCTGGATAACATGATGAATGTGCCTGCAGGATTGGAGGGAGACTCATTAACCTGCAATATGCTTGATGAAAATGAGTAAGACTTGAAGAACTTACAGATGAAGGTTAAAAATGACAATACAGTTTAATATAAATTATGCCTGATGTGAAAACAAAAATCCTTACAACTTAAGAAATAAACATCATGATTAATTAAGAAAAAAATTGAAGTTGTCAACAATTTCATTCTACTTGGATCAATAATCAATGCCCACAGAAACAGCAGTCATTAAATAAAACCATGTGTTGCCTTAGGGGAATCGCTGCAAAAGACTTCTTTAAAGTGTTAAAAAGTCAAGATGTCACCAGACCCAAGTCAAGGTCTTTTCAATCACCTCAGATACATGCATGTGAAAGCTAGGCAATAGAAAAAGAAAAAATAGAAAAATTGATGGATTTGAATTGTATTAGCAAAGTGTGGTTATGAATTGGGCTGCGAGCCACAAGGTCAGCAGTTCGAAACTACCAGCCACTCCGCGGGAGAAAGATGAGGCAGTCTGCTCCCGTAAAGATTTACAGCCTCAGAAACCCTGTGTAGGGTCGCTATGAGTCAGAACCAACTCCACGGCACATAACAACAACAACATTACTATACTGCTGATTGCTAGAAAAAGAAATTAGTTTTGAAAAAATACAACCAGAATGCTCCTTCAAACTAAGGATGACTATACTTTGCCTCACTTACTTTGGACACATCATTAAGAAAGACCATTCACTTAAAAAGGGTATCATGTTTGGTAAACAAACAGACCAACAGTGAGAAATAAGCAAACTCCTCAATGAGAGAGATGGACCAGGCAACATCTACTTCTGTTATAAAGTCACCAGGAGTCAGAGCTGACACTACAGCAACTAACAAGAAGGATGAAAGCATTATTGGCCCACACCACAATTCTACTGGTTGTCTCCAGGGAAAGCATTTAGGCAATTGAGTTGCTAGCTGAAGTAGTCACTCCCCACCCCCCCAAAATAACACTTTTACTTGAAAGAATAAGTCATAGACAAACAACAGTTATTCAAACTTACATACTCAGCAGACAAGAAGTAAGCTTGTTACTTCAAGGAAAACTGGTGACATCTGTTGCCATTCCTATGACTTAAACCTCTAAGTGGCTTATTATTGTTATATTTGAATAAACAAATATTCTACCTATTTCCCAGTTTGAATTTCTAATAAAGTATACATCGAAAGTAATTGACATAAGGAGCCCTAGTGACAAAATGTTTAAGTAATCAGGCTTAGATACTACCAGAAGGTTGGCAAATTAAACCTCCTAGCCACTTCCTGGAAGAAAAGACCTAGAGATCCACTCCAGTTAAAGATGGTTAAATGCCGTTGAGTCACTTTCGACTCAAAGCGACCATGTATAGAGTTTCCGAGAAGTGACTGGTGAGTTTGAACTACCAACCTTGTGGTTCAAACCGATCTTGAGGCCAAGTGCTTATCCTACAACGCCACATCAGCATTCCCTAGTAAACTCTATAGGACAGTTCTACTCTGTCCTATAGGGTTGGCATCTACTCAACAGCACATGGTAAGTAACATTATCCACATAAGCAAAAGCTCTTTGAGGTCATCAATTTTGAAGACAATAGAGATCTTGAGATAAAAAAATTTGTTAATTATATTAGAGCTCTATTCTCTTAATTTTTCCTTTTAGTATTTTTTCAGGATTAGTTATGAGTAGGACTTACAACCACAAGGTCAGCAGTTTGAAACTACCTGTGGTTCCATGGGAGAAAGATGAGGCTTTCTGCATCCATAAAGATTTACAGCCTCAGAAACCCTGTGCAGGGTCACTGTGTGTCGGAACGGACTCCACGACACACTAGCACCAACCACCACCACCACCACCACGTGGGGAAGGGGCTGCAGGAAGGGATATGTTCTGAAAGTGATGACAACATATACACTGTCTATGAAAACTGCACCCGCTCTACCGTGAAATGAAAGCAGTCCTGGTGAATATTGAGAGGATTTCATGTACAAGTCAGCAAAGGCACATATCAAAAAACCAAACTCACTGCCATTAAGTCAATTCCCACTTGATGAATAAGTAAGTCTACCAACAAATTTTAAGTTGCTCATGTGTGTAGAGTCCAGTAGGCTATCCAATAAGCACACCAAAACAGCAAATGAAATTCTGTACCACGTACATACATATATATTTTCCTAAGAGACAAATTCTCAAAGGAATCTATTAACTTCCAAAGGTTAAGAACTGCTGACACAAAAGATAAATTCCAAACTATCTGTAAACTTTCAAAATCATATCAAATCACTTCCTCCCCCCAGTTTATGATCCAACCAAATCCAACTCTCAAAAAGAGCTATGATGCTTCAACTTGTTACACCTTTGGACAAAAAACTTCCTTTGCCTGGAAACCCACTTGCCAAGTGAACAACTACTTCTTTAAATGGCACTTTGATATGTTTTCATGTACTTCTTCCTTAAAAGATCATGAGGAAAAGACCAAGTTTTACTCATTTGCATCCCTTAATTCCTAACACAATTTGTTGTTGTTAAGTGCTGTCAAGTCGGTTCCAACTCATAGCAACCCTGCAGAGGGTTTACAAGGAGTGACTGGTGAGTTTGAACCACTGACCTTGCAATTTAAACCAACCTTGTGGCTGAGTGCTTATCCTACAGTGCCACAAGGACTCCTCCTAATACAACAGGTCCTCAAATACTCCTATAATAAATATTTACTATATAAAAAAGGAGCTCTGGTAGCGTGGTTGTTATGAGTTGGGCTGCTAATCTCAGTCAGCAGTTCGAAACTACCAGAGGTTCTGTGGGGAAAAGATGAGGTCTTCTGCTCCTGTAAAGATTTACAGCTTCGTAAATCCTATGAAGGATCACAATGAGTTCGAACCAACTCAGTGGCACTTAACAACAATATAATAAATTGTTGAGTGAAAACACTATTTCATTAAGAAGTTTAAAAAATGTATTTTCAAAATATACTGGACCTATAAAAACCCTATACAGGGTCACTATGAGTTGAAATTGACTCTACGGCACTAACAACAACAAATAATCAGTAATAAAATTAACATCAAACATAGTTTAAAATGTTAAGGGGATAAAAAGCTGTGTAGTTTTTTTTTTTTTTTCTTTTTAATTGATATATAAGGACAAATTAAAAAATGACTGCCTTTTCATTTAAGTGAAAATTTAAATTATTAACTACAAATTTAATTATAACTTTTAACAATACTAAATCTACTAGGTATAAGATTTTTTTCTTAACTTTTATATGCAATTGCTGTTGTGCTGTCGAGTCAGTTCCGACCCATACCGATCCTGTATAGTGCTTCCTAGGAAAGGCTGGTGAGCTTGAACTGCCTAATTTGCGGTTCAAACCCATTTTGCAATCCGGCGTATTAGCCCACAGCGCCATGCCAGGACTCCTGTATTTATTTGGCTTAGACAACTTTAAAGTGATTTTCACCCTGCAATTCCTTTATAATCCACTGTCATCGAGTAAATTCAAACTCGGAGCGATCCTGTACAGGGTTTCTAAGGCTGTAAATCTTTACGGGAGCAGCAAGCCTGTTTTCTCCCTTGTTGCGCCTGGTGGGTTTGAACTGCCGACCTGTGGTTAGTAGTTCAGTGTTTATGCAACAGTAAATCCTATTCCTTTTACAAGCTTTAATAATTATTCTTTATAAATAATTTTATAAGGAGCTCTGGTAGTGTAGTGGTTACAAATCGGGCTGCAAACCTTAAGATCAGCAGTTCGAAACTACCAGATGCTCCGTGGGAGAACGTTGAGGCTTTCTGCTGCCGTAAAGATTTACAGCCTCGGAAACCCTGTAACAGGGTCGCTATGGAACCGACTCGATGGCACTTAACACCACCACCAATAAATAATTTTAGACCTTAGGTTTTAAAAGCCCTGTTTTAAATGTCTACTTAAAGACACATAAATCAGCACTGTTTCAATTTTCAGAAAACATCAAAGCTTCAGGGAGATGGTGGATATTGGATTTTAAATACTCAAGGAGAATTTGAGTGTTATTTTTAAAACATCCTTGGTTAAGTTATTTAAATCAGTAACTAAGGAAGCTCTTATTCTTCACTATCACTAAAAGAAAAGTTTAAATAGTTACGGGTGTAAATGTTGCTGGCTACAAATACCAATTAATAAGAACCTAAAAGACTGTCATATTTCTTGTTGTTCAATGTCGCGGAGTCAGTTCCGAGTCATAGCGACCGTGTATAGCTAAGCCTGGTGCATTCACTAACTCCTCCAAGCGAGCGCTCAATGCCAAGGTCGAATTAATAAGTCTTCTTTGATGTTAATGATTGCGTGTTCCCCGGAAAGGACTACAAGCTGACTGCAAAATGTTGCTCGGAAATGCCTAAAAACAAAGTCGGGATGTCCGACGCCTAGCAAGTTAATAAGCGAGCGGAACTGACCAACAGTTTTCATAAAGATCTTCCACCACCCGCACGCACCCCCTCCCCTAACCCACAGCTTATTTTTAACTCTTAATTTGGAGCCAATTTTAAAAGTAAATTAAGAACGGAATGCTCCTCCAATTACTGCGGCAGCTTTCGATGGCGCATGGGCGCTAGCCGGCCGCAGGCGCGCCTCAGGCCCCGACTTTCGGTTAGACCGCAACAGGAAGTGTCCTCTTCCCTTGCGGGAAGCAGTGAAGCCAAGGGGAAATTTCAGATCCCACTCCTCCTCGGGGCACCCAGAGGTGAGCTGCAGGGAGCCAGGGCGGCCCCGTGTGGGATGGAAGTGGCCGAGGGACGGCGTGGCCGCGGGGACTCGGGATTCGACGCCGACGCAGCGTCTCTGCCCCAGTGGCCGAAGGCACGGCCTGCCCTTCCTTCCTCCTTTCCTCGCGGTGGCAGCGGTCTGGGGGCCAGCGCCGGCCAGGCTACGACCCTCGCCCTGGGGGCCATTTATCTCCCCGGCCGGAGGCACCGTGGTGACTGGGCCGTGGCGAGTAAACTGCGGACTTGGCCGGCGGTACTCACCCACTGGAGGATCTTGATGAAGCCGAGCGGCTCCTTGAGCGGGCTGAGGTTGATCTGGAAGGCGGACATCCTCTGAGGGAAGGAGGGAGAGAGAGTCAGGCGGCGGGCTGAGGAGGAGGGGGACGCACCGAAAGCCGAGCAACCCCGAGACGCGGAAGGGCAGGCGGGGGGCGGGCGGACGGGCGGGCTGCGGGGCGGGCCGAGCGGCCACTGGGCGGGGGCCTGCGGGAGATCTGGTGGCGGTTGAGCAGCTCCACGGAGGTGCTGGGGCTGAGACGGAAAGGGGCGGTGTGAGAGGCCAGGAGTGGGCAAGACCTAGGGAAGCTCCTCCCCGGGCCGCACCTGCCCGAGCCGGCTGATTCGCTGGTGAACCAAGTAGATGTTGGACGCCATGCTGCGTGTGCCAAGCCGGCTCCCAGTAAATCGAGCCTCGTCGCTCCCCTTCTCCCGCGCACGCGCGCGCTCCTTAGGCCAAGGCCTCTCTCCACGCTGCCTCCCACGCGGCTCTGCCGTGCGCTCTCACCCGGGGGCACGGGACGTCTTAGAGGTACACCCGGGTCCGCTTGCGCCCATGTCCGCGCCTGCGTAATGGGCCATCAGAACCCAGAATAAGACCGTCACCGCCCACTCTTCTAGATCACACCACTCTCTCTTCTTTCTGAACTGCTTGCTACTTTTCCTCTGTACATTCAGGTGGACCTCCCCACAGACATTCCGATTTTCTTCCATTTCCCTTAACATTTTTTAACTTTTACGTGATTTCTTAAAATTAACACAGATGTGAGCATCAATCTCCAGGATCCTGAGACCAGAACTAGATGCTGCCTGGATCCTACTACCAACTGCTCTGAAAGGGATCACAAAGGTCTTGGGTAAAGTGAGAAGAGCCCTTGTGGCTCTGTAGGATAATCTAATCAAAAACTTGTTGGCTCAAACCCCCAGATGATCTGCAGGAAAAAGGTGAGGATCTGCTGCCGTAAAGATTTACAACCTCAGAAACCCTGTACAAGATCAGTGTGAGTCTGAATCGACTCAAAGTGGCAGTGGGTTGAGCCACTCGGCAGAGGCTCTAGGGCTGAGAGTGGGACAAAGTGTGGGACAAAACTCAAAATCATAGCAAAGGACCAGGCCTACTGGACTGATGGAACCCCGAGACAATGGTCCTTGGTCACCTTTGAAGTCCAGAAGGTCTGGAACTGTATTTTCCTCTGTGGCTCAATTTTCAGCCAAGCAATAGATAGTTATATAGGGAGGACAACAACACTAGTGAAGTCCACACACCATAGAAAATCCACCATTCAAGATTAAAAGGGCAGCTATTACCCAAGGACAGAGTTCAGAAGGGTGGGGAAAGAAGGCAGAATGGAAAAGGCTCAAGGAAGCAGTGGGATCCATGATGTTACATCAAGGGGATTGCAATCATTGAGATGAAACGCAGTGTATGATTTATTGTATGTAAAGGGGATACTCTGCTCTGTAAGCCTTCACTCACGCATTCACAATGAAAAATTTATATCTATGTACATATATTGCTGTTGTTATGTGCCGTGGAGTCGGTTCTGAACCATAGCAACCCTGTACAGGGTTTCCGAGGCTGTAAATCTTTACAAGAGCAGAAAGCTTCATTTTTCTCCCGCAGAATAGCTGGTAGTTTCAAACTGCTGACCCTGAGGTTCACAGCCCGATTCGTAACTACTATGCTACCAGAGCTCCTTATGTACATATATACAGAGAGAGAAAGTCCCAACTCAGTCCATTTCATGTGCTCAAGTGGAGTCCCTGGGTAGTACAAACAGTCACACACTCAGCTGCTAACTGAAATGTTGCAGGTTCATGAATACCCAAAAGAAAAGCCTAGCTATCTACTAACAGAAATCACCATGAAAACTAAGGAGTATAGTTCTACTCTTGACTCATAGGGTTGCTGTGAATCAGAATCCATTCAATGGCACCTGGATTTTCTTACTATCCCAGAAGGCATTATGGTTGTCTCTCTTTGCTAAACCACTATAATGATGACCCCCATTTCCTTTTTAATTTTTATTTTAAAACTTTCTTCATCTCAGTGTTCTTCTCCATTATCTTTAATCATCTTTCTAAACTTTTACTCTCACCTGTAGAGGGCTTTGGGGTATATGTCTGGTGGTGGGATAGTGGATAATAGGGCTATTTGGCTTGGATTTCATATTAACAAAAGTTCAAGTTAGACTTTTAATGGTATTCAAAATGCTGTAGACAGGCTTAAAAAAAGATACTAACCTTGTCACCTTAATTACTAAATTGAGAAATGTATAATATACCTTAGTAATCCAGTTTTGACATTTCATATTTATTTATTGAAGGTCCTAGAAACTGGGCCCTTTCTCAACTTCTGGGAAGCTAAACATTTTTTGTCAACTTTTGACTCTTGTTGCTGTCTCTCCTGCTGCAGCTTCAAGCCCATCAGTGAAAGGCATGGGTTTGCCTCCCTTTAGGATGTCAGTTTGTCTTACTGTGGTAGCTTGT
The DNA here is from genome assembly GCF_000296735.1 of Chrysochloris asiatica. Classification (NCBI taxonomy): domain Eukaryota; kingdom Metazoa; phylum Chordata; class Mammalia; order Afrosoricida; family Chrysochloridae; genus Chrysochloris; species Chrysochloris asiatica. The sequence continues at coordinate 38,222,092 of NW_006408528.1, forward strand.
GTATTGCTGTGGTTCTGGAAGCTATGCCATCGGTATTTTAAATACCAGCAGGGTCAACCATGATGGACAGGTTTCAGAGCTTACAGATGAAGACAGACTGGGAAGAAAGAGAGAAGAACTACTTTAGAATATTTAGTCACTGAAAACCTTATGAACAGCAGTGGAACACTATCAGCACCAGATTACTGAATATTGAAACATGATGAAAAGCACCAGAATATTGTCAGATACAGTGCCAGAAGATGAGCCCCTAAGGTTGGTAGGCACCCAAAATGCGACTGGGGAAGAACTGCCTTCTCAAAGTAGAGTTGACTGTGATGACACAAATGGAATAAAGCTCTTGGGACCTTCATTGGCTGATGGGGCACAACTCAAAATGAAGAGAAACAGCTGTAAAATTCCATTAATAATCAGAACATGGAATGTACGGAGTATAAATCTAGGAAAATTGGAAATTGTAGAAAATGAAATGGAACGTATAAATATCGATATCCTAGGCATTAGTGAACTGAAATGGACTGGTATTGGCCATAACAATAACATGGTTTATTATGCTGGAATGACAAATTGCAGAGGAATGGCGACACATTCATCATTAAAAAGAATATATCAAGAGCAGTCATGAAAAAAAGCAGTCATGAGGTACAACACTGTTTTGTTGTTGTTAAATGCAGTCGAGTTGGTTCTGACCCACAGTGGCCCAGTATAGGGTTTCCAAGGAGCAGTTGGTGAGTTTGAACCGCAGACCTTGCAGTACAAAGGGTTTTGCAGTCTGGCGCATTAACCCACAGCACCACACCAGGACTCTACAAGGCTGTTAGTGATAGGATAATATCCATCCGCCTGCAAAGAAGACCAGTTGATACCACTATTATTCAAATTTATAAACCATCCACTAAATGATGAAATTGAAGAATTCTACCAACTTCTTCAGTCTGCAATTGATCAAACATGTAATCAAGATGTAATGATCATTACTGGGGATTGGAATGCAAAGGTTAGAAACAAAAGAGAAAGGATCAGTAGTTGGAAAATACGATCTTGAAACATTGCTGGAGATCACATGATAGAATTTTGTGAGACCAGTGAATTCTTCATTGCAAATATCTTTTTAAACAGCATAAAAGATTACTACATACATGGACCTCACCAGATAGAATGCACAGAAATCAAATTGACTACATCTGTGGAAAGAGATGGTGGAAAAGCTCAATATCATTAGCCAAAACAAGGCCCGGGGCAGACTGTGGAACAGACCATCAATTGTTCATATGCAAATTCAGGCTGAAGCTGAAGAAAATGAAAACAAGTCCTCAAGAGCCAAAATATGACCTCGAATATATCCAACCTAAATGTAGAGATCATCTGAAGAACAAAATTAATGCATTAGACATTAAAGACCAGAGGAGTTGTGGGATGACATCAAGAACATCATACAGGAAGAAAGCATAAGGTCATTAAGAAGACAAAAGCAAAAGAAAAAACAAAATGGGTGTCAGAAGAGACTCTGAAACTTGCTATCCAGCATAGAGATGCTAAAGCAAATGGAAGAAATGAGAAAGGTACAAGAGCTGAACAGAAATTTTCAAAGGTCAGATCAAGAAGACAAAAGTAAAATATGATATAACAAAATGTGCAAAGATCTGGAGTTAGAAAACCAAAGAGAAGAACTGGCTCAGCATCTCTCAAGCTGAGGAAACTGAAGAAAAAATTCAAACCTTGACTTGTGGTATTGAAGGATTCAATGGGCAAAATACTGAATGATGAAAAAAGCATCTAAAAAGATGAAGGAATAGACTCATTGTACCAAAAAGAAAAGGATGATGTTCACCCATTTCAAGAGTAATAGGATCCTAAAAGAAGTTGTCCAAGGTGCATTGAAAGCATTGGAAAAGAACAAGGCACCGGGAATTGATGGAATACAAATTGAAATCTTTCAACAAAGATCAGCACTCAAGGCCCTCACTCATCTATGCCAGGAAATTTGGAAGACAACTACCTGGCCAACTAACTGGAAGAAATCCGGTGTTGTGCCCGTTCCAAAGAGAGGTAACCCAATAAAATGCAGAAATCATCGGACAATAGCACTGATCCCATGCAAGTAAAGTTTAACTGAAGGTAATACAGAAATGACTGCAACCATACACTTCTAGAGGTTGAAGCTGGTTTCAGAAGAGGACATGGAATTAGGGATATCATTACTGACGTTAGATGGATCTTGGCTAAAAGCCAATACCAGAAAGATGTTTACTTGTGATTTATTAACTACACAAAGGCTTTCGATTGTGTGGCTCATGACAAGCTATGAACAGCATTGTGAAGAGTGAGTATTCCAGAACACTTAATTGTGCTCATGAGGAACCTGTACATAGACCAAGAGGCAGTTGTTTGGACAGAACAAGGGAACACTAAATGGTTTAAAATTAACCATTAGGAAAGGTGTATGCCAGGGTTGTATTCTTTTACCATACTTATTCAATCTGTATGCTGAACAAATAATCAGAGAAGCTGGTATATATGAAGAATAACGTGACATCAGGATTGGAGGAAGGCTCATTATCAACCTGCAATGTACAGATGATACAACCTTGCTTGCCGAAAGTCAAGAGAACTTAGAATACTTATTGATGATCAAAGACTAGCCTTTGGTGTGAGTTGCACCTCAATGTAAGGAAAACAAAAATCCTCACTACTGGACCAGTAAATAACATCCATATAAATGGAGAAAAGATAGAAGTAGCCAATGGCTTCATTTTGCTTGGATCAACCATCAACACTCATGGAAGCCGCAGTCAGGAAATCACACAACGTATTGCATTGGGCAAATCTGCTACACAAGACCTCTTTAAAGTGTTGAAGAGTAAATATGTCAGTTTGAGGACTAAGGTGCGCCTAACCCAAGCCGTGGTATTTTCAGTAACCTCATATGGATGTGAAAGTTGGACAGTGGATAAGGAAGACTATAGAAGAATTGATGCATTTGAGTTATGTATGGTGTTGGAGGAGAATATTGAAAGTACCATGGACTGCCAAAAGAACTGATTGATCTGTGTTGAAAGAAGTACAGTGGAGATGCTTTCTGAAAGCCAGGATGACCAGACTTCATCTCTCATGCTTAGAACATAATGTCAGGAAGAACCAGTGCCTGAAGAAGGATATCATGCTAGGTAAAGTAGAGGGTCAGAGAAAAAGAGAAAGACCCCCAACGAGATGGATTGGCACTCAAACATAGCAATGATTGTGAGGTTGGTCCAGGATCTGGCAGTGTTTCGTTTTGTTGTGCATAGGGTCGCTATGAGTTGGTACCAAATCGATGGCACGTAACAACAACAGGGAACCTTTTATGCTAGAGTATACCCCTTGAACTTTAAAAGAAATTCTCTCCCTTGTCCATTGTCCACTAGTATTTTTAAGACAGAGCCAAGTTAGGGTGAATATAACAATTTCTGCTCACTTTTCAGAACTCATTCACAGAGCTGACAGGGCAGAACAAAGCAAGAGCGAGCCTGCTGTTACTGTCAGTTACTTACTCGTACAGGCCAGTACTGCCTCTGTCCATCAGCTGAGCTCAGAGGAGATCGTACCTTCCTCAGAAGGAGCTTACAGTGGCTCCTCAGGCAACAAGAGAGTTGTACATTTTTAAAATTGTTTAAACAAGAGTGCTGAAACAATAGCATCGCATTGAAGGTACAACTGGTTAATATCTAAGAATAATGTTCAGATGGACCATCACTTTGACTATGATAGCATTTTCTGATTTGCTTCTCAAAATCTGAAAACAGAGTCATAGGCTCTGAGCACATAATGTACCAGGCTTCTACTTTACCATTGCTGAAAATAATGTTTCCAATGTAGAATTGTCCCATCTATATGATGTAGTAGCATTGGGCTCTATCTGGCATCGTATGATTATATCTGTATTTGTATCATATTACCTAACTCATTTTCCACTGTTTCACTTTCTGTTTTCTAATTATAAATATAAAACACATGTTAGATTATGACTTTTAGGATTTAGGACTTCAAAAAGTTCGGAAAGGAAGTTGTTTTTAAATAGATCATATCATTGACTAGCTATATATACTTGTAATGTTTTTTGTTTTCCTCAATTGAAATATAAAGTTCTGATTATTTCATTGACAAGACTTGGAAGCTCATTCTCAACAAAATATCTGTCCTTTGTCCTGAAAAGATAGCCTTTAATACTGATGAGACCTAAGTTTTGCTTATGAACAAAACAAGTGCTCTCTATTTACTGAAAGATAAAACCATTAATTTAGAAAATATTTAACAGTCCCTCCACATTTATTTAAAATATGCAGTAGGTTGACTCAGTGGACCCAGTAATTAATCTCAAAATAATCAAACTGACAACTTTTTAAAATGTACCTTTTATTTTTTAGTCATTTTAGACAGATTTACAGAAAAGGAGTAAAATAAAAAGAATCTAATATTTTGCAAAATACAAAGAAACTTCACCCATTTTCTCCCAATCTTAACATTACATATTACTATTGCAAATTGTTAAAATGACTATGCAAGGTCTCTGAAAAAGACAAGACACAATAGACATGCCAAGTTATGTTATTATACTCTTTATACAATAAGCCCTTTTCCTCTAGAAGTCTAATTGCTGTACTTAAGATTATTGTTGTTGTTAAGTGCCATGGACCCATCTATGTTAGGTAAGGCTTCAGAGAGGAGGTGACACAGTACTGAAGCTTGAGAGATGTATAGGACTTCCTCAGTAGATGGAGGTTGGAGACAGTGGCATCACTGGGGGTGGGGAGAACAGAGATGGTGTGGACCATACATACCAGGTGACAGTGTCAGAGGGAGTGAGACTGAATAGATGGTCTATAAAATATTTGTCTAGTGTTTCAGCAGAAATTATTCTTGTTTTTTTTAATAAGAAAGTATATTAATTCATATGACAAGAAGTACAAAGTCACAGCAATCACAAGACCAGTTAAATCATGGCATCAAAAGCCCATGTTCTCATTTTTCTACTCTTTTATCCTGAGCACAATGGTTTTCCCTCAGGTTTATACTTCCATGGTTGCAAAGTGGCTTCAGCATCACATTCTAAAATAAGTATCTCCAATGACAGGAAGAGAACCTTTATGAAAAGAGGAAACTTTCCTAGAAACCCAACATAATTGTGTCAACTGCTCATTTCTAAGCCAATAACCTGGCAAAGTACTGGCATAATCATCATTTTCAGTTATTAAAAGCTATCACTTGGGCTTGGGAGAGTCAGAGCCTCTCATGATACTTAATCCAAACCGAGGTGCTGTTGGCAAAGACAAAGTTAGCAAACTAAACTGTCTGCCAAAACTACAATGCCAAGGTATTTTATTATTATATATACTCTATAATGAAATGCCTTGAACCCCTGTATGATGAAAACAGTTAATGTGCGTGGTTATTTACTAAAAGGTTGAGTGTTTGAGTCCACCCACAAGTACCTTGAAAGAAAGGTCTGGCAAGCTACTTCCAAAAAACCAGTCAGGAAACAGCCAGTGAATCCCACAGTTCTTCTTTGATATACCTGGGGGTGTTGTGCAGGCAACTGGTAAATACAAGTGAAATATCTAGCATTCTATCTGCTCTTTTCTTACTTGTTTTTTGTTTTCCTTTGCTTTTCATTTCTTGATATAATTTAAGCCTTTTTTTTTCCATCCCCAACTTTGCTAAATTCTATAAATCATACTACCATAACTCATTCACTATAACATTTAATATCAATGGAAAACAATTCTGTAATTTCTATTCAATTCTGTACCTTAAGTTTTACCGTGGAACTAATATACACAAACCAGAGAGTAGATTGCTTTTATTGCCAAAGAGGTGAGACTCTGACCCAAAATATTTTGAAAAATTTAAATGAATCATATTGACAACTATATTAAACATCTTTAAAAAATAAAAATTAATTAAATTAAATCTATTAAATAAGATCAGTATCACAATTTACTTAATTGTTATTGAAATGTCCCTTTAATACTTTAGTGATAACCTGTGTTGTTGTTGTTGGGTGCCATGGAGTCGGTACAGACTCATAGTGACCCTATGCACAACAGAACGAAACATTTCCCAGTCCCGGGCCAACCTTATAATTGTTGCTACACCTGAGCCCATCCCTGTCACCACTGTACCAATCCATCTTGTTGGAGGTCTGTCTACCTCTTTTTCTCCGATCCTCCACTTTACCAAACATGATATCCTTCTCCAGTGACTGGTCCCTCCTGATATGTCCAAAGTATGAGAGAAGAAGTTTGGCCTTGCTGGCTTCCAAGGAGCACTCTGGCTGTACTTCTTCCAAAACAGATTTGTTTGTTTGTTTGGCAGTCCATAGTACTTTTAATATTCTTCTCTAACATCATAGTTCAAATGCTTCAATTCTTCTACCATCTTCTTTATTTACTGTCCAATTTTTGCATGCATATGAGGTTATTGAAAATAATGAGGCAAACTTTTTTCCTCAAACTGACAACCTTGCTCTTCAACACTTTAAAGAGGTCTTGTGGAGCAGATTTGCCTAAAGCAATACATCATTTAATGTTTTGACTGGTACTTCCATGAGTGTTGATGGTTGATTTGAGCAAAATGACATCTTTGACTACTTCAGTCTTTTCTCCATTGCTATGGGTGTTGTTTATTGGTCCAGTGCTGAGGATTTTTTGTTTTCTTTACACTCAAGGTCAGCAGTTCTAAACTACTAGACATTCGATGGCAGAAAGATGAGGCTTTCTGCTCCTGTAAAGATTTACAGCCTCAGAAACCCTATGCAGGGTCGCTATGAGTCAGAACCAACTCCACGACATATTACCACCACCACCACCACCATTTACAATAGCCACCTCCTTTTTCTTCTGTCCTCCTCCGAGCTGAATGCAGAGGAGGAGCAGGAGGAGGAGGAAAGGAAAGCTCCCAGTAGGCAAGTACCACAGCCACTTGCCTCCGTCGTGAAGGAGCACCCCTGGCCCCCATCGGCGCAGGGCAGTGTCTCCTCCATGCACCGTAACCGAGCTTGCTCTGCTCCTACCGGCATCCCACACCTGGCTGGGTCCACGGGGGGTGACAGTGGCTTTGCTAGGAACCCCGTGGCTGCCAAGGACACAGAGGAGGAGACGCCAGAAATTATTTTTTTATAAAAATATCCCTGAGTAGTTATAACAATAAAAACAGTTTCCATTACATTTATATTTGTATTTACAAGGCTGAAACTCCTAGTGTGGCGCTGTGGGTAAATTCACTGGACCGCAAGGTTGGCAGTTCAAGCTCACTAGCTGCTCCTCAGAAACCCTGTACTTGGTCGCCATGAGTCGGAATCAACTTGATGGCACTTAACAACAATTTACATTTTGAATCTTTTAATGCACTCTGGAAATTCAAACCCACCAGCTGCTCCATGAAACCCTATATAGGGTCGCTATAAGTCAGATCTGACTCCACAGCACTTAACAACAACAATGCACTCTGGAGTCCTGATGTAGCACTGTAGGATAAGCACTGAACTACTAGGTCAGCAGTTCAAAATCACTCCTTGGGAATCCTATACATGATTGATATGAAACATAACAGACTTGAAGGCGCTTAACAGCAACAACAAAAACAATGCACCCTAGTGTGCTGCTGCAGGATAAGCACTGGACTGCTAACTGCAAGGCTGATGATTCAAACCTACTAGCTTCTCCTCGGAAACCCTATGTTGTTGTTAAGTGTCGTTGAGTCGATTTCGACTCAGTGACCCTGTACAGGGTTTCCGAGGCTGTAAATCTTTACGGGAGCAAAACACCTCATCTTATACAAGGTCAACATGAGTCAGAACCAACTCGAGGGCACTTAAACACCAATGCACTATGGTCGGAGCTATCCTTGTTACCCAGTTACAATGACGCTTCCAATGTGGTTTCAGCTGCATTCACTACACACACATGCTGCTTTTTCATTGCTGCCAGAGATTTGATAGTTGCTGGTTTTGTCAAATGTCCTGGTGTTTTAGCTACAATATTGTGTTAATTAGTAGCTGTGCATGTATATCATTAACTTTTATGAGAATAAAGTCGTAACTCAAGAAAAATAAAGACTTTTGCTCAGTTTCTAATAATGTAACAATGTTGTAATTCAATGTAGAAAGATTTTACAAAATAGATTTGTTGCTAGTATTCATATAATCTAAGAAATAGGACATGAAGCCGTTTACAACAATATTTATCATGTATTACTCTATGAATAAAATTGATACTAGATATTGCTGAGGATTCTGTATGTCTGGTATGAGGAGGTTCATGGGGAGCGGTGGCACCAGGAGCTACCACACTGGGTGATGGCCAACCTCGTGATGTCATTAGTTCCAGACAGACGTACTGCAAAAGGAAGGGCATGGGGATAAAAGTTCTTGAATGGAACCAAATACCTCCACATGTCTAATGCTGTGGGTCAGGGGAACCTGGAGAGAGTGAGACAGGGCCCTATCCTGCAGGCCAGGGCCTTGGACTTCATTCTCCAAGGCCCTAGCAGTGAGTTGCTCCCTAGCACAGGAGACTAACATGCTCACATTTCAGTTTTAAGATCATTATGGCAGCAGTATAGAAGACGAACTCTAGGTTCAAGATAGCTGATACTCTCTAAGCTTGTCAGTGAGATCTCCAGTTCCCCGGTGTGTGACAATGGGCATGCGTAGATAGAACGACAGTACCGTCTGCAACAAAAGCATGGTGTTTAGATGCAGACACTGCTGATTTCTGGCCTGGCTTTGCCATATATATGAGTTTTCCTGGAGCATAGCATTATCTCCTGTGTTTAATAAGTAATTTCATAGCACCAATTTCTCATTTGGCATTTAACAACATATCAGGACTTGGACTGAAGACAAATGTGAAGATGTCATAGGCTGGTCCAAGAATCATATCCAGGGTGGAGGGGTTCTGTGGGCTACCTAATCTATGTCACAGGATTTATATGAAGGTTTCAGGATCCAATTTTGAGCACCTCTATTATAATTAATTAGCCAACATTTTGTTTTCTCCCTCGGAAACAGAGTACCCCCAAAGATTTATGTAAGACTTACAAGTTTAATATTGTATTATTCCCAAGGCCCTCTTGAAATCAGGTGGGAAGTAAAACAAAATGCCTGTGATTTCTGTCTGATGGTTTGTTTATCTTATTTGCAGGTGCCACAGAGATCTGACTTCCTGCTGGGGAGACACTGAGGTGTAAGAGAGATTCTGGGACAGTAAACTGAGCATTTGCAGTGCTTTGTTTTTAGAATGCTGGGCAGGATCCTCTGGGAGCTGAACTTCCTGTAGCTAAGATAGGAAACTAGAAGAAACACATAGCATCCTTGCCTCCTCATCCTGACCCCACAGAACTTGTGACAGACACATCATGATCTTCTGATGAAATACTAAGAAAGAACAGTTCACCAAAGATGACCACTTTCAAAGTTGGTCAGTCACATGCCCAGGAAAGCTGTCATCTTACCAACAACAAAAAATCCATCTTCTGACATGATATAAAGATTGGAAATAAAGAAATGCCTGAGTGGAAGCTGGCCAGAGAAATTCTGATGCTGGTGAAATTATGGCTGTAGAAGTCTGTTTATAATTTATCTCAGAGACAGAAGAAAATGTACAAGTAGCTAGAAACTATAAATGTAAGTTTTGTAACTTTCTAGAAACTATAATTGTAAGTTTTGTAAGTGGAATTTTACTTTTTGAGGGGGCAGGTAGGAATAAGGAGCTAGGGTTAAGATTAAGACTGATTAGTTCTAGGGTTTTGTGCCTCCTAGTGTGGTTCTGTAGAGTAAGCCTTGGACTGCTAACAACAAGGACAGTGGTTCAAACCACCAGCCACTCCTCAGAAATCCTGTAAGGGTCACTATGAGTCAGAAATGACTAGAGAGCGCTTAACAACAGCAACAATAAGGGTTCTGGTTAGGACTAATGTTAAGCATAGGAGTTGGATTAGTGCTAGGAGTAGGGCTTGGTCTAAATTTTAGGGTTGCAGCTAGGTTTAGTTTTATTTAATTTTTTCTTGTAATCTTGATTTCCTCTTCATTTGGAAGTTCTATAACTACGCTATCCCTCCTTTTTTATTTTTACATTTTTATTGTGAGGTTTACATGGGAGAACATCAGCTTTACACTCATCCTATCGTACTTCATTTCATTGCAATGATTACAATCCCCCGAAGCATACACCACACAGGCCCACCCTCCTCCCAACTCTGGCCGCCAGCACACAGCCCTTCTCCCTCCCTGAGTCCAGTGCCCCAAGCCACTCCATCCACCTCATCATCTCTGTCTCCATCCCTGGCGTCACTGCCTCTCTGGGTAGGGTCCTGCTCTTCATTCTTCTCACTTGATGGTCCCAGGGACCTCTGCTCCTGGGCTGCAAAATCAGTCACTCCCCTCCTTTTGTCAAAAACAACAACATCTACCTCTATATTTCCTACCCTCACAGTTAGTCACGATGGCAATCATTCACTATTGTATCACAGGAGTCTTAGTCCCATTTCCTCTCCCCAGCCCAGCCCCAACAGATTGGAAATCATTCAGTGGTCATTCTACCTTCACCCCACCCCCCCCCCCACCCCCGCCTCTATCTGGGAACTAGGCTCCCTCTTGAAAGCTTGTAAGCCAGTCACTTCTTGCTTTTATAGCCTCCCCCCACCCCATTTTGGGTAGCCAATGTCTAAGTTGCCCAGCCTGTCAGCCCTGTGTACCGAGGGGGTGGGAGTAATCCTCACTGTAAAGATTGGTTCCCTTTTTTGAGCTACTATATCCATAAGTATAGGTAAAGTTCATCAAATTGTAGCAGGTTACTCTTCCCCCCCCGCCCCCTTCTTTCTTCTTCTAGTTGAGTTCTGATCATCTAGCCATTGAAGCCAGGTCAAGTGGGTACTATCTGCAAGTATGGGTGTTTTTGTGTATCTCCTCACTTCATAACAGCTGGATGCTTCACTCTCCGCTCTAGTCTTCTGTGGCTATGTCACTGCCCCTAGGCTGAGGAGTCCCCGGGTCTTGCCATATTGCTGGCCTTTCAGGTCTCCACCTGGGTTCACAGGAGTTTATTGAATGTGGTCGGGCTTAGCTCGCAACTTCATTGCTATTTTCCCCCCCTCTTTCCCTTATCGGTGACCAACGTGGTCACCAGCCAGACCATATGCCTGCTCATGTATTCCCCTTGAGTCTCAGTCTTGGAAGGGGGTTTGCTCTGAGGAATCCCCACCACTTGCTTTGATGGCTCCTGGGCGAACAGCTTACTTGTTATTGTAGTAATCAGTCAGACTGCCGTTATTGTTTCAGATTTTTCCTGCCAGTCTTTATTTCATGAAGTATCTTCTGTTCTTCTAGCCACTCCAGGCTGGTCTACTTGTCCTTTCCAGTGGAAATTTCCTACCTCATTTGGTTCTGGATGGGATTCTGGATTCCACCTATGGTCTTGTGCAATGTAAAGGCTCCACAGGAAGCCTCTTTCACTGGGCAACTTCTAGCCCCTTTTGAGATATTCCAATCAGTTATAGGCTGAAGACAGACTTACAAGTTTTCTGTAGTGATGGTTCTGGCTATTCCTTTCTCTCCCCACCCCAAGTGTCTATTTTACAATGTTAGACAAGGGAAACCCCTTCAAACCATGCATGCCTCAATCCCTGTATCCTGGAGCCCTTTTGTTCCAAGGTTGTGCATATCTCATCATATACCTTTGTCCCATTTAGCCCATGCGAACCTGCCTAACTGTTCTCCCATCAGCCTTGTTCTTCTAATCCCCTCCCCCTTCTTATGCATTGCCCCCCTACCCCCACACCCAGGCTAGCCTGTGTCTATTTCTTACCCTGTGCTCTATCGTCTCCTCCCTCCCTCCCTTCCTCTCATCTCATACATCCTGGTGATCAGCAAATATATATATAATTTCCTCCCCTTTTAGTGTGGGTTCTTTTTCTTACTCTTTTATAATAGTGGTCCTATGCAGTATTTCTCCTTTTGTGACTGACTAATTTCACTCAGCATAATGTCCTCAAGGTTCATCCATGTTATGCGATGGCGTGCAGCTT
>NW_006408528.1:38236336-38238333 GCF_000296735.1 Chrysochloris asiatica
TAGAATTGGTGACAGCCCTTCTCTGAATGTTTGGTAGAACTCACCAGTGAAGCCGTTTGGGCCTGGACTTCTTTTGTTTGGGAGTTTTTTGATGACCTGATCAATTTCTTCTTTTGTTATGGATGGGTCTGTTCAAGCTTTCTACTTGGTCTAGGTTGGTCTAGGATCGGGCAGTGTTTTGTTCTGTTGTGCATAGGATTGCTATGAGTCAGTATATACTACCAGAAATGGTATCAAAATTACCTGATAAGGAATTTAAGAGAATGATATTTAGGTGCCTTCAACAGAATTGAGAAAGCTGCAGATGAAAGCAAGAACACAGAAAAAAACTTCAGAAAAATTCAGGAAAACATTAGAAGAGCAAACTATCAGAATAAGTGAACAATTAGAAACCGTACAAAAACAGCAAATAGAAATCCAGAAAATTAATACTAAGATTTCAGAAACAGATAAGATTTTGAAGGGGCAGAGAAGCAGAAATAAATCAATAGAAGGCTGACTTGGTAAACTTGAAGACAAATCTCTCAATATTCATTGCTAAAGGAACAATCAGAAAAAGGGATGAAAAATCTGGAGAAAGCCTAAGATACTGTGGTTAATGAGTCACCACCAAGAGAAATAATTTATGTGTAATCAGAATTCTAGAACAGGAGACACATGCACACACCAAAAAAAAAAAAAAAAAAAACCGCAGAGAAAATTGTTGAGCAGTTGTTGGAGGAAAACTTCTCTAACATCATGAAAGACAAGAATATATATATTCAAGAAGCTGAATGAACTCCAGACAAACAAGAAAACCACTAAGGCATAATAAATAATAATATCTTCCACACCTAAAGACAAGGAAAGCTGGACACAGAAGAACTTTAATATTTTTAGTAAGGTTGGGTTTTACAAATCTTACCCAGAAATCAACCCAAATATAGAAGCACCCAAAATAAAACAAATCTATGACTGAAAATAGGGAATCAGAGTTTGCTAGAACAATAACAACAAAAATCCACAAAGTAAAAAAGAAGGATGGTTTCCGGTTTGAGCAGAGGCAGAGACAGCCAGGTAAAAAAGGCTCCATGGGGGAGGGATTGAAAACCCAGAGAAGCTGCACTCACGGAACACCACCAGAGCTCTGGATCTACCATAAGGTCCAGGGTGTCAGTTTCCCGGCACGCGCAAGTGAAAAAATCAAAGTATAAAGGAAAATACTGTGAATTAGGAATCGCTTAAGTTGGGACTCCCTCTGAGGCTACCCTGCCTGAGTGAAGTTCAGAGGGCGGGGCTACAGCCAACTGGCACATGGAACTGGCGCTAAAAGCGGTGCAGTGACATTTGCAAAAGGAGGTGTGGGGGACTCTACACATTTTCCCCTCATCTTCCCTGTCACTCTATCTTTGCCCAGCCCGGATGCTTTCAGGTGCGTGGGTGTGGAACCCCCCAAAAAATTCCAGTGCTGATCCCACAGTTTACTCCCGGCACAGAGAGAAAGAGCTTGGCGCCTGTTTATGACATCAGTCTGTGGGTCCCAGCCCTAAAGTTAACTTGTGCAGACCCCCTTTACTCCAGCCTATCCAGCAAGAAAAAACCTGGTCTGGCCTGACAGACAAACCATATGAACAATCTGTAAAACCCCAACATAAAAGTACACAACTATCTCAAGAATTATGCTGTGCACATGCAGATACCTACTGACCTTCAGACACAAAAATAATAGACAGTCTTTCTCCCATCAACTTCTCAATATCTATCTGCACACCTCTACAGTGGAGAAGAGAGGACGAGACTGAGCAAGCGGATACCCCCACCCACTTCTGGAGGCACCTACAGTGCACACACACTGCCTTTGTAGCAAGGTGACTGGCCAGTTGGTCACAGTTTTATTTTTGTTTCAAAGTGGTGGATTTTGTCTCTGCTTTTATATTGCTTCTGCTTTTGGCCTCTTGATCACACATTTTTCCTAGAGGTGGGAGCTTTTTCTCCTTACGAACCCAAGAAGAGACCGC
>NW_006408528.1:38239173-38242458 GCF_000296735.1 Chrysochloris asiatica
CCAGGGAGAAGAGAAGTGTCACTTATAAAGGCAAGCAAATCAGATTAAGCTCTGACTTCTCAGCAGAAACCCTGCAGGCAAGAAGGCAATGGGGAGACATATACAAAACTCTGACAGAAAAAAACTTGCCAACCAAGAATTGTCTATCCAGCAAAACTGTCAATCAAATACAATGGTGCAATCAAAACATTCCAAGATAAACAGAATCAAAGAGATTTTGTCAAAACCAATCCAGCACTTCAAAACATCCAAAAGGGAGTTCTTTGGACTGAAAACCAACAAGAACAGACAACATCCAGAGATTAACAGGTGTGGCAACACCACCTGGAACTCAGTCAACAGATAGCAGAGTTCAGAAAAGAACAAAACTATAACAATGAATTCAAAGTAGCTGGGAGGTCAACCGAAGATCAAAATAGTATCAATGTTAAAGAAGGGATAAATGTAAGAACAGACACCCAGGTGGTGAGGATGTCAGGTAGATTACAGGATACAATAGATTCTCCTGAATGGAGAGAAAAGTTAATAGACTATAAGGTAACCCCAAAGAAAGTTAATACTTCACAACTTACCATGAAAATGAACTACCAAGCAGAGCAAGCAAACACGAAAACTAAAAAGAAAGTGACTGGAAATAGCACAAAGAACAGAAACTCAGCACAAGACGGCATGGAGAACAAAGGAATGAGCAGCACTACCAAAAATTTAATATAATGGCAGCAATTAATTCATGTTGTTGTTGTTGTTAAGTGCCGTCGGGTCGGTTCCAATCCATAGTGACCCTGTACAGGGTTTCCGAGGGTGTAAATCTTTACGGGAGTAGAAACCCTCATCTTTCTCCCACAGAGTGGCTGGTAGTTTCAAACCTCTGACCTCGCTGTTCACAGCCCGATTCGTAACTACTACACTACCAAAGCTCCTAATTCATACCTATCAATAATTACTTTGAATGTCAATGGATTGAATGCACCAGTGAAGAGACAGAGAGTGGCAGACGGGATAAGAAAACAAGACCCTTCAATATGCAGGAGACACACCTTACACACAAACACAAAAACAGCCTAAAACTTAAAGGATGGAAAAAAAATATACCAAGCTAACAGCAACAATAAACAAGTAGGTGTGGCAATTCTAATCTCTGATGAAGTAAACTTTAAGACAAAAACCAGCATAAGAGATAAAGAAGAACACTATCTCATGATCAAAGGGTCACTTGAGCAAGATGACATAACCTTAATAAATATCTAAGCTCCCAGTGAAAAAGCACCAAGATATATGAAGCAAATCTTACTAGAATTGAAGAAAGAAATAGATAAATCTACAATTATAGTGGGAGATTTTAATACACCACTTTCAAAAAGGGACAGAACAACCAGAAAGAAATTCGACAAAGTTACAGAGGAACTAAACAGCACAATCAACCAACTTGACGTCATAGACGTGTACAGAACATTCAACCTAAGAACAACACAATATACATTTTTCTCCAGTGCATATGGAACATTCTCCAGAATTGACCATGTGTTAGGTCACAAAACAAGCCTTCATAAATTTACAAACATCAAAATACTACAGAGCATCTTTTCAGACCACAATGCTATAAAACTAGAAATCAACAAGAAGATGAAGGAAATAAAGTTGAATACATGGAAACGGAATAACACCCTGATGAAAAGCGACTGGGTAGTAGAAGAAATTAAATGTGAATTCCTAGAAACAAACTAGAATGAAAACACAACATACCAAAATCTTTGGGACACAGCAAAAGCGGTGCTGAGAGCACAATTTATTGCGATAAATGCAATGCGCACATCCAAAGAGAAGAAAGAACCAAAATTAACACAGTAACACAGCATCTCCAACAATTAGAAAGAGACCAAAAGAGGGAACCTACAGTCACCAAAAGAAAAGAAATAATAAAGATAAGAGGAGAAATAAATGAAATGGAAAACAGAAAAACTACAGAAAGAATCAACAGGACAAGAAGATGGTTTTTTGAAAGGATTAATAAAATTGACAAACCATTGACAAAACTAACAAAAGAAAAGAGAGAGGAGACACAAATAACTCGCATTAGAAACCACAAGGACAATGTCACAATGGAACCAAACGAAATCAAAAGGATAATAACAGAATACTATGAAGAGTTGTACTCCAACAAATTCGACAGCTTAGAAGAAGTGGATGCATTTTTAGAAAAACAGAACCTACCTTTCTTAATTTTAAACCATTCAGTGTTCCCTTGTTCTATTCGAACAACTGTCTGTTGGTCTATGTACAGGTTCTTCATGAACACAGTTAAGTGTTTGGAATACTCATACTTCAACATGTTGTCCATGGCTTGTCATGACTTGAGCAATTCACAAATTCCTTCAATATTTATTGCTCACCAACTTTGCTAAGTGTCCTCAAAGAGCTTATATTCCTGTTCTCATAGAGTTTACAATCTAAAAGGAAAGCTAGACTAAAAAATAACGCTAATAATTTTTTTTTTAATTAATGAAAATATATTTTCAAGTTGTGGTAAGTACAAGAAAGAGCACTTTATAAATTTTTTGTTTTTTGGTCTACAATTTGACTACCTTGCAAAATCTGTGGTAATGGATAATTTGGCAATGGCTGCCATCTTTATAATTTACAGAATCAACTACTTTTGACTCAGGTCCTATGTGAGCAAGTTTCTAGGGATTATTCTGTGATGCTGAGGGGCTCATCAGTGCAAATTCTAATAAAAAAGTAAGATTGGCCACTGTCTGTGTTGCTTGATTTTTGAGATTCACCTTCTGTTTTTTATCTGCACTTCTGACAAAATGCCACGCTCCTGCTATTTTACCAAAACACTATGGTTGAAGATTCTAACATATTTGTCTAAGGAGCAGAAAGAAAAGTAAGGTGGTGTATTATGAAGATGCTGGTGACATGAGGGGGAAAAAGAGACTATGGAGAGAGAATTCCCAGAGACCCAGAAAGGTGCTCATGTAGGAAAGAGAACACACAACAGCTCAACATCAGTAGGCCAGGTGAAGGAAGAAGGAGAGTGGATACGGAATCCTCCAGAAACTTAAGGGTATATTATTGGAAGTCTTGCTGTTGTTGTTAGGTGCCATCGAGTCGGCACCAACTCATAGTGACCCTATGCACAGCAGAACGAAACAATGTCTGATCCTGGGCCAACCTCACTACTGTTGCCACACTTGAGTCCATAGATGCTGCCACCTGGCCAATCCATCTTATTGGGGGGGGCTTCCTCTTTTTCTCCGACCCTCCATCTTACTAAGCATGATA
>NW_006408528.1:38243708-38256278 GCF_000296735.1 Chrysochloris asiatica
ATTCCATCAATTCCTGGTGCCTTGTTCTTTGCCAATTCCTTCAATGCACCTTGCACTTTTTCCCTGAGTATCATTGGCTCGTGATCATATGCTACCTCTTGAAATGGATGAACATTAACCATTTCGTTTTGGTACAGTGACTTTGTGTATTCCTTCCATTTTCTCTTGATGCTTTCTGCATCATTCAGTAATTTTCCCAGAGAATCTTTCAATAACGAAAGTCAAGGCTTGAATTTTTTCTTCAGTTCGGGAGTCTTACCATGCTGCAAAACAAGTACTTGAGGTCATGCTTGCTCAGGTGTTAAAAGGAATACTATAAACAAATACTCTGATAGGCCATATGCACAGGCCTGGACATTCCTGTGATAAAGCATATGAATGCTCATCATCAAAACTGCAAAGTCAGGAAGATGACATGTTATTTTTATATTACAAAGATAATTATAGTTAATGTAACACAGGCATCATGTAAAAACACCTACTTGTAAAAGAGGTAACAAAATGTTCTAGAGGAATTGAGTAAAACTATTCTCTTTTTTACTCAGTATTTTTTTCACAGTATTCCGTTTGCAGAAGAGGATGTAGAATGAAGTATATCACTGTTGATGTCAGATGGCTCTTAGCTGAAAGCTGAGAATACCAAAAGATGTTTACTTGTGCTTATTGACTACACAAAGACTTTCAATTGTGTGAATCATGGCAAGCTATGGACAACATTTTGAAGTATGAGTATTTTGAACACTTAATTGTGTTCATGAGGAACCTGTACATAGACCAAGAGACAGTTGTTCAAACAAAACAAGGGAACACTGAATGGTTTAAAAATTAAGAAAGGTGTGTGCCAGAGTTGTATTCTTTCACTATACTTATTCGATCTGTATGCTGAACAAATAATCAGAGAAGCTGGATTAGATGAAGAATGACATAACATCAGGATTGGAGGAAGGCTCATTATCAGCCTATGATATGCAGATGATACAACCTTGCTTGCTGAATGTGGAGAGGACTTAAAATATTTATTGATGAAGATCAAAGACTACAGCCTTTGGTATGGGTTGCACCTTAATATTAAGAAAAAAAAAATCCTCAACTCTGGATCAATAAATAACATCCATATAAATAGAGAAAAGATTGACGTCAATAATTTCATTTTGCTAGGATCAACCTTCAACACTCATGGAAACAGCAGTCAAGAAATCAGGTGACTTAGTGCATTGGACAAATCTGCTGCACAAGACCTCTTGTTGAAGAGCAAAGATATCAGTTTGAGGACTAAGATGTGCCTGATGCAAGCCTTGGCATTTTCAGTAACCTCACATGCACGTGCAAATTGGATAGTGAATAAGGAAGACCATAGAAGAATTGATGCATTTGAGTTATGGTGTTGGAAAAGAATACTGAAAGTACCATGGACTACCAAAAGAACAAACATCTGTGTTAGAAGAAGTACAGCCAGAGTGCTCCTTGGAAGCCAGGATGGCCAGACTTTGTCTCTCATGCTTTGGACATATTGTCAGGATGGTCCAGTCACTGGAGAAGGCTATCATGTTTGGTAAAGTGGAGAGTAAGAGAAGAAGAGGAAGACCCCCAACAACATGGACTGGAACAGTGACAGCATCAATGGGCTCAAACAGCAATGACTGTGAGGTTGGTCTAGGATTGGCCAGTGTTTTGTTCTGTTGTGCATAGGGTTGCTATAAGTCAGTACCGACCCGATGGCACCAAACACAACAATTCCCTTTGCAGCGCTTGTAGGGGGCACACATTTTTGCATCTGCCCAGCATCTCTGGATGCTGGGCAATTACATCTAACCCTCCAATCCTCAATTACAAAATATTCCTGATTTGTGGTTTGGTTAAAGGGTGAGAACGTGATTCAGGTTAAGTCAATTGGAGTATTTTTTTCTCCCTACTCACAATGAAAGGAGTCCCTGGGTGATGTAAATGGTTAAACACTTGACTGCTAACTGAAATTGGTGGTTTAAACCCACCCAGAGAGGTACCATGGAAGAAAGGTTACATCTTTGAGAACTCTATGGAGTAATTCTACTCTGCAACACATGAGATCAGCACAGCATGTTGATGAAGCACTGAATGAATGAATATGATATGATATATAGAGACAGAGGCTCTAAAATACTCAGCTTGAGAAATTAATTCAAGTAGTGCCTCTCTAAGCATACTCTAAAATTATATATATAAATACCCAGTGGAGATATGCCATATTTAGATTTTGTGATAGTTAAGATTTTGTGTCAACTTGACTGTGCCAGGATTATCAGTGGTTTTACATTTGTTGTTACGCGCAATCGAGTCGGTACGGACTCATAGCGACCCTATGCACAGCGGAACGAAACACTGCCTCATCCTGGGCCAGCCTCACTACTGTTGCCACGCTTGAGTCCATCGATGCTGCCACTTGGCCAATCCATCTCGTTGGGGATCTCCCTCTTTTTCTCTGACCCTCCACCTTACCAAACATGATATCCTTCTCCAGCGACTGCTCCCTCCTGACAATATTTCTGAAGTATGAGAGATGAAGTTTGGCCATCATGGCCTCCAAGGAGCACTCTGGCTACACTTCTTCCAACATAGAGCTGTTCGTTCTTTTGGCAGCCGATGACATTTTCAATATTCTCCTCTAACACCACAACTCAAATGCATCAATTTTTCTACAGTCTTCCTTATTCACTGTCCAGCTTTCACATACATATGAGGTTATTGAAAATACCATGGCTTGGGTCAGGCGAACCTTAGTCCTCAAGCTGACATCCTTGCTCTTCAACACTTTTAAAAGGTCTTGTGCAGCAGATTTGCCTAATGCAATACATTGTTTGATTTCTTGACTGCTGCTTCCTTGAGTGTTGATAGTTGATCCAAGAAGAATGAAGTCCTTGACAACTTCAGTCTTTTCTCCATTGATAAGAATGTTGTTTATTGGTCCAGTGGTGAGGATTTTTGTTTTCTTGACATTGAGATGTAATCCATACCGAAGGCTGTGCTCTTTGATCTTCATCAGTAAATGTTTTAAGTCTTCTTCACTTTCAGCAAGCAAGGTTGTATCACCTGCATATCTCAGGTTGCTAATGAATCTTCCTCCAATCCTGATGCCATGTTTTCCTTCATATAACCCAGGGCTTCTCGGATTATTTGCTCAGCACACAGGTTGAATAAGTATGGTGAAAGTATACAACCTTGTTGCCCACCTTTCTTAATTTTAAACCATACAGTGTTCCCATGCTCTGTTTGAACAACTGCTTCTTGGTCCAGGTACAGATTCCTCATGAGAACAATTAAGTGTTCCGGAATACTCATACTTCGTAATGTTGTCCATAATTGGCAAAGAACAAGACACCAGGAATTGATAGAATAAAAATTTCAATCTTTCAAGAAAGTGAGGCGGCACAGGAGACACTCACTCAACTATGCCAAGAAATTTGGAAGACAACTATCTGGCCGACTGATTGGAAGAGATCCGTATTTGTGCCCATTTCAAAGAGAGGTGACCCAATGGAATGCGGAAATCATTGACACTCTCTTTCATATCCAATGC
Source organism: Chrysochloris asiatica (assembly GCF_000296735.1). Taxonomy (NCBI): domain Eukaryota; kingdom Metazoa; phylum Chordata; class Mammalia; order Afrosoricida; family Chrysochloridae; genus Chrysochloris; species Chrysochloris asiatica. The sequence goes on from NW_006408528.1 coordinate 38,247,262, forward strand.
GAGTAAAGTTTTACTAAAGGTAATACAGAAACAGCTGCAAGCATACATTGACAGAGAGCTTCCAGAGGTTCAAGCTAGGTTCAGAAGAGGCCGTGGAACGAGGGACATCATTGCTGATGTTTGATGGATCTTGGCTGAAAGTAGAGAATATCAGAAAGATGTTTACCTGTGCTTTATTGACTACGCAAAGGCTTTCGATTGTGTGGATTTATAGTTAGGACCTAGTAATTCTCCATGATAAGATCTAATATGCAACGATGAGATCTGCTTTGTGAAGTCAATCAATTGAAAGGATGTTCCTTGGAGCTGTGACCTGTGTCCAATATGTTGGACACTTGCTTTTTGCTGGGTCTGGATCCTGCATCTGGCTTGTCATTCAACCTCTGGTTCTTTGTACTTGCGCTAGTGGCCTTTACTATTGCCTGCCCTCTGTTTGGCTGATCTTGGGTTCATCAGCCCTGCAGCTACATGAGTTAGAAGCCCTCAGCCTGACCCATGGACTTGGTTATGGCTTACCTCTAGAACTATGTGAGTCATCTCCTTGATATAAACCACTTTCTCTCTCTTGCTATGCAAATTGGATTTTAGAGTAGTAGGAGGGGCATATTGTGTAATCAATTTAGAAAAACAGTTTGGTGTTACCTCCAACAATTCTACTCCTAGGTGACTCAAGGGCAACTCTTGCAAATGGACTACAGGAGTCATATACAAGTTCATTCACAGCAAACACCTGGAAACAACCCAAATGCCCATTGACAGCACAGTGGTTGGATGAATTATATTCACACCGTTGATAGAACAAAAATAAATGAGCTATGCTAATTCACAATACTGTGGATAAATTTATAACATTAAATGAAGAAAGTAAATACCCCAAATTTATACAGTATACTGTTCTTGTTATCAAGCTAAAAACAACTAATATAAAAATGTTGTTTAGTGCTGTAGAGTCAGTTTCAACCCTGTATAAGGTTTCCAAGAAGTGACCAGTTGGTGGATGACCTTGTGGTTAGCAGTTCATTTCTTATCCTCTCGTGCCATTATATAAATACATATAAACTCACTGCCACTGAGTCAATTCTGACTGAGCAACCTCTAGGACAGAGTAGAACTGCTGCTGTGGGTTTCTGAGAACATCAGTCTTGATGGGAGCAGACAGCCTCTGCTTTTCCTGTGGAGCAACTAGGAGTTTGAACTGTTTGAATTGCAGTTAGCAGCTCAATGCTTAATCCACTGTACTATCAGGCATCCCTCTAAATACATATAGATGTAATAAAACATTTCAAAAGTAAAGGGATTATGGATGAGGGTTGTGTTAGAGGAGGTGAAGAATAGAATGGAGGCGTACCATATGGTCATGTTGATTGTGTTGAGATTCTAGATTTTGGGTGGGATCCCTGAGACTGTGACCCTTTTTCACTCTTCAGGTCTAGAACTGAACTTAGCCCCCATGCCTCAATTTTTAGCCAAATAGACAGGTTTAAAAGGGGAATAGTTATACTAGTGAGGTAAACACACCTTAGAATAGTTACATTAGGGAGGTATGCACACCTTACAATAATCAACCAATGGAGATCAGAAGGGCAGCATTTATCCAAGGACAAATTTGGGAAGGGTTAGGAAAGGAGCAAAGGGAACAAGAAACAGGGAGGAAGTGGGATAAGTAATTTTAATTTTACATTGAGGGGATTGTAATCAATGAGATGAATCAAAATATATATGAATTATTGAATGTAAAACTAATTATCTGTTCCATATACCTTCACTCAATTCACCATAAAAAGTTAAAACAATATATTCTAGCTTTTGTTTTGCATGGCTGGCTTGCAGCTGCATATTACATTATTAAAAATAACTAAGTAAGTAAATAAATCAATAAACAAGGCCAGAAGCCTAGGTTCCCTGGGAAACCGTCTGAAACAAGGATTAAATGTGGGTGTACAGTGCCATCAGGGAACAATGAGAGTTTAGAAGTCTGGATGCTTAACTTTGCTTCACAAAGAACCCTGAAGAGACAGAGCTGGTAAGTTAGCAGGTGGGTCTGTTCCTTCACCTGGGATGTCTTCTGGTTGGATCTTAAGAGAAACTGCATTGGAGCAACCCCTTCAAGGGAGGGGGAAGAGGAAATTTGTCTGAGTGACTTGATCCAGTAGGTAGGTAACTTCCCCGTGGCACCAAGCTTGGGTTGCTTATCTGACCCCTTTTGATGACAGCTGGGGAAGCCAGAAGGAACCCTGGTGGCACAGTGGCTAAATGCTTGGTTCTTAAGAAAGTCTGGCCATTCAGACCCACCCAGCAACTCCGTGGGAGAGAGGTCTGGCAACCTATTTCCACAAAGATTACAGCTAAGAAAGCCCTATGGGAAAATTCTACTCTGTCACATGCCATTGCTGGGAGTAGGAATCCCCTTGAAGACATGCAACAAAAAGGGAAACTAGGTTTCACACTCTGTACCACTCTGCATTGTCCAGTCTGGAAGTTATGGAAGAAGTGAAAAACTCAGGGTGTGTGGCTGGTTGGCCCAGCAACTGCAAAGGGGAGGGCCTGGACCTTCAAGGTAAGACCGTAGAACCACAGGTGATGTACGAGGTTGCCTGTGGAGGCAGCTGTGACTCAGAGTCCAGGCCATAATGGCACTGAGGGCCTCTGAAAAGTTCCAAACCTAGGTTGGAACTCCGTGTGAACTTAAGATAATAAGTTCTTTACCATTAGTTAAACCTCATTCATTTAACCCTTTGCCTTCGAGTCAATTGTGACTCACAGCAACGCTATTAGAGTATAGGTTTCCAAAGCTGTAAATCTTTACAGAAGCAAACTGCCAAATTCTGTTTTAAATGCTGACCTTGTTGTTTGCAGTCTGGTACTGATCCTAAGTGACACTCCAGGCTTCATAGAGAAGATGGAAATAGTCTATTTTCAAGGATTGTTGTAAGACCCAAAAGGGAATTATATATATATATAAAGCAACCAATACCTAATAAGTGCTTGAAAATGTAATTTCCCTTCAGCCTCTTCTCTACCATGAAGCATAATTGAGAGTTTTGTGGAGGGCTGGCCTGCCTTGTTTCCCCTTCTCTGCTTCTGCTCTTCGCTCCACCCTTTTCTTGACTGAGCAGCCCAAGAGTACTGGACACCGGTGCTAGATGAAAGAGAGAGAGCATGTAGACTCCTTCCCAGTGTCTCCAGTCTTGGGGCTGTCTGGCTCCTCTGTGTTCTCAGTTTGAAAACATTGGGTTTAAAGAGGTCCTCCAAAGATGGGTGCCCAAAGCAGGTAAATAATATGCCAGCCCCTCAACATGATATTCTTCAAATATTTGCGTAATCTGTATTTTAGTTGGGGCAGGCCTGGCACCAGCAGGATCATGGTATATTTCACCAACATGGCAGGAGTTAGTCCTGGAGATACCAGCTAAGTGAGAGAGGATTTCCAGTTCATGTCAGAGATATATTTGCCCCCTTGTGGCCTGCCTGACTCTTTCCCTATAAAGGGTGAATAGGCCAACTGGACCGCTTAGGTAGCTGACCACTTTATTCCAGGATTCCTTTTCCTTTTTTATTAATTATGTTTTTTTTGTGAATTATGTGATAACTTACATGGGAGAACATTAGTTTTACATTCATCCTATCGTGTATCGTTTCATTGCCATGGTTACAATCCCCTCCATGCATCATCAACCAACCAAAGGGTATACACTACAAGCCTGCCCCCCGGTTGTCAGCACACAGCCCCTCTCCCTCTCTGGGTCTAAGGTCCCCAGCTGTTCCATTTCTCCACGTCATCATCTCTGCCTTCATCTCAGGCATCACTGCTTCTCTGGGTAGGGTCCCGTTCTTCACTCTTCTCCCTTGATGGTTCCTTTTCCTTTTATTAATTGAAGAAAGTCCCTTTCCTGTAAACATTTAAGCATCTGTACCTTTCACAACACCACAACAGGTTCTTGAGTTTGAATACTTAGATGAAAATAAGTCCACATTGCTGTTGTGCTGGTGAACTATAGTGTTGCATAAGTGAAATTGTCAATTTTGTAGATTTAGGTGACTAACAACATTTTCTTTTCTTGTTCTTAATGTGTTTTTCATTTGGGAAAATATGATTAGTAAAAGAGGAGTAATATAGATATTTCCTCCAGCTTTCCTGACATAAAATATGAAAATAGTAGTTACATGGGGGTAGAGAGCTGAAAGCTCTCAAAAGGAACTTACTCTTCTTATCACTAATGCATATTTCACACAGGTCCCAAATCCAAGGCACTTCTCTTCCCCAAAGTCATTTCGAGGACAGAAAACATTCCTAACCTCTAGGTTGCTACTGTTTCCTTCGAGTTAATCTCAAAGCCTCCACAAACATGTGAAAAATTCTGGAGGAGTGTTTTAAGAGAAACTGCATTGGAGCAATCCTTTCAAGGGAGGGGGAAGAGACTGACTATCTTCTCCATGGCACCAAATTTGGGTTGCTTATCTGGCCCCTCTTCATGCACACTCTTCCTTTGGTCTCCCCTTTCTTGCTATGTTCACAGATCATGTTGGTCCTCATTTTTAGTGGGCAATGATCAAAGGTTATAGAAAGTCATTTAAAGATTTTGCACTACTGACTTTTAAGTATTAGTCTAGAAAATATGTTGTGTTCCCTATAATACCACTGGGGGTCCCAAGAGCAATGCCTGGAATTCTATTAGAACATTTCCCTAGAGTTTTGAATTGATTTTTCCTGTTTCAGTCATGACCAACAAAATGAAAATTGGGACCGATCAGAATTTATAAAATGTGGTGTGGTAGTTGTGTGCCACCTAGTTGGTTCTGACTCATAGTGACCCTGAATAGGGTTTCCGAAGCTGTAAATCTTCACAGGAGCAAAAAGCCTTATCTTTTTCCCACAGAGAGGCTGGTAGTTAGCAGGCCAGCTTATAACCCACTACACTACAAGAACTCCTTAGAAAATGTAGGTGTCTAGAATAGGAACTGAAACAGGGACAATTACATACAGGTCAGTACCTTTTAGATGGCATGCATGTTGCATAGCAACCGTATCTCTCCCCTGGCAGAGTCACAAACAGTGATGACTGCTCAAAATCAGTGGCCGACTGTGCGGCTTCAAATGTGTGTTGGTCTCTACAGTCCTGGCAATAACCCAGTTTCCCCAGCAACCTCCTGAAAGGGCTCACTATGTCCTTCGGAGTTCCCCATTCCAGGGCTTAGACCTGTAACGTTTCCTGTTCTGGTTATCGTTTTAGGCACTCATATTTTGCAAATCCTGGTCTGTCCAGGTTTTGCTTCACTAGCCATGACTGAACCAGTTCAAACCAGTTTAAAGCCCTGAGGTTTCTTTCCTAAAGACTTTGTTTGTTCTTGAAGGATAACTATACTGGAAGAACTACATAATAAGCTGTCATATGTCAGCTAGGTCTTAGATGGAAATGGCAGGCAGAGGTTCTGCTCAGATCAACCTATGTCTGGACAGACTCTGAGTGCAAAAGAGAGGCAGAGAAGGGAGGAGAATGTGTAACAAGATAGCCCACAACCCAAAGAAAACGTCCACTTTGTCACAAGCCATCATGGTCCTGCTTACCAGTGGCAAGTAACATTTTGACCATGAATGGCCACTTTTCTACTGGAGCATCTATTTCTGGTTTTAGCTTTCAAATGCTTCTTTACGGATTGTTGTTGTGAGTTGCCATTTAGCTGATTCTGAGTCATGGCAACCCCATTTAGAGCCAAAGTGCACCATAGTGTTTTCAAGGTTGTGACCTTTTGGAGGTAGACTGCCAGACCTGTCTTTCAAGGCACCTTTGGGTGGGTTTGAACTGCTAACCTTTTGACTAGTAGTTGAGTGCTTAACCATTTGTACCAACCAAAGACTCCTTTTGTTTATGATTGTTGTTGTGTGCCATTTAGTCGGTTTCCAACTCAGCCACCCTGTATTGGGTTTCCACAAGCAGCTGACCTTGCAGTTAGCAGTCCAGTGCTTATCCTACAGTGTCACACCAGGCAATGAAAAATAAAGTGTAAGGTAGAGAAATCAGTAGGTCTTGGACAAATAAGAAATAAACTATCAGAAATGTGACCCTAAAAACACAGTATTTAAAAAATTAAACATTAAAAAAAAAAGTCTTGAGAGCCTAGAAAAGAATGGAGCCTCAAGGGAGGAATCATAGGCCATGGCGTTTTCTTCACTCTCCTTTTGACACTGTAATATTGGGCCATCTTTCCTGAAGGCCGTCTTTTAGGAAAGCCAATAACTCTGATTAAGGTTGCAGTGTTTTCCGAGGCAGTGTAAGACTGTATGCTAAGTAAACAACAGGCAGCTGCTGAGTTAAAGGGAAGGACCTGTTAGGAACATAATTAGTTGGGCTCCGGTGCTCTCTTTTAACCAGATACCTCCAGCTCAGTGGGACTCACCCTTTGGCCTGGACTTTATTGAGTTGCTGCCTAAAGGCGTGAGAGTTGAGACTCATTTTGTTCCATTTATAATCTTAGAGAATCCATTTATTACTTTCATTAATTGTTATAGGGCCATTCCCAGACACCACTGAGAATGGGATGCAAATAATACTAACATTATATAGTTCTTTGTAGTTTGCAAAGCACTTCTACACACATTATTGAATTTCATCTTCCCAATGACCCTGTGAGTAGGTATTATTATTATTGTGGTTATTGTTGCAATTTTACAACTGTGGAAACTGAAGCTTGCAGACATAATGTGACTTGCGTAATCTCACAGAGAGAGGGACTAGTTCTAAACTCAGGTTTTCTGGTTCCAAGTCCTGTTTCTTTACCTCCTTTGATTCTGAGGCAATGCCATTTGGCTACAATGCGTCCTTCACTTTATTTTATTTTATTTATCATAACAATGGCAATAATGGCCAACATTTTGAGGTAGTCCTTTATTGCTGTTGCTGTTAAATGCCATCCAGTCGGTTCCAACTCATAGCAACCATATATAAGGTTTCTGAGGAGCAGCTGGTGAGTTTGAACCACCAACCTTGTAATTCAAACCAAACTTGAGGTCAAGTGCTTATCCTATGGTGCCACACCAGGACTCCATCCCTAGGATGTTGCTATTGGGAAGTGCCATCAAGTCGGTTCTGACTCATAGTGAACCTGTATAGGGTTTCTGAGGAACAGCTGGTGGGTTTGAACCAACAATCTTATGGTTAGCAGTCCAGTGCTAATCCTACAGCACCATGCAAGGACTAGGTACATATCATTTAATCATACTACCAGTTGTTCTGCAGGAGAAAGATGAGGCTTTCTGATCCCGTAAAGATTTACAGCCTTGGAAACCCTGTACAGGATCGCTATGAGTCGGAACCGACTCCACGGCACATAACAACAACAACAACATCCTATGATATAGACTATATGTTGTTGTAAAGTGCCGTTGAGTAAGTTTCGACCCATAGTGACCCTGTATATATATATATATATATATATATATATAGGGTTTCCAAAGAGCAGCTGGTGAGCTTGCACCGCCAACCTTGAAGTTCAAACGGCTTTTTGCAGTCTGACGCATTAACCCACAGCGCCACATCAGGACTTCTATAGACTATATAGCTAACCTTATTTTACAGTGAGTAAACTGTGACTCAAAGAAGTTGAAATTGGTTATGTTGTCCAAGGGCTCACAGCTAATAAGTGATAGAAGTGACATTCAAACCCAGTCCTATTTGGTGCTCACGTTTTTAACCACTCAGCTCTATTATCTTTCTGCATCTTCTAGTTTCCCTTCCAAGGTCTCCAGCTCCTTAGACGTGTACAATTTGAACAGCAGAAGCATACAGCATGCTGAGCTATAGGCTGCAGGGAGGACACTGGATGAACAATGAGTCCCCAGGGACTGAGAAGAGTGGAGGACACAAGTGACTTGTAGACAAGGACTGACAAGTCAAACAAACAGTAACAGATGCTTCCTCAGAAGAGACAAGGATCCCATTGGGACAGAGGAGAGAAGTAGACTGGTCAAAGCCACACTCATACATCAGGGATTTAATATGGATCTCCACCCTGAATCATTTGCATTGGTAAGCACCATCCTAATAATGACCTCAGACAGAGCAGGGCACAGGAAGCTCAAGGAAACCATGGGGAAGACAGCAGCCTGTTCTGCCTAGGGCAGCCTAGATTGGGCACTGTTAGAGCCTTCTGGCTGGTTGCAAATACTGCAGTAGCAAATCAATCCCAAAAGATGAACTTCTTTGACGTAAAGGCTATATATAGTACAGTAAAACCTGTGAAAACCGGAAACTGTATAAGGCAGAAACCTGTCAAAGACTCAAATATTTTCCACTAGGAAAGAGTGATTGACAAAAGTGGAAATTGGCAAGACCTGGAACAAGGTGATCTATCAAGTTCTAGCTCTCACTGGTTTCAACGTACTATGGCCTAAGTGCTATTTATGCTTTTGCTTCAATGAAAAATAATAAAATATCTCCAGCCACCTGTAAAGATATTTCACTCATTCCTCACTAATTGAAACTAGTAGGAGTGGGGGAAGCTGGTGAGAGCAGGCCTGGGATGAGATATTTGTCCCATCTCCAATGGAAGGAAGTCCTTTGATGCTTTTAGAGGCAATGGGAGAATCTTTGTCCCTAGGGAGGCAGTGGAGAGATTTTCTCCCTACATGGCTCTGTCTCCTAATGCTTAGCCTGACTGCATGTTAGAATGACCTGGGGAGCTGCCTGGGACCCACAGCCCACCACTCCACTAAATCTCTAGGGGTGCAGCCACGTTCTGTGATGTTTAAAGCTCCCAGGTGATTGTGAAACCCAGTAAAGATTACTGTCCTAGAACTTTAGCCCAGAAATTAATAACTGACACAAGTGTCCAGTTAATCTTCTTACCATTTTGGTGCCATTGGAAGGAAACAAACGTTATAGACCAATTTTTTTTTTTTTTAATTTAAGGTTTTTATTGTGGATTGAGTGAAAGTTTACAGGGCACAACATCAGTTTCACATTCAACCATTCATATAACTTGTTTCATTACATTGATTATAATCCCCTCCATATACCACA
>NW_006408528.1:38257690-38259272 GCF_000296735.1 Chrysochloris asiatica
GGAGAAGTGGCTGTCCTCTCGCTATAGGATCGAGTTAGTCAGGCTGGAATCCATACTGGAGAGCTTTTGACCTGTAACACAGACTAAAACTCTCACCCCTTGGTTAGTCATGTAATAAAGAAACATTCCGGCATCCTAACATGATTCCCCCCCCCATTTAAATCATGACTTAGTCCCTGTATCTCAGAGCCCTACCGTTCCAAAGTTGTGTATATATCTTGTTTTATCTCTGTCCCATTCGGCCCTTTCACTCATGCCCAATTGTTCTCCCAGCTGTCCCGTTTTATATAGACCAATTTTGAAAGACAAATTTGTCCATGTCAGATGACTGGCAAGTGAGAGGGTTGGAGTAGAAAGCTGGCTACTATGTCAGAGAGAACTTACTGTGTTCTTTTGTTGTTGTTATTGTTGTTGCTTAATTGTTGTAATATACACACACATATATAACACATTGACAATGATATCTTATGTAACTATTTTGCAAAAACAACATGGATGTCATGTCTGAGTTCCTCTGGCTTCACAAGGAAAAAGGAGAATAAAAATCAAATCAGTTCAAAGCTGAGTCCTATGAAGTGGAGATCATACATGCCTCTACCCTACAACCTTCTTTACCTATTCATACATGCCTCTACCCTACAACCTTCTTTACCCATCATCCCTCCCACAGCACTCTCTGCTTTCACATTTGGGTTCGATAATCCATTACAATGGCCACACAGAACTTATCGATAACACTCATAATTATGGGCTTATTAGGGAAGAGAGCAGAGTACAATTCAGGAGCAGAAACAACTCAGTATTCAGCAGTTCTCAGAAACGCCTCTGCTGTACTACATGCACATCTGGCTCTTGTCTTTGGCCTCTTAGTCATGTGGCCCCTCAGCCTCTTTCCTGCCTGGGCAAGTGTTTCAAAGCTCACTTAGTCTGTAAATGGCCAAAGGGCACATTCTGCAAGTCAATCTCCTGCCCATAGGCACTCAATTTTACTTGGTCCTTGGATCAGGAAGCCCACTGACTGGGAGATTACTGCATCCAGAGTTGAAATCATGGTGGAGATCTCATGTTAGAATTTTGCAAGACCAATGACTTATTGCAAATACCTTTTTCAACAATATAAAACTTGACTATACACATGGACCTCACAAGATGGATTGCACAGGAATCAAATGGACTACACCTGTGGGAAGAGACAGTGGAAAAGCTCAACATTGTCAGTCCAAACAAGGCCAGCGGCAGACTGTGGAACAGACCAACAATTGCTCAGATGCAAGTTCAGGCTGAAGCTGAAGAAAATGAAAACAAGTCCACGAGGGCCAAAATATGACCTTGAACATGTTGTTGTTGTCAGGTGCCATCGAGTTGGAACTGACTCATAGCGACCCCATGCACAACAGAATGAAACAATGTCCGATACTGGGCCAACCTCACTACTGCTGCCACACTTGACGCCATCAATGATGCCACCTGGCTGATCCATCTCGTTGGTGGTCTTCCTCTTTTTCTCTGACCCTCCACCTTACCCAGTATGACATCCTTCTCTAGCGACTGTTCTCTCCAGACAATGTGTCCAAAGTAGGAG
>NW_006408528.1:38261297-38262833 GCF_000296735.1 Chrysochloris asiatica
GGTAACTATGCCAATGAAATGATAGATGATGGAATGAATGTAAAGCTAATGTCCTCCCATGTAGACTATCACGCAATTCACAATAAAACATTAAAAAAAGAAGAAGAAGAATATGGGAGGTATACACAGAGTCACTGTATAAAAAGAAATGGTTGATGTTCAACCATTTCAAGAGGTAGCATATGATCAAGAATTGATGGTACCTAAGGAAGAAGTCCAAGCTACATTGCAGATGTTGGAGAAAAACAAGGCTCCAGGAATTGACGAAATACAAGTTGAAATCTTTCAACAAACTGGTGAAGCACTGAAGGCACTCATTAGCCTGTTTCAAGAAATTGGAAAGACAGCTACCTGGCAAACTAATAGGAAGAGATCCATATTTATGCCCATACCAAAGAGAGGGGACCGAATGGAATGTGGAAATCATTGAACAATATCATTAACATCACACACAAGTAAAAATTTGCTCAAGATAATTAAAAAGTGGTTGCAACAATACATCCACAGGGAATTGCCAGAAATTCAAGCCGGATTCATAAGTGGACATGGAACTAGGGATATCACTGCTGAGATCAGATGGATTTTGACTGAAAACAGAGAATACCAGAATGATGTTTACCTGTACTTTATTGACTATGCAAAGCCTTTCAACCGTGTGGGTCATGATAATCTATGGATAACATTGTGAAGAATAGGTGTTCCAGAACACTTACCTGTGCTCATGAGGAACCTATACGTAGACCAAGAAGCAGTTGTTAGAACTGAGCAAGGGGATACTGAATGATTTTAAATCAGACACAGTGTGTGCCAGGGTTGTATCTTTTCATCATACTTGTTCAGTTTGTATGCTGAACAAATAGTCTGAGAAGCTGGATTATATGAAGAAGACTATGGTATCAGGATTCGAGGAAGACTCATTAACAACCTGTGATAAGCAGATGATACAACCTTGTTTACTAAAAGCTAAAAGGACTTGAAATACTTACTGATGAAGATCTCAGACCATAGCCTTTGGTATGGATTGCACCTCAGTGTAAAGAAAACAAAAATCCTCACAACTGGACCAATAAATAACATCATGATAAATAGAGAAAAGATTGAAGTTGTCAGAGACTTGCTTGGATCCACTATCAACACTCATGGAAGTGGCAGTCAAGAAATCAAATGACGTTTTACATTAGGCAACTGTGTTGCACAAGATCTTCTTACGGTGTTCTAGAACAAAGATGAATTTGAGGACTAAGGTGCACCTGACCCAAGCCACTGTATTTTCAATAGCCTCATATTCATGTGGAAGTTGGAGAATGAATACAGAAGGCTTTAGAAGAATTGATTCATTTGAGTTATGGCGTTAGAGAAGAACATTAAAAGTCCCATGGACTTCCAGAAGAACAAACAAATCTGTTTTGGAAGAAGTACAACCAGAATGCTCCTTTGAAGCATGTTGATAAGACTTTGTCTTTCATACTTCTGAGGGACCAGTTTCTATAGAAAGACATCATGCTTGGTAAAGTGGAAGGTCATCGAAAAAGAAGA
>NW_006408528.1:38263143-38271113 GCF_000296735.1 Chrysochloris asiatica
ATATATATTTTTTTAATGAATTATTTTAAGCCAGAAATTCTATCACCATGATAAACAGGGGAAGAGAGAGGTGGCAAAGTCATAGAGGCCTCCAGGAGGCAGCATGCAATGCATGGGAAAGAGTCTAACAGGGCAGGTCCTCCAAACCCCATCAGTAAGAGAGGAAACCAAGCATGCACACACAAAAGTGTTTCTTGGAATGAAAAATGAAATATTTCTTTTACAATTTCTAGCTCATTGCAAGTTGAAGCTATGGGTCATGAGACACCCACATCCATTTAGAATGAGCCAGGGACCTGGTCTTGTACAGTCTGTACATCAGTGAGGATGGAATTCAGACCGAACTCAATTTACAGTCCAGCTGTAAACCCAGCGTGTCTGCCACAGGATCCACAATAGTTAATGCTTCTAGAGCACAGAGCTTAATCTCCAAGGAGGCCTGGGTTGGAAAGGCACCTGAATCGTAGTCTGCTTAAAGATGCAGTCATGTTTCCTGATTTAACTAGGCCAGATCAGGTGTTTATTTTTGACATTGAATTTCAGGGTAGGGCAGGTTTCAGTGTGCCAGCAATTCACAGAGAGCTAGCTCATGCACTGAGTGACTGGGGCAGGTGTTCCGGAGCCTCCTTCCCCCATGACCATTATTTCACTTTGTTCTATCCCCCAGGCTCATGGTTTATATATGAGTTATGTGACAGAGTTCTATTTTTAACAGCAAACATACTCTGCTAAACTGGAATCATGTTCTTTAGACACTGCATTATGCAGTCTGGCTCCAAAGTTTGCCAGGAGTGCTAACCTAAACTGTGACAATTCCCAGCCATAGTCATTTAAACCCCCACCATGAACCAAGCAGCATGCTTACTTGTTGCAAGATAGAGTTTCAGTTGTGTTAAGTAACTGTATGGTGCAACCTGGTGAGAAAACCATGTCTGACAGCTTCCATCAGCTTCTCTTATCTTGTCTCATGTCTAATCCCAGAATGTGTCCTGTAGGGTTTGGGAATGGGCGCTAAGAAGACTTTTGGTGAAGAAGATTAAATGTGAAACAAGTCATCACGAGGCACAAGCAATGTAATGCTCATTGTAATGCATCTTCCCAGGTCCTAGGCAGGAAAGAAGAAAAGATGGCTTGGGTAGAAAGCATCCAGTTGAGGAGCCATTCTGATGTAGGTGTTCCTGCTGAACCAGTCATTATCCTAAAATGAGCACCTTAGATGAGTCAAAAGACCTCAATTGTCTTTTTTTTCCTCAGGATGATCATAGTCAAGTGACTCTCAAGAATTGTCCGGGGGGTCTGGACTCTTTCCCTTTGACTTCTGGAGAATTGACATCTGGCTTATTAAGGATGACTCAGAAAAAGGTCAGGTCTAGAAGTCTGTACAGGAGGGACATTTGTACCATCCAGGATTCTTTTGTGGCAAGCAACAGAAATCAACTCTTTTTTTGGGGGGGTGGGGGGGAGGCGGGGAGGGGGAATGTACACAGAAACACTCAGGAATATATAATCATTTAAACAACCAAAGGGCACATTCTTCAAGCCTGCCTCCTGGCTGCCAGCACCCAATCTCTCTCTTTCCATGAATCCAGAGTCCTCACCTGCTCCCTCTCTCCTTGTCCTCATCTCTGCCTCCATCTCTGGCATCGCTGCTTCTCTGGATAGGGTCCCGCAGTCTGTTTGTCCGTTTCTCTCTTGATGGTCCCAGGGTCCTCTGTTTCTGAAATGTAAGATTAACTACTCCCCCATTTTTGTTACAAAACTTCTACTTTTACAATTGTGGCAGTTGCAATTAGTCATGATAACAGTTGCTCACTATTGAATCATAAGAATCTTATCCCCACTTCTTTTCATTGGACCCATCTAGACAAGATGAAAACTATTCAGTGGAGACTCCACCTTTCCCCCTGCCCCCAGACACTCTTAAATTCACTCTTGAAAACCTGTAAGCCAGCCACTTGATACCTTTATTGCCCCCTCATTTTAGGTAGCCACAGAAATCAGCTCTTAATAAGAGCTAAACTACTTAAGCAGAAAATAAGTTCCATGAGAGCAGGGGCTGGCTTGCTTAGCCTATTGCCCCAGGAAAAGAGTGTCTTGACTATAGTGCCCTCAGTTAGTGCTTATTAACTACAACCAGACAAGGGTGGATCAAAGAATAGTTGGGAAGGCAAAGAAACACTTCCAAAAAACAAGAAAAATGAGAGCATCTCTGGAGGGGTTTAGGTAGTGGGAACTAGGTCCCAAACAGTCCCAGATGGGCACCACAGCTGGAACCAATGTTCTCCAGTCACTGTTTCAATTCTTGTGTCTGCACTCAGGCTTCAAAATCCATAGAGAGAAAAGGCAACTGGCCTACCTTAAGCAGCATGTCCACCTCTTCAGCCAAGGCAGTGGAAGGCAGGGAAATTTGTTTGGCAATTTCAACAAGTTTGCACAATGAGGCAGAACTGATTTCCCAAAGGAAAGTGGGTGGTATTACTGGGAGAAAGGGAAATGGGTGCTGGGAAGCCACATAACAAAAAAGTGGTTTGTCTTTAAGGAGAGTGTAATTTCATTACTTGCTTCTGTGAGGGTGAACACCAAATCACAGCTCTCCCTCTGCTTTACCTCCCTTCTTCTGGCTCCAATTCTCTGTGTGAAAGGGATGGGGAAATAAGTCTTCTCTATTTCTTTTTCCTTTCACTTCCTGTTATGAGTAGAGGTAACCTTTGAAGGTAGACCATTAACTCTCAGTCCTTTTAGAGGTTTATGTAAGCAACTATTCAGTGTTTAAATACTAGCTGACTCTGAAAAAGTCCTCCTATATATTGTGAAAGGAGCTCCGCATAGTGGTTACGAGTTGGGCTGCTAACCTCAAGGGCAGCAGTTCAAAACCACCAGAGGTTCCGCGGGAGAAAGATGAGGCTTTCTTCTTCCATCAAGATTTGCAGCCTTGGAAACCCTATGCAAGGTCGCTATGAGTTGGAACCAACTCCATGGCACATACTCAATACCACCATATATTGTGAAGGTATTCACAAGACAACATCTCCCCATGAACAAAAACAGGTTTGCTTCTTGTTGTTGTTGTTAGGTGCCATCGAGTTGGTACCGACTCATAGTGACCATATGCAAACAGAATGAAACACTGCCCAATCCTGGGCCAACCTCACAATTGTTGCCATGCTTGAGCCCATTGATGCTGCCACCTTGCTAATCCATCTCGCTGGGGGTCTTCCTCTTTTTCTGTGACCTTACCAAACATGATATCCTTCTCCAGTGGCTGGTCCCTCCTGACAATATGCCTGAAATATAAGAGACGAAATTTGGCCATCCTGGACTCCAAGGAGCACTATGGCTGCACTTCTTCCAACACAGATCTGTTTGCTCTTTTGACAGCTCATGGCATTTTCAGTACTCTCCTCTAACATCATAACTCAAAAGCATCAATTCTAAGGTCTTCCTTATTCACTGTCCAGCTTTCACTTGCGTATGAGGTTATTGAAAATGCCATGTCTTGAGTCAGGCGCACCTAAGTCCTCAAGCTAACATCTTTGCTCTTCAACACTTTAGAAAGGTCTTGTGTAGCAGATTTGCCTAATGCAATATGTTGTTTGATTTCTTGACTACTGCTTCCATGAGTGTTGATAGCTGATCCAAGAAGAATGAAGTTCTTGACAACTTCAATCTTTTCTCCATTGAGAAGAATTTTGTTTATTGGTCCAGTGGTGAGGATTTTTGTTTTCTTTGTACTTACTATAAAAGTAGTTGCTAAGTGTCTACGAGTCAGTTCAGATGCACAGCGACCTTATGCACAACAGAACGAAACACTGCCAGGTCCTGCGCCATCCTCACAATCCTTATTACACTTGAGTCCATTAATGTGGCCACTGTACCAATCCATCTCATTTAGGATCTTCCTCTTTTTCACTGAGCCTCCACTTTATCTAGCCTGATGTCCTTCTCCAGGGACTGGTCCCTCCTCATAATATGTCTGAAGTATGAGAGTCAAAATCTCGCCATTATGGCTTCTAAGGAACACTCTAATTACACTTCTTCCTACACAGATTTGTTTGTTCTTTTGGAAATCCATGACCCTTTTAATATTCTTCCCCAACACCATAACTCAGATGCATCAATTCTTCTACAGTCTTCCTTATTCATTGTTCAACCTTCACATGTATATGTTGTTAGTGCCGTAGACTTGGTTCTGACCACTAGCGATTGTATAGGGTTTACAAGGAGCAGCTGGTGAGTTTGAACCGCTGACCTTGCGGTTCAAACTGACCTTGTGGTCGTGTGCTGATCCTACAGCTCCACACCGGGACTTCTCATATGTGTATAAGGCTATTGGAAATACCTTGGCTTGGGTCAGGAGTTCCTTAGTCCTCAAACTGACTTCTTTGCTATTGAACACCTTAAACAGGTCTTGCGCTGTAGGTCTGCTTATTGCAATACACCGTTTGATTTCTTGACTGCTACTTCCATGAGTATTGAAAGTAGATCCAAGCAAAATGAAGCCTGTGACAACTTCAATCGTATCCATTTATCATGATGTTTCCTTACATTGGGGTGTAACCCATATTTAAGGCTGTGGTATTTCATTTTCATCAGTAAGTATTTTAAATCCTCTTTGCTTTCAGCAAGCACGATTATATCATCTGCATATTGCAGGTTGTTAATAAGTCTTTCTCTAATCCTGATTATTCTTCTTCATGTAATCCAGCTTCTTGGATTATTTGCTCAGCATACAGATTGAATAAGTATGTTGAAAAAATACAACACCTGGGTAACACCTTTCCTGATTTTAAACCAGTCAATATCCCCTTGTTCTGTTCAAATAACTGCCTCTTGGTCTACGTACTGGTTCTTCATGAGCACAATTAATTGTTCTGGAATACCTGTTCTTCAGACTATTGTCCATAGCTTGTCATGATCTACACAGTTGAAAGCCTTTGCATAGTCAATAATGCACAGGTAAATATCTTTCTGATATTCTCTGTTTTCAGCCAAGATCCATCTGAAATCAGCAGTGAAATCCCTGAATCCAGCTTGAATCTCTGGCAGTTCCCTGTCAGTGTACTATTGCAGCTGTCTTTGAATTATCTTTAGCAAAATATTAATTGCATGTGATATTAATTATATTTCAGGATGATGTCCTCATTTTTTTGTGTCACCTCTCTTTGGAATGGATGCAAATATGAATCTCTTTTAATCAGTTGGTCAGGTAGCTGTCTTCCAATTTTTGGGGGCATAGATGACTGAGTGCCTCTAGTGCTGCATTAGTTTGCTGAAACATTTCAATTTGTAGTCCATCAATTCCATGGTCCTTGTTATTTGTCAATTCCTTCAGTGCACCCTGGACTTAATTCCTTCAGTACCATTGGCTCTTGATCATATGCTATCTGTTGAAGTGGTTGAACATTAACCATTTCTTTTTGGTACAGTGACTCACTATATTCTTTCCATCTTCTTTTGATGCTTTCTACATCATTCTATGTTTTGTCTATAGATTCCTTCAGTATTTCAAATGGAGGAAGTTCTTTCAGCTTCAGAAATGCTGAGAGTGTTCTTCCCTTTTGGTTCTCTAACTCCAGGTCTTTGTACATTTCATTATAGTACTTGACTTTGTTTTCTTGATCTGCCCTTTGAAACTTTCTGTTCAGTTATTCTTCCATTTGATTTAGCATCTCTATGCTGAAGAATAAGTTTCAGGGTCTCTTGACATCTATTTTGGTCTTTTTCTTCTTTCTTGTCTTCTTAATAACCCTTTTCTTTCTTCCAGTTTATGTTCTTGATGTTATCCCACAACTCTTCTGGTCTTTGGTCATTAGTGTTTAATGCATCAAATCTGCTCTTGAGATGAGCTCTAGGAATCATTGAGCTGAAATGGACTGGTATTGGCCATTGTGAATCTGACAATCATAGGGTTTACTATGACAGGAGTGACAAATTGAAGAGGAATGGCATTGCATTCATCATCAAAAAGAACATTTCAAGATCTATCTTGAAGTATAATACTGTCTGTAATAGGAAAATATCCACACACCTAAAAGGAAGACCAGTTAATACCACTATTATTCAAATTTATGCACCAACCACTAAAGCCAGTGATGATGAAATTGAAGAATTCTACCAACTTCTTCAGTCTGAAATCGATCAAACATACAATCAAAATGTATTGATAACTACTGGTGAAAGAGGAAGGATCAGTAGTTGGAAAATATGTCCTTGACGATAGAAATGATGCTAGAGATCACATCATAGAATTTTGCAAGACCAATGGATTCTTTGTTGCAAATACCTTTTTAAAAAATAATGTAAATGACCTTTTTAAAAAAGAATGTAAATAATGACTTTGCATGACTATGCAATGTGGACCTAATCAGATGGGCTACACAGAAATTGCCTTGGGTGTTACACATGGTTAAGCATTCAACTACAAGCTAACAGGTTGGTAGTTCGAGCCCACACAGAGGCTGCTCAGAAGACAGGCCTGGTAATCTGCTTGTGAAAGGTCACAACCTTGAAAACCCTATGGAGCCTCCAGACTGTCTGAAGACTGGATGAAACACTGAAACTATTGTCCTGAGATAATCTTTAACATTAAATCAAACACAGGCGGGGCAGTCTTCTGGAACACCAACAATAGTAGCTTAACTAGTAAACAATGTCTGCCTTGATCATTGTGCTCTTTCGAGATCTATCTACCCGGGATCAAACTGGTAACAGCAACTTAAGAAATTACATAGAAAACTTAGAGGGCAATGAGTTTATGTTAGTAGTGTGATACTTTAGGTTTTGTGTTAACTTGGTTGGACCTAACTTATCAGGGTTTAAAGTTAAGAAGTAGTTATCCGCCATGATGAGATCTAATATAATGTAGACACGTCCATGATGTGATGGGATGTGACCAGAGCTGATCTGCTGATTATTGTATGTGCTGTAAATCCTCACTTCTTTGATGCTAATGATGCATTAAATACTAATGACAGAACACCAGAGGAGTTGTGTGTTGACATCAAGAGCTTCATACACAAAGAAAGCAAGAAGTTATTAAAAAGATAGGAAATAAAGAAAATATCAAAAGAGATGTCAGAAGAGACTCTGAAATTTGCTCTTGAAAGTAGAGAAGCTAAAGTGACTAAAAGAAATGATGAAGTAAAAATAAAAGGGCAGCTGAAGAAGACAAAGTAAAGTATTATAATGAAATGTGCAAAAGACCTGGAGTAGAAAACTAAAAAGGAAGAATTTGTCCTGCATTTCTCAAGCTGAAAGAACTGAAGAAAAAAAATCAAGCCTTAAGATGCTATATTGAAGGAGTCCAAGTGTGGCGTTGTGGGCTAATGACTCCAAAGTCATTTGAATTCAGGTCGGTGGTTCAGGCTCACCAGTTGCTCCTTGAAAACCCTGTGTGGGGTTGTTATGGTTCAAAATCGACTTGGCAGCACTTAACAACAACAGCAATGCACAAAATATTGAATGATGCAGGTAGCATCAAAAGAAAATGGAAGGACACAGAGTCACTGTAACAAAAAGAATTGGCCAGTGTTCAAGAATTTCAAGCATTTAAAATTTAAATTTAAATTTAGATGATCAAGAATCGATAGTGTTGAAGGAAGAAGTCCAAGTTGCACTGAAGGTATTGGCGAAAAACAAAGTTGCAGGAATTGAGAGAATACAAAATAAAATATTTCAATAAACTGATGTAGCACTGAAGGTGCCAAGAAATTTGGAAGACAGCTTCCCGGCCAACCAATGGAAAGAGATCCATATTTGTGCACATTCAAAAGAAAAGTGACCCCATGGAATACAGAAATAATCAAACAATATCATTGATATCACATGAAAATTAATTTTTCTAAAGATAATTTTCAAATGGTTGCAGCAATACCATGACAGTACAGTGACGGGGTTGTTATTGTGAAGTGCCATCAAGTCGATTCCAACCCATAGTGACCCTGTGTAGGGTTTCCAAGGAGCAGCTGGTG
>NW_006408528.1:38281918-38292293 GCF_000296735.1 Chrysochloris asiatica
ATATCATGTTTGGTAAGGTGGAGGGTCAGAGAAAAAGAGGAAGACCCCCAGCAAGATGGATTGGCCAAGTGGAAGCATCGATGGACTCAAGCGTGACAACAGTAGTGAGGTTGGCCCAGGATCAGGCAGTGTTTCATTCTGCTGTGAATAAGGTTGCTATGGGTCGGTACCAACTCGATGGCATCTAAGAACAACAAAGAGAATGGTGATCTCCAAGAAGAATGCCAAGGGAGCGTCCATATAGGCATCTCAAGGGCAGTTATGATGGCATCGTCTGCACTGTAGGACTCAGAAGTCTGAAGGAGTTCATGGCTAATCATTTACCTTAGATTCATTGAACATAATATTTCTGAGATCATAGATATAATAAATGGAAAAAGACAGTCACACCACAAGTTCCAGTTCTATACTGGCTCCACAGCAGTTTCAAATGAGACCTTTCTTGCTTCATGGTGGTGATTGTGTTGTTGTTAAGTGCTGTCTAGCCAGTACCAACTCATAGCAACCCTGTATATGGTTTCTGAGACTGTAAATCTTTGTGGGAGTATATAAGCCTCAATTTTCTCCCCTGGAGTGGCTGGTGGACTCAAACTGCTGAACTTGTGGTTCTCAGTCCAGTGTTTATCCTACAGAGTCGCCAGACTCCCCAGTGATGTTGTTGTTGGTATGTGCTGTGGAGTCAGTTCCAACTCATAGCGTCCCTGTACAAGGTTTCCAAGGCTGTAAATCTTCACGGGAGCAGAAAGGCTCATCTTTCTCCCATGGAACAGCTGGTAGTTTTGAACTGCTGACCTTGTGGCTCACAGTCCGATTCGTAATCATGTTAGCTGCCATTAAATCAGCCCCTGACTCATGACTACTCTATGCACAACAGATTGTGAGATCTACAGGATTTTCATTGGTGAAATATTGCCAGTCCTTTCTTCCTAGTCTTAGTCTGGAAGCTCCTCTAAAACCTGTCCAACTTTATAGAAACACACAAGCCTCCATTGGATAGGAGGTATCTGCACATGATGTGCCCTGGCCAGTGATTGAACCCAGATCTCCCTCATGGAAGGCAAGAATTCTAGCACTGAACTGGCAAGCACTTTACTTATGAGTGCGATGGTGGTGGTTATGCACCATGGAGTCAGTTCCAACACATAGCAACCTCAACCTTGTATAGGATTTCCAAGGCTATAAATCTTTACGAGAGCAAAAAGCCTCATCTTTCTCCCAAGGAACTGCTGGTAGTTTTGAACTTCTGACCTTGTGGTTTGCAGTCTGACTCGTAGCCACAATGCTACCAGAGTAGTGGGGTAAATTTTTTGTACATTTTTTTTTACCACCTGTGCACTGCTTTCTGGTCAGGGATACACACAGACTTAAAGAGAGTTGGACCTCTCATGGCTCCTATGTGGCAGGGAGAAACATCCAGTTTATACTCAATTTAGGGGAACAAAAATGAAAGGAGGCCACAGGGGAACAGAGCAATGATTTTATCTATTAAGAGACTGGAAAGAAACTTGGGAGAAGCACATACTCAAGACCCCACTTCTTCATGTTAGATGGGGGTGAAACCTGGGTAGGAGCAGCGAGATGCAATCTTAAGATGGTTTGGGGTTCCTGCATAGATGAAGGGTTATCACCAGCACAGTCTGCACACCAAGGGGCAGCTGGCCAGCCTACCATTGCCCTAAGTCATGCTATCATATGCCAATGCAGAGAAGTGGCCTCTGCTGTTCTGGTCTCAAGGCTACCTCTCTTGATGGGCACTACCACCTCATAGGCCCTTCTAGAAACGAGAGGGAGATGACAGTGTGGGAAGACCAGCACCTGGGTAGACTGGACAGAGGGGAGGCTGCTCCTGTTACCCTGACATGGAAAGATGTCTGTGATGCATGGTCAAGGGGTTGGAAACAGCTTACAGCTTGTTCATACGGTATGATCTCATTGAACCATACGTGTGTGTATGTGTAATATGGCATTATTGAAATTACTCTAATTAGTGGAATTATTGGCACTTTTTATGTTCTTCTACTCTCTCTATTAATATTATGTATCTTCAAGTTATTCTGGTTATTCTAAAATGGCTTTTTATATTACTTTTATAATTAGGGTAAAAAGAGAATGAACATTATTTGGATGTATTTCCTTCAAACCTAACCAGTTGGGAGGCAGGGTTCAAGGTAGACCATTGGATTTTGGTTGGAGACAGCATTTGGGACCAAGCCCCTCTCTGTCCACTACTCATGTTTGTCACAACCAGTTGCTAAACTGTGAGGCTTCCTCAAGTTTGAAAGCAGGGCTTGAAGGTTCCTTGGGCCCATCACTCAAAGGTTCTGGCTAAGGTTATTTCCATGGCAATATGGAAAACAATCTGTCTTGGAAGAAGTATAGCCAGATGGCAAGACTTTGTCTCATGTACTTTGTCCGTTTTTCAGGAGAGACCAGTTCCTTGAAAAAGGACATCATGCTTGGTAAAATGGAGGGTCATCGAAAAAGAGGAAGACCCTCAACAAGATGAATGACATGGCAGCTGCAACAATGAGCTCACACTTAACCATTGTGAAGATGGTACAGGATTGGGCAGTGTTTCGTTCTGTTGTATATAGGGTCACTGTGAGTTGGAACCAATCCAACAGTACCAAACAACACAACAACAACAACATGGAAAATAAGCAGGACTTTGAACCAGTTCTTCCCAGCTCAGTCATGGCCAATAAAGCAAAAGTGCAATAGACCCAAATGTATAAAGTGTGGATGAACCAGAAAGGCAACTGGAATGGGGAAAATTACAGGTTCATACCCTGCTAGAAACATAAATCTTTTTCTTAGAAAAAAAGAATAGCATGTGCTTTGCATAGCAACCAAATCTCATGAACGACAGAGTTGGAAACAACAGTGCTCTACTCAAAGATGGCAGCCAGCCGTGTCACTCTGAATGTGTGTTGCTGTCCACAACACTGGCAATAATGCAATCTGCTGCATCAGACTTCTGACTGGGCTCACTATGCCTCTTCTGAGTCTCCCATTCCAGGGCTTCCACCCATACTTTCTCCTGGTCTAGTTAGCACCCTGCTTAATCTGTATGGAAAAACTCAGGTCTGTTCTGATTTGACTTCTTCAGCCATGCCTGGATTGGAGTTCAAGACCTGAAAACAAGTCAAAACAGAAGATGCCAATCTGGGTCTGGGAAAGGAAGAGGAGTCCTGTCTTCTGTCTTGTTTTCCTCAGTGTGTCAGTCAGTCACTAGAGTACTCTTCACAAAACAGTCACAAAGCCTCTGTCAGGTTGCTTCCTGCTGCTTCAGGTAGGGCCAATGATAGTGACTCACAAAAATGAGGGGTTGTCCTCAC
The DNA here is from genome assembly GCF_000296735.1 of Chrysochloris asiatica. Taxonomy (NCBI): domain Eukaryota; kingdom Metazoa; phylum Chordata; class Mammalia; order Afrosoricida; family Chrysochloridae; genus Chrysochloris; species Chrysochloris asiatica. The sequence continues at coordinate 38,285,257 of NW_006408528.1, forward strand.
AAGTAAAATGAGGTGTCCTCGCAAGTAAAACCAGGGCTGGTATGGAGGCTCCAAATGGTCACCAGTGCCCCAAGCTCCTGAATTTCTACCTCCGTGTTCTGCAAGGTGGCTTCCATCACTGAGCTTCCAAGACAACTGCTGGGCTTTCAGCCATCTTGTCCCTGTTTCAGCCAGGATGAAGGGTTTGGACTGGGGGGGTGGGGGGAGGGGAGGGCAGCTGTGCCTCCTAAGAGGTCTTAGCCAAGGCCTGTGCTCCTATTCTGTGACAGCTCCACCAGAGGCTGGGCTCCCAATTGAGGGGGGGGGGTGTCTTTGTTTTGTTTTAAGCTGGCATACTGCCCAGAATTCTGGACATGCAACAAGCTGTCTCACATAATCTAAAAGCTCTGCTTTGTACAGCAAAGTCCATAATTGGTAAGTGATCCAGAGATTTCAGGATCAAGGATTTGAAAAATTGGGAAACCAAAGGTCCTATAAAGAGTCCCGTGGGAAAAGTCTACCCAACAAGATGGCTTTTTTTTAAGTTGGTCACCCTAGGATATTGCTCCATGTTCCCGCAGGACTGCAGCTATCTGCACACACTCACAAATCGTCTGGACCTTGGCTGTCTTAGGAAGCCAATGCGTGAGCAGAAGGGCACTTGCCTGTCATTTTCCTCTATCCGCAGAGGGTGGGGACCTCTGGGGTTCTTTTGACAGTCACTGAGTCACAGACATGCTCTGCACTGCAGTGTTTAGAGAAGATCCTGTACTCATCAATGGGTAGGGGTGGTCTTGGAACAGTGATAGCCCCCAATGCTAGGAGATGGGCTTTTTGTCAGACAAATGTTGGAGCTATTCCACAGATGAATTCAGAAGGAGGTGGGATAGTGAGAAGAAGTGTGTTTTTCATTTTGAGTCAGGAGGAAGGTGACTTTAGGACATTACTGTAAAGGAAATGGAGCCCTCTGGCTTACCCCTCCCTTTCTCCCTCCCCAGCAAAGAAGGAACTTTGAACAAGCACGGATCCCATCAGGGCTGTGATTGCCTTGAGATCCAAGAGGCTCTGGAGCATTCACCAACACTGTCTCGGCAAAGGAGGCGTTTCCCAGAGTGCCCCTGTAACTCAGTCACAAATACAGCCTTCCTGCCAGGAGCCTTGGGTAAATGGCTGTCCTTCACGCAACCCTCTGCTGACCTCTGCTGGAACGTCGCTGCAACGCAGCTGGATTCTGTCCACTCTAATAGAGAGAAGTTGACACGTGAGTTACCGACTTTTGAGACTTATAGCTAAATATTAAGTAAAAAGAATGCTCTATTAATACAAAATAAGCAAATGATCAACTGATGAAGACAGTTGCTCTTTAACAGAATGTGCCTGCCAACCAAGGGAATTTAAAAAAGAATATACTACTTAATATTTGTCTCCATTGTACAGGATGTTATGCTCAGACTTAAAGGGATATAAAATAAGTTAGGTGGTTTCTATTTTCAGAAAGTTTCTGATTGGCTAATCCAGAATGAGGGAAGGAAATTCCATGAGAAATTACCAGATAGTGATGGGGTTCAGATATTGGTGGTCATACTCGGGTTTGGACCCTTTGGAAAGAGTCAAGATAGTCAAGTGTTCTTTAATTTCATAACTTCTGGTTTAATCTTGTGTGTGTGTGAGGTTGTTATTGTTGTTGTTGTGTGCCTTTGAGTCATTCGGACTCACAGTGAGCCCGTATAGGGTTTTGAGAGCAGCTGATGGGTTTGAACTGCCTACTTTGTGGTTACCAGTCCAGTGCTAATCCACAGGTGTGTGAGGTTAGAAGTCATTAGTTTTCAATATCTAGATCCATTAATCAATTCATCAGTCATTGCAAATGGTGGCATTCTGAGGTGATCATTTCTTGCTTACTTCATTTAGTAGTTAGATTACATCTATAAGGCATTGCTTTCTCATAGCAGCAAATTTTTACAGAAAGGTAAGTGAAAGCATCTTACTCTTCCTAGGACATTCACACTCTCCTAAGCCTGACCCCTTAGCAGTCAGTAGTCTCAGGACCTAGCGGAGCCAAAGTTGACCTCAGAATTTTGTCCCAAAACTTATTCTGGCACTGACCATTGGTGGACCCAGTGAGTCACTCTCCTGTGGACAAAGATAACTAGTTCTGTCCTTATGGGAGATTTTGTGCTGTTGTTGTTAAGTGCCGTGGAGTTGGTTCCAACTCTTAGCGACCCTTAGATACTCTGGATTTTCTTCTGTTGAAAAAAATGAAAAGATCAGGTAAATAAACACACAAATAGCTTTTTAGATGTATTGTTTGGCTTCCCTAAAGAATGAAATCTGCATAGGTTATAAATAAAGAGAAAGCAGAAATCGTGTGAGGAACCTAACTGACTTCTACACAGGAGGGTTCTAATAAAGTTTGGAGACTTTGAGCTTCCTGTTTGATAGTTGCAGGGACTCAGGGATAGGATATGCCCAAGGGGGGATGTCTGTGCTAGAAGCCAAAATAATAGAAACCCTAAAGGAATACATTCTGAAGGTAAGAGTCTATGTGAAAAACCCTTGCTGTACAAAGTGAGACAGCAAGGAAATCTGCCTGTCTCAAGCTTGATACCAGATTGGAGGGAATCCAAAAATATCCCCTGAGATTCGTTATGACAAACTGATCCTCATAGAGTTGTGGTCCAAGTTTATGCAACATATGTGATTAAAAACCTTAAGCAGATAATTTAATTTAAAATGGTCTTGGGTTGATGGTACCCCCTGGGAAATGGCAGAAGTGAACATAAATCCTTTTTGGAGGATGCATTCTCAGTTTCAGAGATTTTCTTTGCTTCCAAGAAAGGTTCAGGGTTAAAAATATTTTTAAATAAAAGAAAATAAGGTGCATGAATGAGAGCTAGCTGAAACAATACATATCAGAAACAGATACTCAAGACTTTGGAATCATCAGATGCAAACCGTAAAATCATATTTAATGTTTATATGAATAAATAAAAGATTACAAATATGAGTGGGAAAGGGACGTAAGGAGTGTCCAAACAACATGGAAATGAAACAAACAGAATTTCTAGAAATAAAAAATATAATAATTGAAAACAAAAACTTCAAGGATGAATTAAATGGTAGATTTCAGATAGAGCTGAAGAGAGAATTAGTGAGCTGGAAAAAAAAAATTCAAAGAAATTGTGCAGAACAAATATCAGAGAAGCAAAGAGGCAGGAAATAAGAAAAATAATGAGACATAGAGGAGGGAGAGACTAACCATGACTAGCCAGAGTTCCAGAAGGAGAGAAGGTCAATGAAGCAACATTCAAAAAGACATTAGCTGTGAATTTTCCAAATTGGATAAAAGCTGCCAATCAGATCCAGGAGGTACAAGAAATCCCAAGCAGTGTGGATGAAAAAGAAATCTACCATGAAACTTAATAAGCAAACCACAGAACCAATCCAAAACCAATACAAAGATGTGTTGACATTTTGGGCCTGAACCCCTGGTTTCTGTTGCATTGATGCTGCTTGTTGGCGCATGGTGACTTCTTATGTGTCAGAGCAAATTTTGCTCCATGTGGTTTTCAAGTGCTGATTTTTTTCAGAAGGATAGAGTTGCCATTTACTGAGATGGGCAGGACCATAGGAAGGGCAGGTTTTGGCAGAAGATCAAAAAGTTCAGCTTGGGATATCTTAAGCTTGAAATCCCTGTTCAACATCCAATTGGAGAGGTCAAGGAGCAATGGAACAGATGAGCTGAGTTCAAGACTGAGGCCTGAGCTGGAGATATGAAATTTAGATTTTTCATGATATGGATAGTGTTTAAACCCATAATAGATGAGATTTAATATAGGAGTGAATGCATATAGATGAAAGAAGAGATCTATAGATAATTTTCAAGAAAAGCTGGATTTTTAATATAATTCTCCCTATTTTTACTGTTCCTTAGAAGCGAGGATAGCAACACTTAATTTCTGATACTTTGGACATGGCATTCTGGTGTGGCACTGTAGGATAAGCACTTGACTGCAAGGTTGGCTTGAACCTCAAACTCACAAGACATTTCTTAGAAACCCTATACAGGTTGCTATGTGTCAGAACCAACTCGAAGGCACTTAACAACAACAACAACAACTTTGGACATGTTTTTAGGAAGCACCCGTCCTTGGAGAAGGACATCATGCTTGGTAAAGTGGAGAGCCAATGAAAAAGAGGAAAGCCCCAAGGAGATGGACTGACACAGTGACAGCAACAATGTTCAAGAATAACAGTAATTGTGAGAATGGTGCAGTGTGCTTCATTCTTTTGTGCACAAGGTCACTATGAGTCCAAAGCAACTCAACAGCACCTAACCATACAATAATTTTAAATTCTGGCAACTAGTTATGCATTTCTGTCAGTACTGTACAGGTAAAACCAACCATTCCTCCAGGCAGAATTTGCCCCACAGCAGATGAATAATTAATTGTTTTAAGCCAATGAGTCTTTGTTGCATAGCATAGCTGATTGATGCAAACAGCTAATATTAATTGAGTTTTTGCACAAAACTTATTTAATTCTCCTAAAAGTCCTTGGGTAGCTACAGAACATATTTGTTTTGAAATTTTATTTTATGGAAATTTGATATAATAAATTTGATAGACCAGAGGAGTTGTGGGATGACATCAAGAACATCATACATGAATAAAGCAAACAGTCATTACAGAGACAGAAAAGCTCATAATGGATGTCAGAAAACACTCTGAAACTTGCTCTTGAATGTGGAGAAGCTAAAATGACTGGAAGAAATGCTAAAGTAAAAGAGCTGAACAGAAAATTTCAAGGGGCATCTCAAGTATTATGAGATGTACAAACACCTTGAGTGAGAAAACCAAATGGAAGAACACTCTCAGCATTTCTCAAGCTAAAAGAACTGAAGAAACTGTTCAAGCCTCTGGTTGAAATGCTGAAGGATTCTATGGACAAAATGTTGAATGACCCAGGAAGCATGCAAAGAAGATGGAAGGAATACATAGAGTCACTGTACCAAAAAAAATTGGTTGATGTTCAACCATTTCAAGAGGAAGCATATGATCAGTGATACTGAAGGAAGAAGTACAAGCTGCAGTAAAGGCATTGGCAAAAACAAACAAACAAAAACAACAACACAAGACTCCAGGAATTGAACTACAAATTGAAGTGCTTCAAGAAACTCATGCAGTGTTGGAGGCACTCACTCATCTATATCAACTGATTGGAAGTAATCTATATATGTACCCATTTCTGGAATGCAGAAATCATCAAACATTATCATTAATATCACATGGAAATAAAATTTTGCTAGATAATTTAAAAATGGTTGCAACAGTAAACAGAGAACTGCTAGAAATTCAAGCCAGATTCAGAAGATATGGAAAGAGGACAATTAGATAAATCTTAACTGAAAGCAGAGAATACTAGAAAGATGTTTACATGTGCTTTATTGACTATGCAAATGCTTTCAACTGTGTGGATCATGACAAAGTATGGACGATGTTGAGAAGAATGGGAATTCCAGAACACTTAATAGTGCTTATGAGGAACCTGTGCATAGACCAAGCAGTCGTTCATATAGAACAAGGGGATATTGAATAGCTTATATGTGCCAGGGTTATATTCTTTCACCATATTTATTCAATCTGTATGCTGAGAAAATAATCTGAGAAGCTGGATTATACGAAGAAGAATGTGGCATCAGAACTGGGGGAAGGCTCATTAATTACCTGAGATAATGCAGATGATACTACCTTGCTTGCTGGAAGTGAAGAGAACCTGAAATATTTACTGATAACATGAAAGCTCTGTAGGATAAACACTGAATATTGAACCACAATGTTGGTGGTTCAAGCGCACCAGTTGCTCCAAGGGAGAAAGACAGGTGCTTTGCTCCTGCAAAGATTTACAGCTTCGGAAACCCTATCCAAGGTTGCTATGAACCTACACAATGGTACATAATAAAAACAACAGGATCAAAGACAACAGCCTTCCATATGGGTTGCATCTCAATGTAAAGAAAGTAAAAATCCTCACAACTGGATCAATAAATAACATTATGATAAATTGAGCAAAGAATGAAATTGTCAAAGGCTTCATTTTGCTTGGATCCACAATCAAAGCTCATAGGAACAGCAGTCAAGAAATCAAATGATGTAGTATATCAGTCAAATCTGCCGCAAAACAGCTTATTGCATTTTGGAAATCTGTTGCAAAAGACCTATTTAAAGTGTTAAAAAAAAAAAAGCAAAACAAAACACCAAACATGCCATTTTGAGGACTAAAGTATACCTGACCCAAGCCATTGTATTTTCAGTTGCTTCATATGCATGTGAAGGAGCTCTGTGATGTCATGAGTATGCCTTGGGCTGCTAACTGAAAGGTCAGAGGTTTGAATCCACCAGGCTCTCTGGAGGAGAACAATGAGGCTTCTCCCATAAAGTTTTGCAGCCTCAAAAACCCAATTCAGGGTCTCTATGAGTTGGAACCGACTCAATGACACACAACCACCAGCACCACTGCATGCCTGTGAAAGGTAGACAGTAAATAAGGCAGAATGTAGAAGAATCAATGCTCCAGTCTCTGAAGGAGGAGGACATCATACTTGGTAGAGTGGAGGGTCATCTAAAAACAGGAAGATGCCCAATGAGATGGATTGACACAGTGACAGCACCAATGAGCTTCAGACGTTAATGGGGACGGGGCAGGACTGGGCCGTGTTTTGTTTTGTTGTGCATTGGATCACTCACTATGAGTCAAAACTAAGTCAATGGAATCTAACAACAACAAATTTGATAATAACTTTTAATTAAGATATTAATGAAGTCTCACTTTATATGCAAAATTTTAAATTAAGAAAATTTCAACATTCACCCTCCACTTACCCCCCTTGTCAACAATTATGCAGTTTCAAGGTTAGCTGGTCAAGTGCGTTGTAAACAGCACTTTTGTCTAACAGAAATATTTGATGTTCTTTGCTGAATCCCCTTTAAATTAGTGAGCATTTTTTAAAAAGAACTTGTAATTGTGAATTGAAAGAAGGTTTACAGAGCAGATCATCA
>NW_006408528.1:38293023-38294971 GCF_000296735.1 Chrysochloris asiatica
CAACAGTGTGACATCATTGAACTGACTTCCTCCCTGTGTTTCCTGTTTCTATTCCTTCTCCCTTCCTGACTCCTCTCTGTTTTTGTCCTTAGGGAAATGCTGCCCTTTTCATCTCAAATGGTTGACCATTCTATGGTGTGTCATTAGGTGTTGTTATCACCGCTATATACCTGACTATTGCTTGGCTGAAAATTGAGTCAGAGGGATGAATTATTGAGGTTTCACGTCTGTAAAATCCTTTGTATAAAATGCCACTACCTTGAACTATCATTCTTTCCAATTAACAAATCAGGAATCTGAGAGATAGAGAAGTTACTTCACACAGAGAGTAAAGGGTTACTGCTTTCTAGAATGACAGGTAATACAGGGTGTTAGAGGAATACCTAACGCCTAAAACGTTTTTCTCCATCACAGGGCACAGTTCAAGTCACTACAGGTGATTTTTGAAGTCCTGATGTGGTCCTGTAGGATAAGCACTAGACTGCTAATCACAAGGTCGGAAGTTCAAACCCATCAGTCGCTCCTCGGAACCCTGTACAGGGTCCCTATGAGTTAGAACGACTTGATGGCACTTAACAACAACCTTGTTCTCTGGTGTGTCACTGAAGTATAAACACTGGACTGCTAACCCCATGGTCAGCAGTTCAAGCCCACCAGCTGCTCCTCGGTAACTCTATACAGAGTCACTATGAATCTGAACCAAGTGGACGGCACTTTACAATAACAACTTTATTGTTTGATCTTTACACCTTGTGTCCTACCTTATTGTTCTTTTGCTGATTTGGCCCAATGTTTTTTCATTCTCCAGCTCTGTCATCATCAGTACTTTAGAATAAAGTTTTCACCTCTGCTGTCGGACACACAAATTGAGCATGAATAGGAGTTAAGTCTCTCCTTCACCTGGAAAACGATGGAGCTATCTGCTCCAGTAGACATTTACAGTCTCAGAAACCAAAGGGGGAATTCTACTCAGTCCTATAGGGTCGCTATGAATGGGGATCTACTAGACGACTGTGCGTTTGTTAGGTTGGTTTTTGTTTTTATTTGATTATGCGCCCTAGATTTTCTTGGTGGTTGGTGGTTATGTGTCATGGAATTGGAATCGACTCAGCGATCCTGTACAGGGTTTCCAAGTCTTGGCGCTGCAATAAATTCTTGGCTCTTTATTGCCACCTAGTGGCCATTTTAATTTACTGCCTCATCTATAAAACCTGCTGCCACCAAATCCATTCTGATTCTTCTTAAGTGCCATCCAATAGATTCCGACCTATAGAGACCCTGTATAGGGTTTCCAAGAAGTGGCTGGTGAGTTTGAACGGCCAGCCTTGCAGTTCAATCCGACCTTGAGGTCAAGTGCTTATGCTACAGCACCACACCAGGTGCTGTATATGGTTTTCAGAAGTCCTTGTGTGGCACTGTGGGATAAAGTACTGGACTGCATGGTAGGTTTGAACCACAAGGTCAGCGGTTCAAACTCACCAGCCACTCCTCAGAAACCCTATACAGGGTTGCAATGAGTCAGACTTGATGGCACTTAACAATAACAGCAACAGTAGTGTTTCCGAGTCTGTAAATCTTTACAGGATCAGAAAGCCTCATCTTTTTACTGGGGTTGAACTGCTGACCTTGGGGTTAACAGTCCAGCTCATCCTACAGCTCCCCTAGGGCTCATGCCTCATTTCTATAACACCGTTTACCTGTAGGCTGGAACATAGGTGTTAAGACAATGAACTCATGTGGCTAATAACTGCAATTCACCACTGACTGAATTCAACCTTCTTTGCAATACTACATTATATTTTCAAAAATGTTCAGAATAGGACCACTACTGTAAAAGACTAAGAAAAAGAAATTATACTAAAAGGGGGTAGGGGGAAGTCTTTGTTGGGTGGGGGAAGCGGGGAGGGATTGGACACAGGAGAGCTTGGGTGCTGGGGAGGGGGGCAAT
>NW_006408528.1:38296557-38297176 GCF_000296735.1 Chrysochloris asiatica
TTGGAACCATGGCAATGAGATGATATACAATGGAATGAATGTAAGACTAAGGTTCTCCCGTGTAAACTATTATATAATTCACAATAAAACATTAAAAAAAAATGTTCAGAAACTTCAGTGAAAGATTTATGGTGAATTAGTGAAAATTCACAGAGCATAAGGCAGAGCCTATAGCTAACATTTTGACTTCTAGTTGAGCTCTATTCTAACAGATACCTTTCCTCTTAGTCTTAATGAGAAGTTGCAGGTCAGCCAGTTAGCAAATCAGTCAGTTAGCAAACATTTACTGAGCACATTCCAAGCACCAGACTGTTCTACATGAAAATTCAAGCTCCTGGATAGTATTTTAAAAACGATTCTGCTATTGTTAAGTGGCATTGAGTCAGTTCCAACTCATAGTGATCCTGTATAGGGTTTCCAAGGAGCAGCTGGTGGGTTTGAACTGCTGACTTTATGGTTCAAAGTCCCGTTCTGATTCTATAGTGCCACATCAGGAGTCCATTCAGCTATTACTACTACTTAAACAAGCAAAAACAATGACTTATATAACTTAAGTGAAGAGGAAAAGTTTATATTTCCTTTTCTAACCTCCAGGAAACCAACACCAGAACTATAAAAG
>NW_006408528.1:38301730-38303805 GCF_000296735.1 Chrysochloris asiatica
GTGTGCAGCCAGCGAGAGACCAATGAACAGATACAAAAAAAGAAAAGAAAAAAGAATGCCCACACCTTTATCTCTGCAGTTCTGTCAGGTGTCCATAGCTGCTCTGATCCTTTCCCTGCTTGGTCTCGCCCAAGATGGAGGCTCCAGGAGCAGCTGAGCATCTTGAATTAGAAAGCAATGGATTTCTTGCTTCTGCTATAAATTTCCCTAGCTGTAAGCCTCCAACCTTCTAAATATTCCTTTATATGTAGTTCAGAATTCTGGGACCATCCCCTGAGCCTTGGTCTGGTATTCTGTATTGTTGCTGATGGAGCTTCTCACTGAACTGTCATCTTGTTTGTTCTCTCCCTCAGTATTTCTTAATCTGAGTGAACGGAAGAAAAAATTCAAGACTCTACTTACAAGATTGAAGGATTCTATGGGCAAAATAGTGAATGAAGCAGAAAGCATCAAAAGTAGATGGAAGAAATACAGAGTCGCTGTACCAAAAAAGAAGAGTTAATGTTCAACTATTTCAAGAGGTAGCATATGATCAACAGCCAATGATACTTAAGGAGGAAGTCCAAGGAGCACTGAAAGCACTGGCAAAGAACAAGGCTTTGGGAATTGACTGAATACAGATTGAAATCTTTTTAACAAACTGAGGCAGAACTAGAAACACTCACTCATCAATGCCAAGAAATCTGGAAGACAGCTACTGGGCCAACTGATTGGAAGAAATCCATATTTGTGTCCATTCCAGAGAGGTAACCCAATGGAATATGGAAATTATCAGACAATAATATCATTAATATCTCATGCAAGTAAAATTTTGCTAAAGATAACTCCCAAAATGGCTGCAACAGTACATTGACAGAGCACTGCCAGAAGTTCAAGCAGAATTCAAAAGAGGATGTGGAATGAGGGATGTAATTGCTGACCTCAGATTGATCTTGGCTGAAAGAAGATAGTACCAAAAAGATGTTTAATTGTGTTTTATTGACTATACAGAGCATTTTGATTCTGTGAATCATGACAAGCTATGCACAACATTGTGGAGAATGAGTATTCCAGCACACTTAATTGTGCTTATGACGAACCTGTACAGAGACCAAGTGGCTATGTCAAACAGAGCAAGGGAACACTGAAGGGTTTAAAATTAGGAAAGATGTGTGCCAGGGTTGTATTCTTTCACCATACTTAATCAATCTGTATACTGAGCAAATAATTCAAGAAGCTGGATTATATGGAGAAAAACATGGCATCAGGATTAGAGGAAGACTCATTAACAGCCTTCGATATGCAGTTAATATCCTCTTTCTTGCTGAAATCGAAGAGGACTTAAAATACTTTTTGATGAAGATCAAAGACCATAGCCTCTAGTATGGATTGCACCTCAATATAAAGGAAACAAAAATCCTCACAACTGGACCAATAAACAACACCCATATAAATGGAGAAAAGATTGAAGTTGTCAAAGACTTTATTTTGCTTGGATCAACCATCAGCAATTGTAATAGAATCAGTGAATTCATACAAAATGGGTTAACTAAAATAAGATTCATGGTAAACCAAACTTTACGTAACAAATGTACAGTAAGTTGATACAGTCATCTACAGTAAAAATTAAAACAAGTGTTAACAGTCTCTAGATTAAGGGTGTTGTTTGTTGTTGTTGTTCAGTACCTTTGAGTCAGTTCCAACTCATAGAGACCCTGTCTAGGGTTTCAGAGGATCAGCTGGTGAGTTTGAGCTGCTGACCCTGCAGTGAGCAGTCCAGTGTTTCTCCTACTGCGCCACACCAAGTATAAAGGGTCATGTAATAGGAAATCATTGCAGCTAAAATAGAATTTCACACAAAACAAGCATTAGGCAAAAAGTAGTTCATTTTATGATCTAGCTTGAAAGGTTTATCAATGAATACGAGTGGATACTCTGTTAAAATAAAAGTAATGAGATTTATTGAAGATTTGAAACAGTTCCAACCAGAAATGTGTCTAATTTCACAAAGTGAATTAAAAGTGCTCCAAATGGTGCCGTAATGAAGTCGTATATATTTATGACACAAAATCAAGGATTCTAAAGGCACAATATTC
>NW_006408528.1:38304565-38322056 GCF_000296735.1 Chrysochloris asiatica
ACAACAACAACAACAATATGCATTCGTAAGAAGCTCTGGTACACAGTGGTTAGAATAGGGCTGCTACCCTCAAGGTCGGCAGTTTGAAACTACCAGCTGTTCCATGGGAGAAGGATGAGGCTTTCTGCTCTGGTAAAGATTTGCAGCCTCGGAAACTATGAGTCGGAACCGACTTCACGATACTTAACAACAACAATGTGCAATGCATGCGTGTTATAAGATGCTTTGGGGAGCCACAACCCCCCTTATGCATTAGTTTGCTTTGTGTGTTATGTACATTATTTGCATGGGTGCATAATTTAAGTGGACATATTGTTTGTGAAATATGGTACATCAGTCTGCTTATGGGTAATAAGCTCAAGGTCTGAGTCAGCTGTCAGATATGCTCTGACTCCAGCTCCGCAGCTCTGGAACTGTCTCACGGGTTCTTCAGTGAAGCTTGGCTGAGGTTTCTATTTTAAGTATCTTCAAGGCTAGCTCTGGTCTTGGTATTCTCTAAGCATATGTGCCAATAGTGTTTTCATTTTCTTAAAGGTTAGCGACCACTTTTGGGACATGCTGTCTGTGATTTCAACTACAATCTTAAACAAAACTGAATCAATCTTTGGGAATTTATAATTGTCTGTTTTGACACAGACGTAAAGTTCACGGACAAAGTTGCTGATCTTAAGGAGCCTATATTCTTGTAGGGGATACTGTCTAGAAGAACATAAATAAATACATAAATAAACACCAGGGAGCAATGTCCAGCTGAAATTTGGCCAGTCCTGGCCAGTCCACATAGGTTAGCCTTCCTTATGTTTCAACTCCCAGACCCTTGGACTTTAAAAGGGAATATTCACAACACTACTCTATTTAAGGAGTATGTAGGATAAGTATGTATGGCGCTGTAGGATAAGCACTCAACTACAAGGTTGGTTTGAACTACATGGTTGGCAGTTCAAATCCAGCAGCCACTCCTTGAAAACCCTATACAGGGTCACTGTGAGTCAGAACAGACTCGATGGCACTTAATAACAACTCTGTTTGAGGGGCTTCTGGTGTGGCGCTGTAGGATCAGCACTGGACTTCGAATCACAAGGTCAACAGTAGCCACTCGGCAGAAACCCTATACAGGGTTGCTATGAGGCGGAAGTGACAAAACGGCACTTAATAACAACAACAATTCTATTTAAACTCCTCGGGTATGAGCAAAGGAACGCTGATGACACTGTAGGATAAGCACTAGACTGTTACCAACAAGGTCAGCAATTTAAACCCAGCAGCAACTTTGAGGGAGAAAGATGAGACCTTCTGCTCTCAAAAAGTTTTACAGCCTCGGCAACCTTGTACAGGCTTGCTGTGGGTGGGAACCAACTGAATGGCTGTGAGTTTTGTTTTGGTTGGTTAAGGGCAAGGAGCCCTGGTGGCACAGGTTAAAGTGCTCAGCTCTTTCGAGCCCAGCAACCGCTCTGTGGGAAAATGATATGACAGTTCTAATCAGTACCGACCCATAGCAACCCTATGCACAACAGAACGAAACACTGCCCGATCCTGGGCCAACCTCACAATTGTTGCCACGCTTGAGTCCATCGATGCTGCCACTTGGCGGATCCATCTCGTTGGGGGTCTTCCTCTTTTTTTCTGACCCTCCACCTTACCAAACATGATCTCCTTCTCCAATGACTGGTCCCTCCTAACACTATGTCTGAAATATGAGAGGCGAAGTTTGGCCATCCTGGCCTCCAAGGATCACTCTGGCTGTACTTCTTCCAACACAGATCTGTTGGTTCTTTTGGCAGCCCATGGCACTTTCAATGTCTCCTCCAACACTAGAACTCAAAAGCATCAATTCTTCTACGGTCTTCCTTATTCACTGTGCAGATTTCACATGCATATGAGAGTATTGAAATTACTATGGCTTGGGTCAGGTGCACCTTAGTCTTCAAGTCAACACTTTAAAAAGGTCTTGTGCAGCAGATTAGCCTAATGCAACATTTGATTTCTTGACTGCTGCTTTCATGAGTGTTGATAGTTTATCCAAGAAAATGAAGTCCTTGACAACTTCAATCTTTTCTCCATTGATAAGAATGTTGTTTATTGGTCCAGTGGTGAGGATTTTTTGTTTTCTTTACATTGAGATGCAATCCATACCAAAGGTTGTGATCTTTGATCTTCATCAGTAAATATTTAAAGTCCTCTTCACTTAAGCAAGCAAGGTTGTATCATCTGCATATTGCAGGTTTTTAATGAGTCTTCCTCCAATCCTGATGCCACGTTTTTCTTCATATAACCCAGCTTCTTGGACTATTTGCTCAGCATACAGGTTGAATAAGTATGGTGAAAGAATACAATCCTGTTGCACACTTTTCTTAATTTTAAACCATTCAGTGTTCCCATGTTCTGTTCGAACAACTGCCTCTTGGTCTATGTACAGATTCCTCATCAGCACAATTAAGTGTTTCGGAATACTCATACTTCGCAGTAACAACATTGAGGTCCCTAATTTTGTCCCTATTTTTTCTTAGTTGATATTTATAGTTTAAGGTTTTACATTTAGGTCTGTGGTGCCTTGAATTTACTTGATATGGCTTTTCTATCCAAAGTCTTAATTTGGATTAAGAAGTAATTGGGTTGTTGCTGTTGTTAAGTGCCGGTGAGTTTGTTTTGATTTATAGGGACCCTGTATAAAGTTTCCATGGAGGGGCTGGTGAGTTTAAACTGATGACCATGTGGTTCAAACCAACCTTGTGATTGAGTGCTTATCCTACAGCACCACACCAGTGATTCGGTGGTGGTGGTGGTGGTTATGTGCCATGGAGTCGGTTCCAACTCATAGTGACCCTGGTTCTGTACAGGGTTTCCGAGACTGGAAATCTTTATGGGAGCAGAAAGCCTCATCTGTCTCCCACAGAACAGCTGGTAGTTTCGAACTGCTGACCTTGCTGTTCACAGGCCAATATTCTCCAAAAATCTCTCCAGCACAGCACTTTTTGAATTTTCCTTTTACACTTGTTGTTGTTGTTAAGTACCATGGAGTTGGTTCCGACTCATAGTGACCCTGCACAGGGTTTCAGAGGCTATAAATCTTTACGGGAGCAGAACGCCTCATCTTTCTCCCGCAGAACCGCTGGTTGTTTTGAACTTCCGACCTTGAGATTAGCAGGCCGATTCATAACTACTACGCTACCAGAGGACGGCACACAGAACTCTAAGGCTGGATTGGTTAGTTTTGCCCTCCAGCTAGGTTTAAAAGGAACCATCTGGAAGTCCCTAATTTTGTAACAATACTTTTGTTTTTGTTTTTGTTTTTTAAGTTTTTATTGTGAATTGAGTGATAGTTTACATGGGAAAACATCAGTTTTACACTCATCCTAATGTATTTTGTTTAATTGCAATGATGACAATCCCCTGCATGCATCATTGTTCAACAGTATTTGCTTCTATTCTCTATTGTGTTGCTTTTTTTAAAGAAAAAAACCACACTCAGGAATATGTAATAATTTAAACAACCAAAGGGCACATTCTGCAAGCCTGACTCCTGGCCGCTAGCACACAGCCTTTCTCTTTCCATGAGTCTAGAGTCCTCAGCTGCTCCGTCTCTCTATGTCCTCATCTCTGCCTCCATCGCTGGTGTTGCTGCTTCTCTGGATAGCGTCCCGCATTCCGCTCGTGCTCTTCTCCCTTGATGGTCCTAGGGTACTCTGTTCCTGGACTGTAAGATTAACTACTCCCCACTTTTTGTTACAAAACTTCTTTTACAGTTGCAACAGTCACAATTAGTCATGATAATTACTCACTATTGAATCATAAAAATCTTATCACCATCTCCTTTCACCAGACCCATCTAGACAAGATGAAAACTATTCAGTGAGGACTCTACCTTCCCCTGCATACTCTTAAACTAAACTTCCTCTTGAAAACTTGTAAGCCAGTCACTTCATGCCTATAGCAATACTTTTTGACTTATCCTTGAAGACCATTGTTCAATCAAAACAAGAGGATAATGTGTGGTTTAAAATTAGGTAAGACGTGCATTGTGATTGTATCCTTTCACTAAACTTTTCAATCTGTGTGTTCTTCTGGTTTGGGGGATGTGGTTTGAAGTTGTCTGTAGTCTATGAGACATTGTGGTGTTATTATATTAGTTAAGTTGATTGTATGTTGTTTTGCTTCTTCCTGATGTTTTGTTTGAATGTACCTAGGCAACAGGGTGTGCGTGTTAGTCTAGTTGCACGTTTGGCAGCACTGGGTCACTCACCAGCTGTCTCTGGGTGGATGGAGCAGCAGGTAGTACGGGTGTAAGCCTCTAGTGACTGATTGTGCAGTCAGCTGAGGGCAAGCTGGGTGGGTTTTGGTTGCCATCTGTCCTCACTTCAGTGGTGCCACTTACCCACAGGGTGGGGTGGCAGGTGTGATGGTATGGCTGGGTAAGACTGCTGGCTCCCCATTCTGATCACTGATCAGTAAAGTAGGTCCTGCTATAGTTCTGGGTGAGCAGAGCTGGTTATATGCTGTTTGCAATAATGCTGGTCAGAATGCTGTTTGCAATAATGCAAAATAGCTGCATGGTGCCATCTGCGTCCTGGTTCTCTTCCTCTCACTAGTATCTCTGTTTCCTTCTTTATCCTTTCCTTGGAAGCTCTGGGTTCCAGGGTTGCCACCCATATCCACTGTACTTGGTTTCTGGAGTCTTTGTTGTAGAGGATCTGGATAGTCTATCTGCCTAATTCACCATCTTTGGAATCGTCCCCCCAACACTGCCATGCTTTTTATGTTCCTTCTAGGTCTCTCTTTTGTTCTGTCTCTTTCTCTCTCTACCCTTTCTCACCTGCTCCTTTTTCTTAATTTTCCACTTTCAGGGGAACACTAGTTCTCAGTGCAGCAAGCACTACCCTTTTCCTGCTATGTCACTGATAAAGCCCAGACCAACACAAGAGGTGACTGGGGCAACTGAAAGGGGCTTAAAGTAGATTTCCCCCCAAACTCTAAATTTGGCATCCATTGGGTAATTTTGTCTTTTTACCTCACAGATCAGCAAAATGGAGCATGAGAGTGAGAGGCTCATATGCAGTAGAAACAATGGTCAAGTAAGTCCACAGGCCTGACACTTCGTCTCAAACGCAGGAGAGAGAAAAATGAGGTGCCACGTAGCTCAGAGCTCCTGCAGTGCAGCAAATAGACACAGGGGGGCAGTGTGGTGCTATAGAAGGTGGCTATGAGTCAGAACCGACTCAATGGCAGTTAACAACAACAAACCCAGTCTGCGAAACTATATAATGAGGAGGGGTTCCCCCACAACCCTCTCCCCATCCCACCCACAGTCCATGTTCCTCAGAGTCTGACGCTTAGATAATTGAAGTTCCTGCAACAATTATTGAGCATGAATTCGTTCATGTCAAGTACTGCCCTTTCGTTTAATCTTTCAGCAATCCAAGGCGGTGGTTAGTGACTATATGCCGTGGAGTCAGTTCCGTCCCACAGCCATCCTGTAAGGCTTCCAAGGCTGTAAATCTTTACCGGAGCAGAATGCCTTATCTTTTTTCCGTGGAGCGACTGATAGATTTGAACTGCTGGCCTTGCGGTTAGCAGCCTAGCTCATAATCCACTGTGCTACCAGGGGATATTACTTCCATTTTAACAAAGGAAACTGCAATTTAAGGAAGTTAATCGGGCTGCGAACCTTAAGGTCTGTGGTTCGAAACTACCAGCCGCTCCGCGGGAGAAAGATGAGGCTTTCTACTCCCGTAAGGATTTACACCCTCGGAAACCCTATACAGGGTCGCTATGGGTCGGAACCGACTCGATGGCACTTAACAACAACAATGAAGTTGCTAGTGGGTGGTAGAGTAAGCATTTAGACTCAAGGCAATCTGACTCCAAACCATATGGTCTTCCTGTTCAAGGACTGCTACTTTATACTCCTCTAATATTAGTTGATTCTGCTCTTATTAGTAAATGCTAATTTATCACTTAATTGATTTATGCATGCTGGCGGTTTCATTTCTTTTCTGTTTAAACAAGGGGAGCAGTAAGAATAACAGAGTTACCTAAGAAAACATAATGACCCTGGTGGGCTTGCATTTGAACAGGAGACTCTGAAGAAACAATGAATGGCTGATTGTGAATTACACTGGAAATGGGCTTACTTGCTCCACACCACTAGGCCAAGTATTACATGAAAATCTACAGACCCAGTTAGGATTTTAGTTGATTTATGAGGTGTTATTTACACACCTGAATTTCAGTGGTCTTAAATGGGACATTTGTAGTTTATCAGTCCCGCATTCCCTCTTTACTGAGTTAGGGTTAATCCCTCTCTGCCACCTGCTGGGCATCTGTTGATGGCATCACCTCCTAATGACTATTGCAAGATGAGAATGGCCTTTGAACCTTCAGTCCCACCCTGCCCCATCTCCTGGCCTTCTCTGTCCCTCAGTGCTGGCTACTATAGCTGTACACTCAGACACTGGGATGGGTACATTTGTGGTCCACTCTGTTGCTCCTAGCATCAGACCAGGCCCAGGTTTGCAGGGCTAAATTTAACCTGCAGCTGCTTTATCAGTTGCCCAGGATATTTTCAGACCTAGTAGTCCGGGGGTGACTGAGCTAGAAGTTGCTGAGGACGTCTGTCCAGGGCTCACCCAGGGCTCTGGATTAAAATTAGCATCCAGGTAGTTCCAAGGTCTTTGGGGATTCCCCCTCTTTTTTCCTTAATTGAAGTTGGGGAGAAGGGAACAGCAAGAAGTTGTGGAGATTCAGACAACACAAAGGGACCCTTTGAATATGCTTAGTCATGTCTTGCTTCTGCACACCCATCATCTTTCTGGCATGTAAGAGTTGAAACATCTTGCAATGAGGAACCTCCTCTCTCCAGTTGAAACCCTGGGAGGGTGTTCATTTGCCAGGGCCACCCCCTGGTTGTGGCTGAGATTGAGGGGCTGCCAGCTGGCCTGCTGTCTCCCAACCTGCTGGACTCTGGGTCTCACTGCCCAGCGGAGCCTCCAGCCTTGCTCTGAGTCTTTTTCATGGGTTTCCAGTGACCTTTTGTGACCTAAGCAGCCATGGACAGGCCTGTGTTTCAAAACTTGGTGCCCTGTCCTCAAGAGTTGCCAACCTGTGCGTATGGTGGGCTGATGTTCTTTCTAACTAAGGGAGCAGATATGTATGCGAAATCACAGGCGCTTCTCAGTGGCAGATGTCAAGGGAAGAATGGGCCCAGAAATGAGGTAAGTGGCACTAAAGGGGGTAGGACTAGAGGGGTATATGAAGGGAGCATGTGGTCCAAGGTCCTGGGGACCCTAGTGTGGAGAAGGGGTCTGCCCATGTATTGGAACCACCACTGGCAAGTTGTCAAACTTCCTGTTACTTCAAGTGATGCAGAGTCCTCCCTCTGTTCCTCAACCCTAAGAATCCAAGGAAGAAGAAGTTCTTCCAACCACATCTGTGCCCAGTGCCTGGCACTCAGTGGGTGCTCAGTTTATGCCTGTTGGATGGCATCTCCACCCATAGCTCTCACACCAGAAGGAACCTCAGAGACCAGGTGTTGGAGCTGCTCTAGATTCTGACAGCCAAACAGCAACTCTCAGAGGTTGTGAACTTTGTAGGCGGGCCTCTGACCTCTTATGAGTCCTTCAGTACCCTTCTCTCTTTCACCCTAAAATTGACAATAGCTAACAATATGACTCTGTACCAGGCACTGTTTAAATAGTCTTCACGTATGAACTTATTTAAACACTCTATGAGGAAGGTGTTGCTATCACCCCTAGTTTACAGATGAGGATTTTGAAGTCCAGAGAAATCAGGTGACTTTGCCAAGGTTACCTGTGATTTGGAACTGGGTGTTTTGACTCCAGAGCTTGCACTGATCACTGTGTTATGCTTTATGTCGTGATCCTTCATTGATTTAGCACTTCTCGAGAACTTGTGTGGCAACGTGTCACAAACTGGTTGTCTAAAATCACAGATGATTTATTCTCTCTCAGTTCTGACAGTCCCAAATCCAAAATAAAAAGGTTAGTAAGTTTGACTTTTCTTGAGGATCTGAGTGAGAGTCTGTTCCTTAACTCTCTCCTAGCTTACAGTGGTTTTCTGTAATTTTGGGTATTCCTTGGCTGGTAGGCACATCATTCCAATCTCCACCTTCATTATCACATGATGTTCTTCCCTGTATGTCTTTTCTCCACTTTTTATAAGGGCCCCAGTCATATCTGATTAGGACCCACTAATCTATTGTAGTTAGAATGACTGTTAAGTTATTGTTAAGTGCCATCGAGTAGGTGCTAACCCCTAGCGACCTTGATATGGTTTCCAAGGAGTAGCTGGTGAGCTTGAACCACTGACCTTGCAGTCCAGCACAGCACCGCACCAGGACTCCTGTTAACATGACTAATCACATATAAAAGATGCTATTTCCAAACAGTATCATGTGCACCAGTTACAAAGGTTAGGACTTGAATAATCTTTTTAGGGAACACAAATCAGCCTTTTCCAACTCTCATGCTGGATTATGAATATTTATACCCCTGAGATCTATCCAAGAGCTTAACAGAGCAGAAACTTAAACGGTTAGCTTAATGAGTGAATGAATTGGGAGAGGCATCAGTTAAACCATTATTCTTTACCCTGCATTTCTCAGGACTGATGTCTCTGAAGGGCTCATGAGTATAAGGTGGGTCATTCTGTCCTCTGGGGAGAACCTGAACAGAGATCTTAGCAACTTTTACCTGGGTTGATATCTCATGGCTCCACCCTTGTTCTTCTTCAGCCGCTGGTCCCTCACCTGCCTCCAGGAGGACTTATAATCAGTTCAAAATGGCCCAGACATGGCTGAAGGAAACAAGGAGGTGTATGTAAGGTTGATGATGACTTTGCTTCTGTTGACCTTGACGGGACCATTTTGAGCTGGTTCAAAGACCTGCTGACTTCGTTACTCACCTGCCAGGTTTGTGCACAGATAGTACTGTGAGATTTTCTACTTCAGAGCAAAAACCTTGACAGCTTCCTTTGGCTTCTGCTCCATGCTGTTGAGCACTCACGTGTCTCCAGATGACTTTGGTGGGTGGCAGCAGTGTCAACCTTCAGCTGTGCCAGGTGCCAGGAAACAGCCAAAGCTCTCCATTCTGCGGCTTTGCCACCATCTTGGATTCTCTGTATGTGTTCACTGTGTTATATCCAGAGTTTTGGGAGGCCAAGAGACATGCAGGGGGTCTCTGAGCAGGCAGTTTTCTGAGGCTGTTGCAGGAATGCCACCACTCCTCTGTCTGGTTGTCATACTGTAGTAGCTTCTGTGTTGCTGCAATTGTGGAACCTAAGCCACTGGTATTTTAAATACCAGCACAGTCATGCATGGTGGACAGGTTTCAGATGAACATTCAGAGTAAGATAAACTAGGAAGAAGAGACTGACTACTTCCAGATATTTAGTCACTGGAAACCTTATGAATAGCAGTGCAACACTGTCAGCTCCAGAATATTGAATATTAAAATATGATAAAGAACATCAGATTGCTGTCATCTATAGTGTCTGAAGACAGGTCCCTCTAGTTGGAAGGCACTTAAAATACAACTGGGAAAGAGCTGCCTCCTCTAGGTAGAGTTGACCATGATGACACAAATGGAGTAAAGCTTTCAGGACCTTCATTTGTTGATGGGGCACAACTCGAATTGAGGAGAAACAGCTGTAAATATCCATTAATAATTGAAACATTAAATGTACAATGTATGAATCTAAGAAAATTGGAAATGTCTCAAAAATGAGATGGAACACATAAACATTGATATTCTAAGCATTAATGAGCTGAAATGAACTGGTATTGGCTATTTTGAAACTGACAATCACTTGGTTTACTATGCTTGGAATGACAAAATCATCAAAAACAACATTTCAAGGTCTAATGATATACAACGCTTTCTGTGATAGATAATATCTATACATTTACAAGGAAGACCAGTTAATACCACTATTATTCAAATTTACGCACCAACCACTAAAGCCAGTGATGATTAAATTGAAGAATTCTACCAACTTCTTTAGTCTGAAATTGATCAAACTGGCGATCAAGATGTATTGATCATTACTGGTGATTGGAATGCAAAGGTTGGAAACAAAGAAGAAGGATAAGTAGTTGAAAAATATGGCCTTGGTGAAACAAACAATACTGCAGATCACATGATAGAATTTTGTAAGACCAATGACGTCTTCATTGCAAATACCTTTTTTAAACAACATAAAAGACAGCTATACACATGGACCTTACCAGGGGGAATACACAGTTTTCAAATTAACTGTATCTGTGTAGAGTCAATGGAAAAAGCTCCATATCATCAGTCAAAACAAAACAGGGGCAGACTGTGAAACAGACTATCAGTTGCTTATAGGCAAATTCAGGCTGAAGCTAAAAATGAAAACAAGTTCATGAAAGCCAAAATATTACCTTGAACATATCCCATCTGAATTTTGAGATCATCTAAAGAATAGATTTGATGAATTAGACACTAATGACTGAAGATCAGAAGAAGACTTGTGGAATGTCATCAAGAATATCATACAAGAAGAAAGCAA
Organism: Chrysochloris asiatica; assembly: GCF_000296735.1. Classification (NCBI taxonomy): domain Eukaryota; kingdom Metazoa; phylum Chordata; class Mammalia; order Afrosoricida; family Chrysochloridae; genus Chrysochloris; species Chrysochloris asiatica. The sequence continues at coordinate 38,315,108 of NW_006408528.1, forward strand.
AGGGTCAATAAGAAGACAAGAAAGAAAAGACCAAAATGGATGTCAGAAGAGACTGAAATGTACTCTCCAGCATAGAGATGCTAAAGCAAATGAAAGAAATGAGGAGGTAAAAGAGCTGACCAGAAAATGTCAACGGGCATCTCGAGAAGACAGTCAAGTACTATAATGAAATGTGCAAAAACCTAGAGTCGGAAAACCAAAAGGGAAGAACATACTCAGCATTTCTGAAGGTGAAAGAGCTGAAAAAAATTCAAGTCTTGACTTTCAATATTGAAAGATTCTATGACCAAAATATTGAACGATGCAGAAAGCATCAAAAAAAGATGGGAGAAAATGCACAGTCACTGTACCAAAAATAAATGATTGATGTTCAAACATTTCAAGAGGTAGCATATGATCATAATACTGAAGACAGAAGTCCAAGGTGCACTGAAGGCAGCGGCACTGCACAAGGCACTGGAAACTGATGGAAGGCAAATTAAAATCTTTCTACAAACTGGTGCAGCCCTGGAGGCACTCACTCATCTATGCCAAGAAATTTGAAAGACAGCTATCTGGACAATTGATTGGAAGATGTCTATATTTGTGCCCATTCCAAAAAGAGGTGACCCAAAGGAATGAGGAAATCATTTGACAATATCATTAATATCGCAAGCAATAAAATTTTGCTAAAGATAATTCAAGCACGGCTGCAACAGTACATTGACAGGGAGTTGCTAGAGGTTCAGGTCAGATTCAGACAGGGATGTGGAATGAGGGATATCATTGCTAATGTCCAATGGATCTTGACTGAAAGCAGAGAATACCAGAAAGATATTTACCTGTGCTTTATTAACTAAGCAAATGCTTTAGACTGTGTGGATCATGACAAGCTATGGACAACATTTCTGAGAATGAGCATTCCAGAACAGTTAATTGTGCTCATGAGGAACCTGTAGACCAAGATGCAGTTGTTTGAAAAGAACAAGGGGACACTGAATGGTTTAAAATCAGGAAAGGTGTGTGTCAAGTTTTTACCGTACTTATTGAATCTGTATGCTGAGAAAATAATACTAGCAGCTGAATCATGTGAATAAGAATGTGGCATCAGAATTGGAGGAAGACTCATTAACAATTTGCAATATGCAAATGATAACCTTGTTTGCTGAAAGAGAAGAGGACTTAATAATTACTGATGAAGATCAAAGACCGACCACAATGTAAGGAAAACAAAAATCCTCATCACTGTATGAATAAATAATATCAAGATAAATGAAGAAAAGAGTGAACTTGTTCATTATGCTCGTATCAACCATCAACACGGAAGCAGCAGTCAAGAAATCAAACGACGTATTGCATTAGGCAAATCTGCTGCACAAGACCTTTTTAAAGAATTGAAGAACAAAGATGTCAGCTTGAGGACTAAGGTACGGCTGAACCAAATCATGTGAAAGTTAGACAATGAATAAGGAAGACCATGGAAGAATTGATTCATTTGAGTTACGGTGTTGGAGGAGATTATTAAAAGTACCGTGGACTGCCAGGAGAACAAACAGATCTGTTTTGGAAGTAGTACAGCCAGACTGCTCCTTAAAAGACAAATGACCAGACTTTGTCTCTCATATTTCAGATACATTTTTAAGAGGGATCAGTCCCTGGACAAGGACATCATGCTTGGTAAAGTGGAGTGTCAGCAAAAAAGATGCAGACCTCCACTGAGATGGTTTGGCACAGTGGCAGCAGCAATGGGCTCAAGTGTAGCTACGATTGTGAGGTTGGTGCAGGACCAGACTGTGTTTTGCTTTATTGTACATAGGGTCTCTCTGAGTCGGTATCAACTTGACAGTACCTAACAACAATAAACAACAACACTGAGGAAATGTTATCCCTGGGTGGCACTGGACGACTAACTGAAACATTGGAACACACCCAGGTATGCCTCAGAAGACAGGCCTTTCCATCAGCTTCTGGAAGGTCAGCTTTGAAAGCCCAGCAGAGCAGTTCTACTCTGCACACATTGGCTCACCATGAGTCAGAGTCAACTCCGGGCCATGGGTTTGGTTTGGTTTTGATTTGATTTTTGGTTTGCGCTAGGGAAATGCCTATGAGGAAATAGGGCATACAGGATGGCTTCTCTGTAGGTCCTGAATTGAGGCCATGGGCTGGGTCTTTATGCCTCTTTAAAAGACCAGTCCTGACTGAACTGCCCCAGAGATGACTGGGTTCTCTAGAGAAGCAGAACCAGTGAAGCTTATAAACATATAGATGCAGGGAGCAAGAAGATGGCTCACATAGCTGTGATTGTTAAGTGCTGTTGAGTTGATTCCAACCCATAGAGACCCTGTATAGGGTTTTCAAGGAGCAGCTGGTGAGCTTGAACCATCGACCTTGCAGTTCAAACGACTTTGCAGTCTGACGCATTAGCCCACAGCGCCACACCAGGACTCATGTAGAGGCAGTCATGTTTCAAGTGCATAGGTCAAATGTTAGGCTGGAGGTTTCTCCTGACTCACATAGCTTGTATAAATCCAAGATTGGTAGGTCAGTTGGAAGGCTTCTGGTTGCAGAGACAAATGAGTCCCAGGTTGGCAGGTAAGATGGCAGGCTGCTGACAACTTCCAAGATCTGCAGGCCAGACAGCAGGTTTCTGGCTCAAGTCCAGAGAACCAGGGGTTAGATGACAAGTGAGATGTAGGTTCTAGACCCAGCAAAAAGCAAGCAGCTTTTCCACATATTGGAAACAGGCCACACCTCGGAAGAAATTTCCTTCAAGTGATGTGTTGCTTTGTGCGGATCTCATCATGGGTGTGATTTCATTATATCAGGTCTCATCATGGGGCATTACCAAGTCTTAACTGCTAAGCCACTGAGAATCCTGGCCCAGCCAAGTTGACACAAAACCTTAATTGGGGCAAGGCCTTTGGAAAAGGCAATTCAGAGAGAAAGATGTGTATGTGAACCACCAGCAGGCAACGTTCCTGGCATCTGGGGAATGAGTGGCTAGATCTTGAAGGGGGATCTCTGGATGAGGTACCATGGTTTCCATAACACAACTCACTCTCTCTAAAGATGGCAGGAAAAATAGCCAAAGGTGGAAGTTGTGCCTGAGAAATTGAAACAGGTGGAACAGAAAGAAAGATCAGGGGAACTGTGGTCTCAGAACCAACAGCATGACTCAGCAGCATAATTTGGGAACCTGTAGAAAGACACATTTTTGGCTTTCATCCCAAACCTACCGAATCAGCAACCCCAGGGAAGGGGCCCAGGAATTTGTTTTAACAAGGCCTCCATGTGGCTTAACAGGTCCTTTTCCTGTGCCATAGCCTGGAACTCTCTTCAGACAGAAGCCAGGCTAACCTTGCTTGTTTCCTGTCTCAGTGATCACTGTCTTTTGTGGCCTGGTGGTAGTGTTTTTGAAAAATCATAGAGTCTTTTTTCCCCTCTGCTTCTTTTTAGTTGTTTAGGATTGAAGGGAGTATAGTCTCTGTTACTCAATGTTGGGTGTAAGCAGAAGTTTCTAGATATGCCATTAGTCAAGACCTTGATGAAAGAAAAACTGAGGACTATTACTCCCTACATCTAACCTCAGCTGGATCAGTGAAGTCTTGGGAGTTGGGCCTGCAGTAAGGGGTTGGAGAACACAGTGTTCTCTCTGTAAAGGTGTCCTTATTCTAGGTAAGAGAGTTAGGAAGTTTAAAAAGAGTTCAAACCAAACTTGCTGCCATTGAAATGATTCCAATTCAACGTGGTCACAGACAACAGCTTAATTTGTCTAACTATCTGTGCTTGGGGAACCCCTGGGTTGTACAAATGGTTAATGTACTTGGCTGCTAAGCAGAAGGTCAAAGGTTAAAGTCTGCCCAGAGGCACCTTAGATGAAAGGCCTGAGGGTCAAGTTCTGTCAACATAGATGGCGATGATGCCAGTGTGCTGTGGAGTCAGTTCTGACTCGGAATGACCCTGTATAGGGTTTCTGAGGCTGTAAATCCTCAGATGGGAACAGAAAGCCTCATCTTTCTCCCATAGAATGGCTGGTGGAATGGAACTGCTGAGCTTGTGGTTTATTAGTCCAATATGTAACCCACTACACTACCACAACCAAAAACACACTATGGAGCTCTGTAAAACATGGGGTCATAAATTTGCCTTGAGTCATAAATTGGCCACATAAGTAAAAAAGTTTCAAACTGAAGGCACTCGTATCAGATGTAAAAATGTCGGGGCCAAGATGCATTTCCAGGAAGCAAAAGGTCAGGATGTAAACCATTTATTCATGAGATGAATATATCAAGAATTAAGCAATTGGTTCCCAGGAAAAGTGTGTTCATGATGGCAATCATGTAAACCCTAACCAGCTGGCACCGCTTACTAGGAGGTAACAGGTAACTTCCTTCCTGCTAGCCAGTTGTCTGACCTTTACGTCTCCTAATCTAGCATCAGTCTTTGTTCTCTCTGTGGAGACTCCTCTCTGCTTGAAAGGTGGAGTACTTTATATTTTTATTAGTGCTGTTCAGCTCACACTGTATTATTCCTCAATAAACTCCCTGTGTTTCACTCCTGATAGAATATGAGATTTTCTTTTTTGACAAAATTTTTTATACATTATTTTCTTAACATGACATTATTTTCTATATTCTAATATTTCATAAGGTTTATTTAGGCCCAGGAGTCCTGGTGTGGCTTTGTAGGTTAATGCACTGGACCTCAAGGTCGATTTGAACCGCAAGATCAGTTGTTCAAGCTCACCAGCCGCTCCTTGGAAACCCTATACAGGTCGCTATGAGTTGGAACAGACTCAATGACATTTAACGACAACAACAACATTTAGGCCCTTGATTTTTAATTTAGTTCTGGCAAGTAATGTCTTGCTGTCTTAGGTTGGATTCTCTAGAAAATCAAAACTAGTGAAGCTTAATATACAAGGGGGCTTCAAAAAGTTTGTGGAAAAATTTCATTATCTTTTAATTCCATTATTCTATGAATTTTTCAAGCCCTCATTTATGTGTGCATGTGTGTATATATATATATGTATGTATATATATGAGCATGTGTATATGTGAGTATATATATATAGGTGCTGTTGATTTGGTTCTAACTCTTAGTGACTCTGCGTGTAGTCCAGAGTGTTACTTGAGATTTATTATTGACAGGGTTTCTGAGGATCAACTGGCAAGTTTGAACCACTGATCTTGTGGTTCAAACCAACCTTGAACTATGATTATATAAATATAGTTATATAATATATATGTAGAGAAAGACAGAGAGAGATCAAGAAAATGGCTCACATAGTTGTCCAGGCCCATGGGCCACATGTCAGGCTGGAGGCTTTTCCTGACTCCCATAGCTGCAGGGACTAACAAATAATCAAAGATCAGCAAGGCAGATGGCAAGCTGCTGGCTCACAGGCTATGAAGGCTGATGAATTCCAAGAACTGGAGGTCAGATGACGACAAGCCAGATGGAAGGTCCAGAGCAAGTCAGAGCCTGGCTGAAATATCCATGTATGTACTGGAGGCAGCCCCCGCCCCCTCCAAGGAAACTCCCTTTCCACTGATTGGCTGCTCATAACAGAGTTTGTCATGGGGGTGATGACATCAAATCACAAAATGGGGATGACTACAATATTGTATAACTGCCAGGTTATATCATTACATAATGACCACTGAGAATCATGGTCCAGGCAAGTTGGTATACAACCTTAGCCATCACAGTCTTCATTCCAATGAAGAACTTTTACTTTAAAAGCTATCTACATGGTCAACTTTCTTTTTCAGACAGAAAGCCCTTAGTCTCCCTCTGTGTTTATCTCTCCTTCCTTTGTTCCTCAAGGCAAATAAAGCAACAAATGTGACAGATACCTTACCTTCCAGAGTGGCACTGTTGCTGTTGTTAAGTGCCATTGAGTTGGTTGCAACTCATAGTGACCCTGTGTGGAGTCTCCAAGGAGCATCTGGTGGGTTTGAACAGCCAACCTATGGTTCACCTTCCAGTACTGATCCTACAGTGTCACACAAGGAGTCCAGAGTGTTACTAGAGATTTATTATTGACAGGCACAAAAAAGAATCTGAAGTATCCAATTCAAAGGTGTAAGTCTACAGACAGAACAGAAGTAGATCCAACAAGTTTGGGCAGAGAGGTTTGTTAGGTTCTGCAACAGGACGAATACAAGTCTCTTGAGGGTACACATCAGTGTGTCAGAAACTTTCAATCCTGTCTTGGAATATCAATTTGAGTTGATGGTAAATGACTTCAAACACTGTTTCTAAAAAGCAGATATATTATTATATAAAATTCAAATTTTGCTGAATGTTGAAGATAAAACAAAAGAAATATTGGGCATTGAGTTTCCTTAGGTCATGCCCTCAGATTCCAGTGGGGAGGGGTGGTTCTGAGCATCATCCTGCATGGATAGTGAAAAAACAATGAGAAGCCTTGCTCTAAAATTATGTTGTTGTTATTGTTGTTGTTAAGTGCCAATGAGTTGACCAAGGAGTGTCTGGTGGGTTTGAACTGCTGACCTCATGGTTAGCCTAGAGCACTACACTAGGACTCCAAAAAAGGGAAGGAATGAGGAAGCCCCTTATGGAAGGCCTTCAACCTGTGTAGTGGACTTAAAGAGAGATGGTGATGGCCCAAACCCTTGCAGATACCCTTGAGAGCTACCAAAGTAAGGACAAGACCATTCCATTCACTCATTCACCCTTACCTCCCTTTTTCTCCACTCCCTCCCTTCCTTTCTTCATCTGTTTGTTCATCCATTCATGCTTCTACACATCCAGCCATCCATCCATCCACCCGTCCATTCATCCATTCATTCCATACAACTGTCCATTCTACCACCAGTCATCTATCCATCTGGTAAACCTTTGCTAAATGCCTCCTATATGTCTGGGAAAAGGAGCCCTGGTGTGGCTGCAGTTAATGCGCTGGACTGCAAGGTTGGTTTGAACTGCAAGGTCAGTGGTTCAA
>NW_006408528.1:38322596-38324542 GCF_000296735.1 Chrysochloris asiatica
TGGAATGGTTCTACTCTGCATTCATGGAATCAATATGAATCACAATGAATCCCATGGGAACTAACAACAGCAACAAGATAGTACTAGGCAAAGAGGACAAAAAATGGATAAAAAAGAAACTGTATTCTCAAGGAATTTAGTGTGTAGTGCAGAAGTTCTCCCTGTGGCAACATACATAATTACAAAAACATTTGCTAAGTTTTTAGAATAGTTATTATGTACCAGACACTATTCAAAGAGATTCCTATGAAGCAACTCATGCAATCTTTACAAAACCCTATGGTGTAGATTCTATGTATTATCATCTTCATTACATAGCTGAGTAAGCAAGTGGACTGTGTACTCCAGGTTGAGAGTCATTTTCTAGTGACACAGACATATTTATAAATAAGTGTAGTGGATCCATTCAGTAAACACTGGGCTGTGAACCACAAGGTCAGTGGTTGGAGTCTACCAGGCGCTCCGTGGGAGAAAGATAAGGCTTTCTGCTCTCTCAAAGATTTAAAGCCTCAAAAACTCTATACAGAGTAACCATGAATCAGAACTGACTTGATGGCACTTAGCAACAACTATGATCTTTAATACTACAAGAGTAGTGAGAATCATTATTTCTAAGGAAGTGGGGATCCCTGACTCCATTTGGAAGACCAAATGAGCATGGACATCCAATATGGAAATTCTTGCTCTTTCCTGCTAACTTGACAGAATCTAAGAATATACAAACTCAAAGTGACTTCTCACAGTGCCTGGCCTGTACTGAACTTAGAGACAAGGAACTTTTCATCTCAAAAAGCAGTCTATTGTGTCTTAGGTATCAAAATCTACCTTCTGATAATTTCTAAAACCAGTCCAAGTTCTATTTCTCAGGGTGGTTTTCCTAAAATTTTGTGTATGGGATGCTAAACCGGTTAATTGTATGGGGCTATAAAAGATGGGATTTGGGTCTAGAAAGTTTGGTAAACAAACTTCAAGAAAGGCTTCTTTATTAGAGGATTTTCTCAGGGCCTTTTGTATGCTAATGTGCTTGGTGATACTCAGTGGGAGGTTGCATCTGTGGCATTCTCCAGATTTATTTGACCATCCAATTATTTTCTTGAAAGCTCTAAACTGACATTCCATGGGAACAAGTGAGAGAAAAGGCTCTGATGTCCCAGTTATAATTAGCCTAGTCCTCCTTTCCCAGGCCAACTTTTCAAATGCTTGTGCATGTGCTACAAGAATGGAGTTGCTGTTGTTAGATGCTGTCAGTCAGTTCTAAGTTATAGCAACCCTCTGCACAACACACTGGAACACTGCCCCATCAGCACCAGCCTCACAATTGTTACGCTGGAACTCATTGCTGCTGACACTGTGCCAATCCATTTTGGTGGAGATCTTCCTCTTTTTCACAGAGCCTCTACTTTATCAAGCAGGCAACGGAGTGGGTTACATGCACTAGGTTGCTAACCACAAGGTCAGATGTTTGAATCCAACAGTCCTCCTCAAAGGAAAGATGAGGCTTTCTGTAAAGATTTACAGTCTCATAAACCCTATACAGGGTCACTATGAGTTGGAACAGACTCCATGGCATACAATAGCAGCAGCAGCAGCAATGCCTTTTGTCAGGGACTGGTCCTTTATGATGACAATATGAAGTATGAAAGACTAAAAGAAACATTCTTTGATGGGAGGGAAAAGAGAGTAACTCAGTTGCTAGAGGGTTGTAGTTGTTGTTAGGTGCCATCAAGTCGGTACCGACCCATAGCGACCTTATGCACAGCGGAACGAAACACTGCCTGATCCTGGGCCAACATCACTATTGTTGCCACACTTGAGTCCATAGATGCTGCCACTTGGCCAGTCCATCTTTTTTTTTGGTTATTAAATGTTTTTATTTTGAATTGAGTGAAAGTTTACAGGTCACATCATCAGCTTCACATTCAACCATTCATATAGCTTGTTTCATT
>NW_006408528.1:38326438-38327304 GCF_000296735.1 Chrysochloris asiatica
TTGTTTCCAATGCTGTATCTATCTTATTTGATTGTTCCTGTAGCATTTTCCTGACTTCTTCCTTATTTTTCTCAACTCCTTCTCAGTCATTTCCAAAGCCTGCCCTCATTCCAGTATGGAGTGTAAGTGTATCTTCAGCTCATTTGTCTCAGTCACTTTATTTCATTTCTGGACATATGCTGATAGGGTCATCTGTTTCTGCTTTTTGGGGCATATTCAGTAGTTAGCTGTGGCCTTAATACTTAGATGGTGTGTGCTTTGGTATTTTTTATGCTTTCTGGTTGTCTCCAGGTAGATGTAATCAGGAGATGGGTTTCCCTTTTCCCTCTTCTTCCTGAGAGATTTCAAGATGCCACTTTTGGTCGTTATGATGTAACACAGCATTTAATTTTGGGGCTGTTTCCTTTTTAGTCTGCCTGTCCCACTCCACAACCCCCATTCAGACCTTTTTCCTACTTATAAACAGTTTAGGGCCAACTGTGGCCATTTTGCACTGCAGTTTGGTTTTAAGTGGAAACTGCTCCTTTAAATTTTGAGATCTGTGTGCATGGGTAATAGAACCCTCGTGGGGGGGGGGGGATAGGTGTGGGGTGTCCACTCCCTCAGACACCCCTTCTAGTCACCAGAATGGAGGTGCATAGACAGCGAGAGAACAATGAATAGATACAACCAAAAAAAAAAACAAAACAAAACAAAAAAACAGAATGCCCACACCTTTATCTCTGCGGTTCTATCAGGCACCTGTGGCTGCTCTGATCTTATCCCCACTCTGTCTCGCCCAAGACAGCCACTCAGGGAGCAGCTGAGCACCTTGGATTAGAAAGTACTGGATTTCTTGCTTCTGGTACAAATTCCACTGGCTGTAA
>NW_006408528.1:38327404-38331808 GCF_000296735.1 Chrysochloris asiatica
TCTTTTGGCAGCCCATGGCACTTTCAATATTCTCCTCCAACACCATAACTCAAAAGCATCAATTCTTCCACAGTCTTCCTTGTTCACTGTCCAGCTTTTCATATGTATATGAGGTTATTGAAAATACCATGGGTTGGGTTAGGCGCACCTTAGTCCTCAAGCTGACATCTTTGCTCTTCAACACTTTGAAAAGGTCTTGTGCAGCAGATTTGCGTAATGCAATACGTCATTTTATTTCTTGACTACTGCTTCCATAAGTGTTGATAGTTGATCCAAGAAGAATGAAGTCCTTGACAACTTCAATCTTTTTCTCCATTGATAAGAAAGTTGTTTATTGGTCCAGTGATGAGGATTTTTGTTTTCTTGACATTGAGACATAATCCATACTAAAGACTGTGCTCTTTGAACTTCATTAGTAAATGTTTTAAGTCCTCTTCACTTTCAGCAAGCAAGGTTGTATCATCTGCATATTGCAGGCTGTTAATGAGTTTTCCTCCAATCCTGACGCCATGTTTTTCTTCATAGAACTCAGCTTCTCGTATTATTTGCTCAGCATACAGGTTGAATAAGTATGATGAAAGAACACAACCTTGTCGCACACCTTTTTTAATTTTAAACCATTCAGTGTTCCCATGCTGTGTTTGAACAACTGCTTCTCGGTCCAGGTACAGATTTCTCAGAAGTACAATTAAGTGTTCTGTAATACTTATACTTTGCAATGCTGTCCATAGCTTGTCATGATCCACACAATTGAAAGCTTTTGTGTAGTCAATAAAACACAGGTAAACATCTTTCTGATATTCTCTGCTTTCAGCCAAGATCCATCAGACATCAGCAATGATATCCCTTGTTCCATGGCCTCTTCTGAATCCAGCTTGAACCTCTGGAAGTTCTCTATCAATGTATGATTGTAGCTAGAGGGTTAACTCGGGTGACAAAGAGGGCAAGATACAAGATAGGGGAGGTCAGTAAGCAAGAAGAGGGAGGTTGGCAGAAGAATGATGAAGACAGGTGAAGACACAGGGAGGTATGCATGGCTAAAGGGGTTAGAGGTAAATAGTGATATATGCACAACCTTGAAACAACAGTGTTCTGTGTGTAGATGCATGGAGAGAGACACTGACTGAATGAGTGTGGGAGGAAGAGTGCAATACATTTATGTTTATATATCCCACAAATGTATGAGTTTGAAAGAGGATACTTGTACATCGGTAACCACAGAGAGGAAGCGGGACAACTGTTGTTGCATGGAGGAGATTGCAGTCTTTGAAATGAAACAAAGAATATGATTTGTTGAATGCAAAACTGATGATCTCCTCTCAATTGACATTAAAAACTTATTTGTTGTTTTCATAAAGAATAGTCTTCTTCAAATAAATCGTACCTGCATCAGACGGTCTTTTCTACAATCCATTTTTCAGACTCTTCTACCTCTGAACAAACTTCTCTGGGTAACACCAGCTTGTCAATGTCCCTCCTGCAACGTGAGGTTCAGACCTAGGTACAGAAGTCTTAAGGTGGTCTTTGTGCCCTTTACTGGGACACTCTCATCCTGACCCTTTATATGATAAGATGGTTAATTGACTCTAAACATAGAAATGATAGATGCTTCAGACACGAGAAGCTTGCAGAATCAGGCTCAATCCAGAGGACAAATGGAATGATCTTTATTTTCGAAGATTTGAAATGCCTTAAGTAAGCTAGCATAGTGGTTATGAATAGGGCTGCGAACTGCAAGGTCAGCAGTTTGAAATCACCAGCCGCTCTGCGGGAGACGGATGAGGCTTTCTGCTCCCATAAAGATTTATAGCTTCGGAAACCCTGTACAGGATCACTATGGGTCAGAACCGACTCGACGGCACTTAACAACAACATAAAGGATACAACACATGAAAGCTATTAGTCTTTACCTCCAAAAACCTGACCACTGTACTGGGGAGACGGTTAACAGAAAAGTCCAAAAATAGAAAACCACGCAGATTAACTAGGGTTGTGGAAATTCAAGAGAGAGTCTCTGCTAGTTTTTATTTTTGCCACAGAATTTCGTACATACACTGAGAACTAATAAATATTTCAGATGGACTGGAAGAGCTATGTCTTATTTCAAAGAGCTTCTGTTCTCGTTAAAGACTTGGAAAATTAAAACAAGTCCACAAGAGTCAAAATATAACATTGAACATATCCCACCTCAATTGAGAGGTCATCTCAAGAACAGATTTGATGCACTAGACACTAATGACTAAAGACAAGAGAGTTGTAGGATGACACCAAAAACGTCATACAGGAAGAAATTAAAAGGTCATTAAGAAGCCAAGAAAGAAGGAAAAGGTCAAAATGGACATCAAAAGAGACCCTGAAACTTGCTTTCCAGTGTAAAGATGCTAAAGCAAATTAAAGAAGTGAGGAGGACAACAGCTGAACAGAAAAGTTCACAGGACAGCTCGATACAAACTCAGCATTTCTCAAGTTGAAAGAATTGAAAAAAAGATTCAAGGTTGATGTTCAACCATTTCAAGAGGTAGTGTGCAATCCAGAGTCAATGGTGCAGAAGTAAGAAGTCGAATGTGCCCTGAGGCATTGGCAAAGCATCAGGCTCCAGGAATTGATGGCATGCAAAGTGAAATCTTGCAACAACTAGTGCAGCACTGGAATCACTCACTCATCTATGCCAAGAAATCTGGGAGATACTGGACTGCTAAGCACAAGCTCACAAATTCACCAGCCACTCCTTGGAAACCCTACACAGAGTTGCTATAAACTGGAACTGACTCAACGCCACTTAACAACAAACTCTTAAAGAAGTGCTACTGGTGCTGTAGGGTAAGCACTGGACTAGGAACCACAAGGTTGGCAGTTTGAGGCCACCAGCCACTACCCAGAGAAAGATGAAGTTTTCTGCTCTAGTAAATGTTTAGAGCCTCAGAAACCCTATACAGTGTTGCTGTGGTCAGAAATGACTTCATGGAAGGAGGGGCAAACTTCTTTCCAAGGACTCTTGGTGGTAAACCAAAAGTTTGCTGATTCGAACCCATCAACTCATGGAAGAAAAACCTGACCTTCAGTTTCAGTCCAAAACCCTATGGAAAAATTCTACTCTGTCTTATGGGGTCAGTCTGACTTGGAATCAACTCAAGGCACACAACAAGAGTTTCTTTCAAGATACAACTCAGAGGAAACTGGCCATCTTTTGATCAACAAATAAAGGACAATTAAGGGAACTCATCAGCATAAAAGAGGAGTTTAACAACAAAAAGCAGAACAAGAAATGATGCAGATAATGTAGGGAAAGGAAACAACTTTTGAGACATTCTCATAAGAACTCTTAGAGTAGTCAAGAGGATACTGTATAGGCAGTCTCTGACTTAGGGTAATGGGTTCTGTTCCAACGACTCAGTCATAAGTCAGTTTCTGATGTAAATTGAATACATCCTTTTGTTTGTTTGTTTTTTAGTTTTCATTATTGACTGTTTTAAGTAGTTATCTATATAAATCCAATTTTGATTAATCTTTGGGGATTGGAAATGTTGCACATATTTTAATATTTTACAGATATAGTTTAATACATATATACATAGATTTAAAAATCAGAAAAATTTGGACTCTGAAGAAGGGTTGTACGGCCTTGGCATTAAGTCAGTTGCAATAATAACTCTACTTGTGGAATGTTCTGGATCATCTGGATTCTCCTTGGGAAGAAAGTTAGTGAAAGTTATCTGATGGTTCTTTGTTCTTTTTTTCATACATTTCAAGGTAACATCTTACTGCTTTCTGTATCTGCCTTTCAACTTTAGAAAAGCATTCAGCATTTGGGTCAATATTTTCAAGCAACTGAAGCCCCTAATTCAATTTAGAAAATGAAATCTACACATCTGTGAGGGAGCATCTGAGAGTGAGAACATTGGCAAACTCTGTGCTGAGCATGGTGTGTAGCACATATTACTGATGACACTGTTGGTGGTGTTAAGTACCACTGAGTCGGTTCGGACTCATAGCAACCCTGTAGAGTATTTCTGAGGAGTGTCTAGTGGGTTTGAACTGCTGACCTTGTGGTTATCAATCCAGTGCTTATCCTGCAGCACCACACCAGGATTCCATTACTAAGATGTACCAAAGCACAACGAAAACTTGAGGTTCCTGGTAACTCAAATACATCATCAACCAAAAACAAGATGAAAAGACGAGGAGAACAGGCTGGGGACAGATCCTGGCAGCTAGTGTTCTACTCCTCCAGGGAGCTCAGCCTTCAAGCCACTCTGAAAAGACAGCAACAGGTAGAGGTAGAGAAGGGCTCTTGGCTGAACAGTCATTTAGGTTTCCTGCATACAGCAGCTCTCTCCTCCATTAAAATCCTCTGTCAAGCATTCTACACTTACTCCAAAGCTTCCAATTTAATCTCTCCCTTTT
>NW_006408528.1:38341092-38346569 GCF_000296735.1 Chrysochloris asiatica
ATTAGAAAGTACTGGATTTCTTGCTTCTGGTACAAATTCCACTGGCTGTAAGCCTTCCCACTTTCTAAATATTCCTTTATATGTAGTTTAAAGTCTGGAACAATCCCCTGAGCCTGCTTGTTTTGGTATTCTGTGTTGTTGCTGATGGAGAGCCTCACTGCACTTCTACCCTATCTGTCATCTTGTTTGTTCTCCTATCAATACATATTGATTACATTTTTGGATAAATTTCAGACTGAAAAGGTTTGTAGAATTATTTGATTTCATCATCACTGACTTTAGTGATTGGTACATAAATTTGAATAATGGTATTAACTGGTCTTTCTGTGTTGTTGTTGTTGTTAAGCGCAGTAGAGTCATTTTTAATATGGATATTATCCTATTACAGACATTATACTTCAAGAGGATATTGAAATGTTCTTTTTGACAATGAATGTTGTTCCTGGTATAGTAAACCATGATTGTCTGATTCAAAATGGTCAATACAAGTCCATTTCAGCTCACTAATGCGTAGGATATCAATCTTTTTGTGTTCCACTTCGTTTTTAACAACTTTTAAAATTTTCCTAGATTCATACTTCATACATTCCATGATCTGATTATTAATGGATGTTTGTAGCAGTTTCTCCTCATTCTGAGTTGTGCACCATCAGCAAATGAAGATCCCAAAAGTTTGACTCCATTTGCATCATCATGGTCAACTCTACTGTGATGTGGCATTTCCTCCCCAGTTGTATTTTGAGTGCCATCCAAGCTGAGGGGATCACCTTCTGACACTATATTTGACAATGTTCTGCTGCTCCTCAGTGGTTGATCTTTCATAAGTGGTCTGCGTCTCCTTCTTCCTAGTCATTCTTAGTCTGGAAGCTCAGTTAAACCTGTCCATCATGGGTGACCCTGCTGATATTTCAAATACTGGTGGCATAACTTCCAACATCACAGCAACACACAAGCCACCATGATATGACAAACTAACAGACAAGTGGTATGCATCAGAAGAAAAGCTTGGCAAAACTATGGGGCACAGTTTTCTTCAGACGTGGGGTTACCATGAATCCGAGTTTACATGTAGGTAACTGGTTTGATTTAAAAGGGAGCAGGAGGGTATTGGCAAGACTGGGGAGCAGATGTCAAGGTAGAGAGAGCTCTGAACAGGTTCTAGAATTCTGTGTGGTCCTAGCCTCCCCCATCTAGCTGGGGGTTAAATTACATCCTTGACTGGTGCTTCTGTTCCTCATCTGTGCAGAGGGTATAGGAGCTGACACTTCTGTCCTCCTATCCTAGTTTGCAGTGGAATTGCTCAATAGCCCTTAAGTGGAAAAAGTTAGAATCACCAACCCCTCTTTTGAACTGCTATTAAGATTTTGATTAGGCAGTTTGTGGATTTTCTCTTGGTTAAAACTCCTGGGGGACAGACAGCAGCAATGAGATTCAAGTCAAATGATTTGATAAAGAATCACTTTATTTCTCCTTCCTCTCCCTCACTACTGGATTCTCTCCATTTCATTACTAAGCTACTGTCAGCAGGTCATAAAAAGAAAGGCATGGGAGTCAAGAATAAGAAAACCAATGACTTAAAAACGTGGCCCTAAGAGATGGAAGTTTGGATTAAGATGTAGTAAATAAAGTAAAAGTTATATTACATTAATGAAATAAATTATGGCCAAAAGGTAAACCTCAAAAAGCCCAAATGCACTCAATCACAATGCACACTATGAGTTATACAGACTAGTGAAAAGAACAAACTTTGACGTCACCTGCATCAAACTCAGTTTGTCACTTGCTAGCTGTGTGTCCTAGGCCAAGACACCTAATCTTTCTGAGTCTGTTTCCTTATCGATCAAATAATCCACCAGGCCTCAGATCTATTGTGAGGATGAAACAAAATGTGTAGGGAATTTAGCATAGTAATTGGCTGTAGAAAGCACCCACTAAATGCATTTCCTTTTCCTTGTAGCCTTGGCAAGCAGCAATGGCAGCTAATTAGGGCTGGAATCCTATTAACACTTGAGAAACAGATTTCTCTGATTCCACCAATTATTTAACCAGTCAGCTTCACACTTTGTAACTAACTAGGTGAGCGTACTTGGAGAGATGATGTTACTTCTTCAAATATCCTTGTATTCAAACATCCTTAAGTTGAGTTATAGCTAAGACTTGAATTTCAAGTACCATCTCTTTCACTTTCTAACTTAACTTTTCTGAATCTTTGTGTGTAGCCCACAGAATGAAGATTATGGTCCTTGCCCTCCCTTTCTCATAGGATTTCTGTAAGATTAAATGTAACAATGTTTATGAAAGTGATTTGTTGACTATGACTACTCTTGTTGTTAGGTCCCAGGGAGTCAATTCTCACCTCATGTGGCAGAGTAGAATTACCCCAAAAGGTTTTCTTGGCTGCAATCTTTATACATTATGCACTGGACTGTGAACCACAAGGTATGCAGTTTGAGCCCACCAGCCGTTGCACGGGAGAAAGATGAGGCTTTCTGCTCAGAATCGATTTCACGGTACTTAACAACAACAACCATCTTTATTGATGCAACAACCAGGCTTTTATCCTGCGAGCTACTCGTGGGTTTGAACTGCTAACCTCGTGCTTAGCTGCTGAGCATCTACCCATTGTATCACCAGAGTCCTTTACTACTACTAGTACTACTACTACTAAGGACTGTGGTAATGGTTAACTTTATAACCAGTGTTAAGATAAAACTAAATAAAAAAACATTTTATAGACGTTACCTTGAGCTTCTAGGAAGTGGCTGGGGAGAGGATGTATGGCAAAGTCAGAAGGGGTAATTCTGAGAATGGTTTCCCTAACCTGTGAGTCTATTCCAGTTTCAGCCAGTTCCTAGAACTGCGTGGGAAATTAGCCAGGTTTGCTTCTTAGAAGGTCAGGCCAGGGAGAAGTGCATTGTGTTCCACTCTTGTGGAACAATTTAAGCCAAACACAGGATGACAGCATTCATTCTGTAGCTCTCTCTCCAAGTCAAGAAGCAGCTCTCTTTGATTTCAGAGGCTTTAACAACAAATGCACAGATATGAGTTCTTTTGTTCAAACTCACAAGAGAATAAATGATAGGTGTGTTTTTCATCCCCCTTTCTGGCCTGTTCTCTTTCTCATATATATGCATAGCTCCCCCAGCATTAAACATGTGGGGAAATTACAAGTGAAATCGTCAACAAACTGGAATGGGCTGTGGCCTATCTATTTATCAGGGTTACCCCAGTGGTTCCTCAGAGTGGCCTTTAAAGTCTGCTTTGGATACGCTCCACTGGTGATTCTTCAGGGCTTCACTCCACTGCAACCATGACTTCTGTTGTCTAATTCTGAGTCTGCCAGCACTAGCCCATGGGAGACTTCCACTCGGCAAGACTGAGGGCCAGACACACCCTTTCCACCAAACCACAGAGTCGTTCTGTTTCATCTCTGGGGTCCCAAGCTTCCCAGGATGAGTATTGGTAGCATTTCTTAGTTCTTTTAGCCACATTGGTGGGGAGTTTGGGGCAGTGGTGAGGGCAATGATGGTTCAGTGGCAGAATTCATAGGAAATCCGAGTTTGATTACCAACCAATGTGTTACTGTGTTACAGAAAGCTGAGTTTCCATACTAAAATGAACCAATGAAAACTCTATGGGTCACAATGGTCTGATCCTGTGTGTGATCAACAGCAGCTAATAACAGCAATGAAGAGAGGCAAGAGGTTGTTTGTAGGAGCCTGAGGTCTCTGGCACTATGGTGCTTACACAAGAATAATTTTTGTATCTGGAGAATCACATCAGGAGCAATTTTAGGGCCAATCCTAAATTATTTACATGAGTCAGAGTTTTGTTCACACTCGTTTAAGATAAAGAGACTGTTATTTTGACATCGTTATAAAGCATCTTATTGGATTTGCTTCTGAACCTTTCTGATACTCTTCTTGTACACTGTTCATTTTTGTTTGGGATCTGACCTTGGTATACAAAAAAAAAAAAAAATCTATGAAAATTTCCCAGATCTTTGCTACCACTAGGTGTAATCAACTGGGGGAAAAGATGTTTTGGAGCATCGTTGAAACCATCTGGCAGCTGTGTGTATTTACCTGTAGAAAGGACAGAAGTAAGGACTTTCATCATTTAAAAAAACAAAAGCACAAGGCAGATGAGAAAACAATTAGGCAGATTTACATGGGCTAAGTGGGACAGAGGTAAATAATGATGTATGCACAGTCTTGGAACAACAGGGATTGAGACATGGTTGGAATGGGCAAAAGAGGGGAAATAATGTTAAGATGCTTGGCTGTCTTTTGAATCTTGGTTTCCCTGGCATACCATTAGAAAATAGACACTTGTGGGGGAGAGATAGGAATAGCCAGAAATATCACCATAGAAAGCTTGTAAGTCCATCTTCTAGCTATAACTGATTGGAATTCCCAAAATGGGGCCCTCCAGAATCTTCTGAGGTGGGAAATTTCTACTTGAAAAGATAAGCAGACTAGCCTGGAGTGGCTATAACAGAAAATACTTCTTGGAAGAAAGACCAACAGGAAAAATACAAAACAATAATGGCAGTCCAACTGACTACTACAAGAACAAGTAAGTTGCTCGCCAAGGAGACATCAAGGCAAGCGGTCAGGTCCCCTCAGGGCAAACCCCCTTCCAAGACTGAGACTCAATGGGAATACACGAGCAGTCATGTGCTTTGGCTGGTGACCATGTTGGTCACCGGTAAGGGGAAGTGAGGGAAAAATAGCAATGAAGCTGAGAGCTAAGTCCAACCACGTTCAATACACTCCTGTAAACCCAGGTGGAGACCTGGTTGGCCAGCAGTTGGCAAGACCTGGGGACTCCTGGGCCCAAAGTCAGTGACATAACCACAGAGGACTAGAATGGAGAATGAAGCATCCAACTGATAAGAAGAAAGGGTATATGCATAAGAACACCCACACTTACAGATAATACCCACTTGACCTGGCTTCAATGGCTGGGTATGATAAGAGCTCAACTAGAAGAAAGAAGAGGTAAAAAAGAGTAATCTGATATAATTTGATGAACTTGACCTACATATATGGATGCAATAGCTCAAAAGAGGGAACAGATCTTTACAGCAAGGATCATTCCCACCCCCTCAATACACAGGATAGACAGGGATGGGCAATTTGGACATTGGCTACCCAAAATGGGGGTGGAGGGCTACAAAGGCATGAAGTGACTGGCTTACAAGCTTTCAAGAGGGAGCCTAGATCCAGAGGGCTCAGAGGAAGGTAGACTCTCCACTGAAGGTAGAATCAGTCCAATCTATCTGGGGGGGACAGATGAAAGGAGATGGGGATAGCACTCATGTGGTACAATAGTGAATAATTACTATCAGGACTGACTGTGAGGGTTGGAAATGTAAAGATAGATGTTTTGTAGCAAAAGGAGGGGAGTGGTTGACTTTGCAGTCCAGGAGGGCTCTGGGACCATCAAGGGAGAAGAGCAGAGTGTGGGACACT
>NW_006408528.1:38346669-38349408 GCF_000296735.1 Chrysochloris asiatica
TTTATATTATTATATTTATTATATTATTATATTATTTAGTAATCCACATAGCAAAGGCTTAAAGTTCTCTATGGGACTCCTGGTGTGGTGCTGTGGATTAATACTCTGGACCACAAGATCAGTTTGAACCTCAAGCTTGGTGGTTCAAGCTCACCAGCCACTTCTCAGAAACCCTATATGGTAGCTCTGAGTCGGAACTGACTCGAGGGCATGTAACAACAGCAAAGTTCTCTGCACCAATTATTAGAGACTTTTGTATTTGTGTAAATTAAGTTTGCATAAGTTAGAGGACTAAGTGCTTACTTATGTGCCAAATCAGTACATACACATACAAAAAGAAGCAGCAGAATTTTTCTTTGGTGATAAAAGTTTGCTTTTGTGTTTTTTTGTTTTTTTTTGAGAAGTGGATCAAAGAACCTATTTGTAGAATAATGTCACAGAGCCTGAAAGAATGATGAACATAGGAAATTCAACTGTTGCTATTACCACCGAAAGTTTTTTAATTGAAAGGAGAGAAAATTGCTCATCATTTCTTGTTGTTCCCCCATGAATCATAGACTTTTCTCCCTGCCCTGTTTTCCTGGAAAGAAGGAGACCTTTAGCAATATGGGAGCTAGTCCTGGGAATATGGAAGAGTAAGAGGAATGAATGAGAAAACAAAGAGTGGAGCTAAGAGTCAGGAAGTACCCAAACAAATGGACAGTGACAAGTCATGCCTAGGGGAACTGGGTCTGTGCTTCTCTTTCTTCCTTTGCCTTCACATCTTGGCATCATCTTGATTTTTCTGTCTGTAGGCTCAGTATGCACAAATAGCATCTTTATTCCAAAGAGTCAAGGCCAGTTTTTTACATCTTCATAGGACTAAGCTTGCAAACATATTAGAATGCACATAATGGATCAAAGATCTCAAGTTAAATATATTTTTTTCACAAATAGTTTTACATGATATTATGTTGAGTCTTATGAAACTGCCATTTTCAAGGTTAAAAAGGGTCATATATTAGCAATTTCTGTGGTTAAGTCTAGAGTTTGTTATGGTACTGTAGGATAAGCACTGGACTGCTAAACGCAAGGTCAGTGACTCAAATCCACTAGCTGTTCCTCGTTTCCGACTCATAGCAACTCTGTATAGGGTGGCTGATGGGTTTGAACTGTTGACTTTACTGTGTGCTAGCAGACCTAATACAGTGAGAGGTGTTCAGGTTAATGGGTTAATTTGCTTTGCCTCTGAGAGAATGATGAGGAGAGGGTGCAAAAGGGTGGCTCTTCTCAGAAAGAATGCGTTTGCACACGCTCTCCCTCTCCTGGAAAGGTAAGTGAAACCAGTTTTGCAAAATGCTTTCCCAGGCTGGCTCCAGGACATCAATAGATTAATTGATGTGTGATTTATGGTTACCAATGGAGTCCAGGATTAGCACTGGACCACAAGGTTAGTTTGAACAACAATGACAGTGACTCAAACCCGCCACTCCTCAGAAACCCTATACAGGGTTACCATGAGTTGGAACTGACTCAGTGGCACTTAACAACAACAAATGTATGACTAACAGTTACTGTTTCTCTAAATCTCTCTTACATAAAAAGTTCTTCTCATTTTCTGTTATTTGGAACATTTAGTAATCCCACTATGGGGGATTACTAAACTGCAGGTGCTTTTATGGCTCAATAAAACTCTTTTTCATTCACTCTTCAAAGACTGGGAGATTTTGTTCTGTGACATATTCTACATAGGCTGGAATTTGCGTGAAATGAGAAATTATAATCTTCACATTGCGAGTAGAGGTCAAATACTAAATGTAACAATTAATGGAGTTGACATCATGTGGCAGTCTGTAAACATTCAATTAAATTAATGTAAAGAAACCACTAAATTGTTTTTGCTTGACTAAAACCACTTAATTGGTTTTGTTTCACAGCCATTATAGGAGGGGGGTCCCAGGAAGCCATCTGAGAAGGAGGTTTCTTAAGGGAGCTCTATGGGTTAACATGGGTGGGGGAAGGGAAGAAGCCAAATTGAACAGAGGGAGCTGCTGGGCAGTAATGCAGTCATAACTAGCCTCAGCAACCCCACAGGAAGATGGGAGCTAGGACAGCCCTTCAGACTTGAGTCAAATGTCTGGGTCTTTCTGCCCCCACACTGACCAGTCACTGGATACAGACTGCCCTGCAAAGGTGGCTGGCCACAGGTGAGAACAAGTCCAGAGAGAGTAGCAGCTGAAAGCTATTAGCCAACATTCTGGGCAGCTGAGGGACTAAACCTCCTATCCTTACATGGGTATTAGGACAGACAAACACAGCATCCACAAAGGAAGCCTATTTTTTAAGATCTCAAGTAGCCCTGAGTACTGGGCCTAGAAAACCCAATGGATCAAATAGTTCTGCCACGAGGAGGTGGCAGGGCTTAAGACACCAGTCAGAGGTTTAAGAGGGACCAGAGGAGTCTCTGTTGCTGTTAAATGCCATTGAGTCGGTTCTGACTCATAGAGACCCTGTATAGGGTTTCCAAGGAGCAGCTGGTAGGTTTGAACTGTAGACCTTGTGGCTCAAGCTGACCTTGCAGGCCAGTGCTTTATCCTACGTACAGCACCACTAGGTTATACAAATGGTTGACACATTTAGATGTTAACCGAAACTTGGAGGTTTGAGTCCACCCAGAGGTGGTGGTGGTTGTTAGGTACCATCATGTCAGCTCCCACTCTTAGAGATCCTATGCACAACAGAACCAACAGAACAAAACAC
>NW_006408528.1:38349508-38360200 GCF_000296735.1 Chrysochloris asiatica
TAGATGTTTTGTAGCAAAAGGAGGGGAGTGGTTGACTTTGCAGTCCAGGAGGGCTCTGGGACCATCAAGGGAGAAGAGCAGAGTGTGGGACACTACCCAGAGAAACAGTGACGCCAGAGATGGAGGCAGAAACTATGACAAGGAGAGATGGAGCGGCTGGGAACTCTAGACCCAGAGAGGGAGAGGGGCTGTGTGCTGATGACCAGAGGGCAGCTTTGCGGGGTGTACCATTTGGTTGGTTGATGATGCATGGAGGGGATTGTAACCATGGCAATGTAATATATGTGATAGGATGAATGTAAAGCTAATGTTCTCCCATGTAAATTATCGCATAATTCACAATAAAACATTTAAAAATTAAAAAACAATACCAAAAAAAACAAACAAACCAAAAGTAAGCAGAATGTAAAGCACACATCATTTGTAAAAGCTTAAGGTACCCACACAGGTTTTAAATCTGTGCTTTGAAGACCTTCCTCTGGTGAGTCTTCCAGGCTGCACTCCACTACAACACTGACCTCTGTTTTCTAATTCTGACCCTACAGCTCTGCCACACCGAAAGTGATGTCAGTCACTTGCACTAACTCAGTCTTCCCTTCAATTTACCTGTAAGCCATCAACTGAAATCATTCAATGTATGTTTTTTTTCAAAATTAACTTCATTTACAAAATCTTTGCTAAGGTATTCTCTGCCTCACAGGCCAAGTAATTTCTATTATGTCTCTTAGTAAGCTTTGATTTCTTTACTTGGTCTTTAATTTTCTTATAGCTCAAAAAAATAGTCTTAGAATCATTTGAGAAAAATCTTTTCAATGGCCATGTATGTGGGTTTCCTTGTGCACACCTGTGCTAGTCTAGTTTTTTTGAGTTGTAAGTATCAGAACCCACCTAAACTCTGTCAAGCAGAAAAGTGAATTTTTTAATTCATACACACTGCCAAGTTCAAGGATGCAGTTGCTTCAGCTGGAACCTGAGGTTTCATTGATCACACAACTTCCTTCAAAACCTCAGCCTCCTTTCTCCCATTGTAAATAGGCTTACTCCTTGTGACTAAAAGAACTGGCCACCAGCAGCCTGGGATTTACAGCCCCTCTGGTGTGGCACTGCAGGCTCAGCACTGGACTGCGAACCACAAGGTCGGCAGTTCAAACCCACCATCTGCTCCTCAGAAACCCTGTATAGGATTGCTATTGGAACCCACTTGATGGCACTTAACAACAACAACTGCTAAGCAAACCCAGTAGAAAGACCCTGTTTCTCCTAATATCTGTATGTCAACTCCAGGAAAAATTCTATTATTTTATGTTTAGATTTGAACATCATTTACAGAAAATGTTTTTGTTGTAGAAAATATTTTTGTTTTTAGTTGACACTGAGTAGATTCCAACTTATGATGGCTCCAAGTGTTTATCTTACAGAACTACTGCACTCCCTTTAGGCATAAATTGTTGCTGTTATGTGCCTTGGATTCGGTTCCAACTCATAGCCACCCTGTATAGGGTTTCCAAGGCTGTAATTCTTTACGGAGCAGAAAGACTTCCTGCGGAACAGCTGGTAGTTTTGAACTGCTGACCATGAGATTAGCAACCCTATTCGTAATCATTATGCTACCAGAGCTCCTTAATCTATTTCACTCAGAATGAAGTGAAAACGATTCTCCTTTCATCTTTGTTATTACAGGAATCAGTTCATTGATAATACAGACAATTTGTCTGGAGTAGATACTGTGAGAGCTAACATTTTGTCTTTGACAACTTCATCTTTTCTCCATTTATCAAGATGTTATTTATGGTCCAGTGGTGATCCTTTTCATTTTCTTTAATTGAGGAGCAATCCATACCAAAGGCTGTGCTCTTTGATCTTCATCAGTATTTTCAATCCTCTTCCCTTTCAGCAAGCAAGGTTGTATCATCTGTATATGCAGGTTGTTAATGAGTCTCCCTCCAATCCTGATGCCACTCTCTTCTTCATATAATCCAGCATCTTGAATTATTTGCTCAGCATCCAACCAGATAAAAATGGTGAAAGAATACAAGCCTGGTGCACACCTTTCCTGATCTTAAACCATTCAGGTCCCCTTGTTCAGTTCTAATGACTTCCTGTTGGTCTATATACAAGTTCTTTATGAGCACAATCAAATATTTTAGAATTCTCATTTTTCACAACATTGTTCATAGCTTGTCATGATCCACACAGTTGAAAATTTTTGCATAGTCAATAAAGAACAAGTAAATGTATTTCTATTATTCTCTGCTTTCCACCAAGATCCATCTGACATCAGCAATGATAGCCCTAGTTCCACATCCTCTTCTGAATCTGGTTTGAGTTTCTGGCACTTCCCTGTCAATGTATCATTGCAGCCGTTTTAAAATTATCTTCAACAAGTTTTTACTTGCATATGATATTAATGTTTTGATGATTTCCACATTCCACAGGGTCGCTTCTCTTTGGAATGTGCACAAATAGGTACTTCTTCCAATTGGTTGGCCACATTTTTTGGTAGAGTTGACTGAGTGCCTCCAGTGCTGCATCAGTTTGTTGAAAGATTTCAATTTGTAGTCCATCAATTCCTAGCATCTTGTTCTTTGTCAATGCCTTCAGTGTAACTTAGACTCCATATATGGCTGACCTACATATTTGGAGTAAGATAAGCACTGTAGGATAAGCACTGGACTGTTAGCCACAAGGTTAGTAGTTCAAAATCATGTCACTCCTCAAAAACTCTCTACAAGTTTGCTATGAGTCAGAACCAAATCAGCAGCACTTAACAACAGCTATGTATGTCTATATATTCCATATATCTTCAATTTCCCCATTGCCTTCTTGCCTGCATGCTTTCTGCTGAGAGATCCGAGCTTAATCTGACTTGCTTGCCTTTGTATGTAACACTTCTCCTTTTCCCTAGCAGTTTTCAGGATTGTCTCCTTATCTTTGATTTTGGAGAGCCTGATTAAGATATGTCTTGGTGATTTTCTTTTGGGGTCTATCCTTTCTGGGGTTTGTTGAGCTTCTTGAATGTTTATCTTTTCACTTTTCAGGATGTTAGAGAAATTTTCTTCCAGCAGCTCGTCAACTATCTCCTCTGTGGATTTATGTGATTCTTCCTGTTCTGAAATGTCAATAATTCTTAAGTTATTCCTCTTCATGTTGTCCAACGTGAATCTTAGACCTTCTTTGGATTTTTTTCATCCTTTTTTCTGCTTGCTCTTCTATCTTAGTGGTATTGAGTCCTCCAGTTCACTAGTTCTGCCTTCCATCTCTTCAATTCTACTCCTTTGCTCTTTCAGTGTATTGTCCATTTCTGATATTCTATTATTAATCATTTGAACCTTTTAATGTAGGTTTTGAATTGTTTCCAATGCTGTATTTATCTTATTTGATTGTTCCTGTAGTGCTTTTCTGACTTCTTCCTTATTTTTCTCAACTCCATTGTATAGTTTTTGATACATTTTATAATCATTTTCCTGAATTCCTTCTCAGGCATTTCCAAAGCCTGCCTATCTTCCAGTATGTAGTTGAGGTCTACTTCCAGCTCATTTTCCTCAGTCACTTTATCTCATTTCTGAACATGTGCTGATATGGTCATCTATTTCTGTTTTTTGGGCATATTCAGTAGTTAGCTGTGGCCTTAATACTTAGATGAGTATGTATTTTGGTAGTTTTTTATGCTTTTTAATTGTATCCAGGTAGATGTGATTAGGAGATGGGCTTCCCTTTTCACTCTTACTCTTCTTCCTGAGAAATTTCATGATGCCACTGTTGGTTGTTGTGATGTAACTCAAGATTTAATTTTTGGCCTATTTCCTTTTTACACCATTTCCACAATCCCCATTCAGGCCTTTTTCCTAGTGATAAACATTTAAGGGTTGGCTGCAGCCATTTTGCATTGCCATTTTGTTTCAAATGGAAACTGTCACTTTAAATTTTGAGGACATCTGGGCGCATGCATAGTAGGACCCTCCAGGGGTGGTGGTGGGTTGTCCACTCACTCAGGCACCCCCTCTAGTCACCACAATGGAGGTGCGCAGCCAGCGAGAGACACCAATGAACAGATACAAAAAAAAAAAAAGAACATCCACATCTTTATCTCTGCAGTTCTGTCAGGTGCTCATGGCTACTCTGATCTTTCCCCTGCTTGGTCTCTCCCAAAATGGCAGCTCTGGGAGCAGCTGAGCATCTTGAATTAGAAAGCAATGGATTTCTTGCTTCTGTTACAAATTCCCCTAGTTGTAAGCTTTCCAACCTTCTAAATATTCCTTTATATGTGGTTCAGAGTTCTGGGACCATCTCCTGTGCCTGCTTGGTCTGGTATTCTGTGTTGTTGCTGACAGAGCTCCTCACTGCACATCCACCATCTCTGCCATCTTGTTTGTCCTCCGTATAAAATCTTTCCTTATATTTATTTATTTTCTGAAGTACTTAATTCTTCCCCATTTACCTTGAATTGTATTTAAAAAAAGAAAATAAAAGAAAATGAAGCAACTATGCTACAGTGACTAGATCAAGGATTTCCAATCGAGGGACCTGGAGTTTAATTCTAACTCTAAATTACTACGTGTGTGATCTTGAATAAATTACTTTACCTTTCAGAACCTTATATTTCTTATATACAAAATAGGAATAACACCACCCTAAGCTCCTGGTGTGGTGTTGTGGGATAAAGCACTGGATTGCAAGGTTAGTTTGATCCACAAGGTTGGCAGTTTAAACTAACTAGCCACTCCTTTGAAACCCTATATGGGGTTGCTATGAGTAGTAACTGACAGTAGGAAAAAAGCAACAAGGTCCCTGGGTAGTGTAAATATTTTGTATTTAGCTAGTAACCAAAGATTGGTGGTTCAAATCACCCAGCAGCACTGCAGAAGAAAAGTTCTAGCAATCTGCTTCAGGAAATATTAAAAAATAAAAGAAATAGATGGATATTGAATTTTGTCAAATGCTTTTTCTGCATCACATCTGATGGTTATATAGATACTCCTTTATTCTGATAATATGATAAAATACTCATGGATTACAGATTGATTCTCAAATGTCAAGTCAAGTTTGTTTCCTGAGATATCTACTTGAGAATGATGTGCTAGCTTTTAAAAATACTGATGGATTAGATTTGTTAATATTTTGTAAATTCAATGTTTATGAGGACTATTAGTGTGTAATGTTCTTTTCTGGTTATACCTTTGAAAGTATTAGAATTATACTGACTTCAGTACATTTGTTACTTCTGACCAGATGGCTATAAATTAGAGGGTCCCAATTACCCTCTCTTTTTTTGGTTTTCTTTACATTGCCGTGCAATCTGTACTGAAAATTGTAGTCTATGATCTTCATCAGTAACAACTACAAGTCCTCTTGTCTTCCAACAAACAAGGTTGTGTCATCTGCATATCAAAGGTAGTTAATGAGTCTTCCTCCATTGATGCTACTTCTTCACATAATCCAGTATCTTGTCTCTGAGATCAGCAGATGACTGCAGAGAAGCATCACGTTCTCTCAGTAACACACTTGTCTAGGAGTTCTGGTGTGACACTATAGGATAATTACTGGACTGCTAACTTCAAGATCGGCAGTTCAAACCCAACCCTATACAGGGTCGCTGTGCTTTGGAACTGACTTATAATGTGCCAGACTGCAAAGTTACTTGAACTGCAAGGTTGGCAGTTCAAGCTCACCAGCTGCTCCTTGGAAACCCTACACAGGGTCGCTATGGGTCGGAATCGACTTGACAGCACTTAACAACAACAATTACAATGTTAAGTGTCGTTAGGGTGCTTTCCCCAAAAAAGGTCTAATCTAAACAATGCTTCTGAAAGGATCTGTTAAGTTCAAGGCATACAGGTCAGCTCAGAGGATTATGGCAACAGTTTTGGGGGACTCCAAAGGGGTAATAAAAAACCTTGGTGGCACAGTAGGTTAAGTGGTGGGCTGTTGTACACAAATGCATCTGCCACTCCGTGGGGAAAGATGGAGCTGTGTGCTTCCATAGACAGTCACCATCTTGGAAACTCCAGGGTGCCGTTCTACTTTGCCCTACATGGTTACTGTGAGTCAGAATGGAGTCATTGGAAGTGGTTTTGGTTTTTGATAAAGGAATAATCTTGACAGATTTCCTCCAAAGTCACAGTATGATTACAGGGGCTCTGGTAGTATAGTGGTTACCAGTTGGGCTGCTAACCTCAAGGTCAGCAGTTTGAAACTATTGCCATCCTGCAAGAGAAAGTTAAGACTTTCTGCTCCTGTAAAGGTTTACACGTCTCAGAAACCCTATGCAGGGTCGCTATGAGTCAGAACCAACTCCACGGCACACCACCACCATTATGATAAAGTTTTAAGAAAATTGAAAACTGCATTGGTGTGAAAAAGACCAGGAAATTTGTGTCAAGTTCCCCGCCCCCCCATCACAACAATGCACCTGCCATTCTCTGAGGCTGCCCTGTGAACATTGCACTGGGAAACCATACCCCATCCACTCTATAGTCCAACCACTTTAGACTTCTTTTTGTTCCTAGAACTCAAAAACTATTTAAAAGGAATACCATTTAAATCGCACAAGGGTGCCAAAATTGCTGTTTTGATGTTGTGCAAATTGAAGAGCCCAAAATTCTTCAGGGAAGTGGCATTATTGTTGTTGTTTAGTGCCATCGAGTTGGTTCCTTCCCACAGAAACCCTGTAGAGGGTTTCCGAGGAGCAGCTGGTGATCTTGAATCACTGACCTTGCAGTCTAAACGTCTATGCAGTCTGGCGCATTAACCCACAGCGCCACACCAGGGAAGTATTAGAGAATATGTTGAGAAAGAAAAGCTTCACATTTTGATGTTTTCATTTGATAAAGGTTTCTATGAATTTATAGCACCACTGTTTGACTTACTCTCATCCATGTGGCACCCAGGAATAGAATGTTGCTAGAAATGTGGAGATTCAATGTGCTTCTGGTGAGAATTTAAACAAAAATGAACTTGTGATTGGACAGTGGAGGAAGACAATGGTTTTATGCAGCTGTAAAGAACTGATCTGAATTATGTTAAAGAGTTTGGTAGAAAGTAAAGAAGCTTGTAAGTGATGAACTTGGATAGCTGACTGAGAGTTTTCTAAGTAAGATCTTAAAGGGGCCGTGTGGCTTTTCCTGTTGCTATATAGTAAAATGTGAAAGGAAAGAAATGGACTTAAAAATGAAAACTACAGCACATGTCCTAAAATGTTCACCAAGACATAGCTACACAACTTTTGTTAAAAAGATAAAGTTTGTGGCTGATGGATCTAACTAAGTACCACAACAGAAAAACCCATCCGCATAGACCAACAATGAAAGAATGAAAGGGAAGACTACCATCTGTCTCTTGGAATTCTATAGGCAGGAAACAGACCGAAGGAGCTGTATCTCTGGTCCTCAACTAATCACAATACCACTATAATAAATCAGCATTACGGTTAGCTCATGAATATAATTATAACAGACTAATGTAATGGGACAGAAGCACACCAGACTCAGGAAGCAATGACCAGTTGTGGGCCCTAAATTATGATAGGAAAATGTAGAAATCAGGAGAGACCCAGAGTCCACCCCGGAGGAAAAACAGCATAAAAAGTGAAATCAGGCTCACCTGGTTTCCCTTCACTTGAGAGCTAGAAGCCTATGTGCAAGAACTTCTGTTGTTAAGTGGCTTGGTGTTGGTTCCAACTCATAGCAACCTTGTATAGGGTTTTCCAAGGAGTGACTGGTGGTTCTGAACCACTGAGCTTGAGGTTCAAACTGACCCTGCAGTCCAGTGCTTATCCTACAGCACCACACCAGGACTCCTATACTTCAATAAATATTCTTGCTTGCTTAAGCCCCTGTCTCCTTTCGTGTGTGTGTTGTGCCTGTTGTTGTTGTTGTTGTTGTCAGGTGCCATCGAGTTGGAACTGACTCATAGCGACCCTATGCACAGCAGAATGAAACAATGCCCAATCCTGGGCCAAACTCACTACCGCTTCCACACTTGACACCATCAATGATGCCACCTGGCCAATCCATCTCGTTAGGGGTCTTCCTCTTTTTCTCTGACCCTCCACCTTACCTAGCATGACATCCTTCTCCAGCGACTGTTTCCTCCGGACAATATGTACAAAATATGAGAGACGAAGCTTAGCCATCTTGGCCTCCAAGGAGCACTCTGGCTGCACTTCTTCCAAAACAGATCTATTGGTTCTTTTGGCAGTCCATGGCACTTTCAGTATTCTCCTCCAACACCACAACTCAAAGGCATCAATTCTTCTACGATCTTCCTTATTCACTGTCCAGCTTTCACATCCATATGAGGCTATTGCAAACAACATGGCCTACATCCTATCAATTCTTCGGGGGATAGTAGGATTGGACCAGGATGCTTCCTCCATGCTATGGCCATGTGATGAGGTAAGTGTATTTTGCATATGGCAAAGATATGAATTTTGGGGGGTCAAAGGTAAGAATGTTATGGATTGGATTGTGTTGTGAATACTAGCCTCTCTGCCTGTGGTTTGGACTCCTGGTGTGGCGCTGTTGGATGAGCTCTGGACTGTGAACCACAACCCATCAGCTGCTCCTTGGGAAACCAAAATATTAATATTATTACTTTCTTTTCATTACTATTTGGATAGTAAATCTTTTTTTTTATGTTTTGCTCTCAACATATATTTCTTTACATTTAAAGTGGGCTTTCTGTAAACAAATAGAATTATCTACGTCTTTAATGTGGGCTTCCTTTAGATGGGGCTTGTTTTTATCGTAATCCAATGTAATCTCGTAAGAGACCATTGCTAGAACAGAACAAGAGGAAATTGAATGACTTAAAATCAGGAAAGGTGTTTGCCAGGGTTGTATTCTTTCACCATACTTATTCAATCTGTATGCTAAACAAATAATCAGAAAACTGGATTATATGAAGAAGTATGTGGCATTAGGATTGGAGGAATATTCATTAGCAACCTCTGATATGCAGGTAATAAAACCTTGTTTACTAAAAGCAAAGAGAACTTGAAATACTTACTGGTGAAGATCACAAACAGCCTTTAGCATGTACTGCACTTCAATGTAAAGACAATGAAAATCCTCACAACTGGACCAATAAGTAACAACATGATGAATGGAGAAAAGATTGAAGTTGTCAAAGACTCTATTTTGCTTGGCTCCACAATCAACATTAATGGAAGCAGTAGTCAAGAAATCAAATGATGTATTGCATTAGGCAAATCTGCTGCACATGACCTCTTTATGTGTTCAAGAGCAGGTATCCGTTTGAGGACTAAGGTGCACCTGATCCAAACCGTGGTATTTTCAATCACCTCATATGCATGTTCCTTGGAGTCCCTACACAAGGTTCCTATGGGTTGTAACTCACTCGACAGTACTTAACAACAAGATGCATGTGAAAGTTGGAAATAAATAAGGTGGGTCTTAGAGTTGATGCATTTAAATTATGGTGTTGAGAATAATATTAAAAGTACTATGGCTAAATGAGACAGAGGTAAATAGTGATGTAGGCTCAAACTTGAAGTAACAGGGCTCTGTGATAAAGGGATTAAGGCATAGTATGAATGGGTAAAAGAGGGGAAATAATGTTAAGATGCTTGACTGTCTTATGAATCTTGGTTTCCCTTGTCTACTATTGTAAAATAGACACTTGAGGGGGAGAGAAAGAATAGCCAGAAACATTACTATAGAAAGCTTATAAGTCTGTCTTCAGTCTATAAATGAGTGGAATACCTAAAAGGGAGGCTAGAACTTGCCCCGGGAAAGAGGCTTCCTGTGGAGGCTTTGCATTGCATAAGACCATAGGTGGAACCCTGAACCCCATCCAGAATCTTCTGAGGTGAAAAATTTCCATTTGAAAGGACAAGCAGACCAGCCTGGAGTGGCTAGAAGAACAGAATATACTTCTTGAAAGAAAGATCAGCAGGAAAAATAAAAAATAATAATGGCAATCGGATTGACTACTACAAGAACAAGCAAGTCTTTTGCCCAGGAGCCATCAAGGCAAGCTTGTGGGCAAACCCCCTTCCAAGACTGAGACTCAAGGGGAATACACAAGCAGGCATGTGGTCTTGCTGGTGACCACGTTGGTCTACCGAGAAGGGGAAGTGGGGGAAAACAGCAATGAAGATGGGGCTGAGTCCGATCATGTTCAATAGAATCCTGTCAACCTGGAGTGAGACCTGGTTGGGCAGCAGTATGGTAAGACCTGGTGACTCCTTAGCCCATGGACTCAGCCACAGAGGGGACATAGCCACAGAGGGCTAGAGTAAAGAGTGAATCACCCAGCTGATACAAAGTGAGGGGAGATGCACAAGAATGCCCATACTTGCAGATAGTACCCATATGACCTAGCTTCAATGGCTGGATGATCAGAACTTGACTAGAGGAAGAAGGAAGAGGAAAAAAAGTGTAATCCGCTACATTTTGATGAACTTGACCTATACTTATGGATTTAGTAGCTTAAAAGAGGGAAGGAATCTTCACAGCATGGATCATTCTCACCCCCTCTGTACACAGGGTTGGCAGGGATGGGCAACTTAGACATTGACTACCTACAATGGGGGGCTATAAAGGCATGAAGTGACTGGCTTACAAGTTTTCAAGAGGGAGTTTAGTTTCAGAGTGTACAGGGGAAGGTAGACTCTCCACTGAGTGGTTTTCAACCTATCTGGATGGGGCTGGTGAAAGGAGATGGGGATAA
>NW_006408528.1:38363640-38365403 GCF_000296735.1 Chrysochloris asiatica
GGGGTCACTATGAGTCGGTTCTGACTCTATGGCACCTGACAACAACAACAACAACAACCAAAAAGTGTCTCTTGGGAGGAAAAGATGTAATGACCTGCTTGCATATAGATTACAGCCTAGAAAACTATGGGGCAGTTCTCTGTCACATGGAGTCACTCTGAGTTAGAATCAACTCTAGAGGACACAGCCACAAAATTACCATTGTTGTTGTTAAATGCCATCAAGTCAGTTCCGACCCATAGTGACCCTGTATAGGGTTTCCGAGGAGTGACTGGTGAGCTTGAACTGCTGACCTCATACCATAGACTCCCCTTTATTTATGGCTGCAGCTATCAGAAATTACAAACTGTTATCCGCTAGGGATTAAATTGTGTCCCCCAGAAATATGTGTTGTAAATTCTAAATCCTATCCCTGTGAATGTGATACTATTTGGAAACTGGGTTTTCTTTGTTTTGTTAATGAGCCATATCAGTATGTTGTTGTTAAGTTCTGACCCATAGACCCATAGTGACTTTGTATAGGGTTTCCAAGGAGCAGCTGGTAAGCTTGAACCACTGACGTTTAGTTCAGACGACTTTGTCGTCTAGCACATTGGCTCACAGCGTATCTTATACCAGTCACTGTTTGTTTTATTTTTCTTTTAAATAATATTTTATTGTTTTTGGTGAAAGTATACACAGAAAATTAGGTTCCCATTTAATAATTTCTACAATTGTTCACTGACTTTGGTTACAGTTTTCACAATGTGTCAACATCTTATTACTTCTTTTCTGGTTGTTCAGTTTCTAGAAACATAGTTCTCTTGCTCCTTATCTTGCATTTTTATGTTAGAGTAACTGTTAACCAGTTGGTCTCAGAAAGAGGATTTTAAAAAGGAGCACAATACCCATGAGTATATTTATTTATGAGGCAATCTGTTATTTAACTAAAAGGTGACCTCAAGGGATAGTTCCAGGTCAAGGTTTAAAGGTTACTTTAGGACAATTGTCTTGGGGAACCCTCTAGTCTCAACCAGCTCATTAAGTCTGGACTTCTGAAGAATTTGAATTCTGTTCCTTAGCCTTCTATCAGGATCCACCTCCTGTGGCCCTGATCACAATGGTTAGTAATGGTGATCACAATGGTGAGTAGTGGTGATCACAATGGTGAGTAATGGTGATCACAATTGTGAGTAGTGGTGATAACAATGGTGAGTAATGATGATCACAATGGTGAGTAATGGTGTTCACAATGGTGAGTCGTGGCAGCTGAGCACCGTTTGGTTCTTCTAGTCTTAGGAGAGGTGAGGCTGTGGTTCATGCAGACTGTTCGTCCTACAGACTAGTTTCTTCGAGTCTTTGGTTTTCTTTTTTCTCTTTTGCTCTGGACAAGCAGAGACAAGTAGTGTATCTTAGATGATCTCTTAACAACTTTTAAGACCCAGATATTACTCACTCACTGAATTTGAGTCATTTTATTGAACTATATTTTGCAAACTGAAGAGTTGTCCCACAACACTATGGTCCTACAGCTTCAAACCCAGAAAAACAATCTCATGAGGTCTTTGGTTATGTCTAAGACTATGAGTTAGAACTGGCTTGATGGCACAAAACAACAAAATATGTATATATGTGTACATGTATGTGTATGCATGCATATAGGAGAGGGCTTCAAAACGCTCATGTTAAATGGAATGGAAAGATAATGAAAGACTTCCACAAGCTTTTTGAAGTCCCCACATATATTCATCTATAAAGTACATATGTACATAAAGCATATATAT
>NW_006408528.1:38366758-38431450 GCF_000296735.1 Chrysochloris asiatica
AACCAGTTATAGGCAGAAGACGTATTTACAAGCTTTCTATGGTGATATTTCTGGCTATTCCTTTCTCTCCCCCTCAAGTGTCTATTTTATAATGGTATGCCAGGGAAACCAAGATTCAAAAGACAGCCAAGCATCTTAACATTATTTCCCCTCTTTTCCCCATTCCAACCATGTCTAAATCCCTGTATCCCAGAGCCCAGTTGTTCCAAGGTTGAGCATACATCATTTACCTTGTCCCACTTCAGCTTCACATTCATCCTATCGTATTTCATTTCATTGCAATGATTATAATCCCCTCCATGCCTCATCAAATAACCAAAGGACACCCCACAGGCCCAGCCCCCTGGCTGTCAGCAAACAGCCCCTCTCACTCCTAGTCCTGTGTCCCCAGCCACTCCATCTGTCCACGTCATCATCTCTGTCTCCATGCCTGGCTTCACTACCTCTCTGGGTAGGGTCACACTCCCCACTCTTCTCACTTGATGATCCCAGGGACCTCTGCTCCTAGGCTGCAAAATCAATCACTCCCCTCCTTTTGTCAAAAAAATCTACCTCTACATTTCCGACCCTCACAGTCAGTCCTGATGGCAATCATTCACTATTATACCACAAGTGTCTTATCCCTATTTCCTTTCACCAGCCCAGTCCCAACAGATTGGAAATCATTCAGTGGAGGGTCTACCTACCCCAGCCCTGTCTGGAACTAAGCTCACTTGCCGGGGTCTGGCCTTGACAAGGGGGTGAGTACACGAAGGTGGGGTGTCTGGCGACGCTAGAGAGAGAAAACAGACACAAAGAAGACAGACACACAGGTTTGATGCAAGCTGCCAGACAGACTGCTTGGGGGCAGACGTTGCACACAGAACTAACTCTAGGTGGGATGTGCAGAGAGGCGAGAGAGAAAAGAAACACTCGGAGACCAGAGTGGATGCAAAACTGGCAGTCAGACTCTCCATGGCCCTGCAAGCAGTAATGCATGCAGGCTTCAGTCTGCATCCGTCTTTTATATCAGGGAGGGATTTTACACAAAATAAGGAGGGGATTATTAAGACATGGTACAGAAGTGAAATGTGATTAATCATTCAAAATTATTTATAGGAACAAATTTCTAAAACATACATCACAAATTGTCTTGATAATCTAACATCCTTAATTTTCCAGAAATTCAAGCAAATTTATATAGTACTTTTCAGGTTCGAATCCCAGGGCAGCAGCTCTAGGTTTCTCAAGGCTAATTAACATACCTATAGCACCTAATCTTCAATGGGTAAAGGTGAAAAGGATTTCAAAAGGTTTGAAGGAAGTCAAGCTGTTTCAGATACCTGGCTTAAGCTTTCAGGAGGAAGGAGAACATATAGGTCAAACTGATTAAACCCAGGGTGGCCTGAAGGAGTTGCCACCATTGTCCTTTAATCCAATATTCCCAGAATTTACCACTCCATCCCAAGTGAATACCCCGGGCAGTTCCTCTCCAGAACCTCCCTGCTTAATCCCAGTAAACCTGTCCTTGTTCGTCCTCTGAGGAAGTTTTACTGTCTCGGTTCTGGGGCAAAATTCGGTTTTATTAATGTACATGGATAATCAAGAGCTCATGTTCTAAGTTAATATAAAACACAACTGAAAAATCAAATAAGGAGCAGTTCTGACACTCTTAAAGTTTTATGAGGCCTGTAAGCCTTTTGGTCCCCAACACTCACTCTTGAAAGCTTGTAAGCCAGTCACTTCTTCCCTTTATAGGCCTCCACCCATTTTGGGTCTAAGCAATTTCTAGCCCCCTTTAAGGTATTCCAATCAGCTATAGGCTGAGGATGGGTTTACAAGCTTTCTATTGTGATGTTTCTGGCTATTCCTCCCCACCCCCCTCAAGTGTCTATTTCACAATGGTAGGCAAGGGAAACCAAGGTTCAAAAGACAGCCAAGAATCCTAACATTATTCCCCCCTTTTACCCTTTCAAACCATGCCTCAATCCCTATATCCCGAAGCCCCGTTATTCCAAGGTTGTGCAGACATCATTTACCTCTGTCCCACTTAGCCCATGGGAACCTGCCTAACTGTTCTCCCATCCACCTTGTTCTTCTATTCCCCTCCGCCTTCTTGTGTATTGCCAGCACCCCCCTCCCCCCCCCAGCACCCAAGTTTTCCTGTGTCTATTCCCTACCCTGTGCTCTTATCTTCCCCTCCCTCCCTCCTCTCATCCCATACATCCCGGTGATCAGCAGTTAATATAGTTTTTGGTTTTTTTCCCCCCTTTTGGGTGTTCTTTTTCTT
Organism: Chrysochloris asiatica; assembly: GCF_000296735.1. Classification (NCBI taxonomy): domain Eukaryota; kingdom Metazoa; phylum Chordata; class Mammalia; order Afrosoricida; family Chrysochloridae; genus Chrysochloris; species Chrysochloris asiatica. The sequence continues at coordinate 38,369,028 of NW_006408528.1, forward strand.
AGACTTTTACCATAATGGTCTTATGCAGTATTTCTCCTTTTGTGACGAATTCCACTCAGCATAATGACCTCAAGGTTCATCCATGTTATGGATATGGCTTGCAGCTTCCTTGTTCTTCAAGGTAGCATAATAATTCTTCAACTGATGGGCATTTAAGCTGTCACCATCTTTTTGTTGTTGTAAATAGTGCTGCTATGAACATTGGTGTGCATATATCTACTCGTGTTATGGCTTGTATTTCTTGTGGGTAAATACCAAGTAGAGGAATTGCTGAATCATAAGGTATTTCTGATTTCCAACTTTCTGAGGAAGCGCCATATTGCTTTCCAGAGTGGTTGGACCATTTTGCAATCCCACCAGCAACGTAGGAGGGTCCCAGTCTTTCCGCATCCTCGCCAGCATTTATTGTCCTCTACTTTTTTGATCTTCACTGTTATTGCTGGGGTGAGATAATATCTCGGTGTTTTGATTTGCGGCTGCCTGGATCTCCTCCTTGGTGAAGTGTCTGTTCGTGTCCTGTGCCCATTTTATAATTGGGTTGTGTTTTTCTTGTAGAGTTGTAGTTTCCTATATATTTTAGAAATGAGTCCCTTATCTGATGAGTCTTTGCAAAATATTTTTTCCCATTCTGTGGGTTCCCTTTTTACTCTTTTGGTGAAGTCTTTTGATGCACATACATTTTTTTTATTATGTCCCAATCATCTATTTTATTTACTTTCGGTTTGTGTAATTTTCAAAATGTTTGGTAGTCTGTGAAATGTGGGAGAAACATGAAACTTTCTGCTTCTGTAAACCATTATAGCTTCAGAAACCCTACAGTGGGCCACTGAGTCAGAACCAACTCAATGGCATTTGTTGTTGTTGCTGGTGTCGAGTCAGTTCTGACTTATAGACCCTGTATAGGGTTTCCAAGAAATAGCTAGCTGGTAGGTTTGAACTGCTGATTTTGTGGTTCACAGTCCAGTGCTGATGCTACAGGACTACACCAGGAGTCCTTGATGGCACTTAAACAATACTATAGTTTGATGAAACACCCTACCTACTTAAAATGCACTCCAAGTAGGCCAGGGGAAGGGCACCTGGGGTGGGATGAGAGGTGAGTGAAATGCTGAAGCCTTCTTAGAGGAGTATCACCTAAAATGAGTTAGCCAAGGGAAGGTATGCAAGGCTGAGGGGTCAGCCATGCAAAAGTAGAGAAAGGAAAATGGTCTAGTGTGTGAGTTGGGTAGACTAAGTTGATGATGCTAGCACAGAAAATGAAGGGCAAAAGCATTAGGCTATACGGGTTAGACCAGATTCTCAGGAGTATCCTGCAGGGAACACTGAAAAGCTCTAACTGTTAGAAGACTCTTATAGCAGAGCAAAGGGAAAATGGATTGGAAATAGTAAAATTTGATACACTTTGCGTTATTTCAGATTTGAAAGCCTGAAGGAGGAGTTGGGAGAAGAGACACATTATTTAGTAGGTAAATCATTAGGACTATATGGTTGATTCCATGTGTGGTTTATTAGATAGGGAAGTCAAAGATGGCACCCAGATTGCTTGCTTGTGTGGCTGGTTCAACCTCCAAGTGACATAGAGGCTAAATTTAGTCCATATAAATTAGCATCTGGACAGAATATCCTTTAAACACAGAGATAGTGGAAGATCTAGGTTAGATCAAGTACTGAACTGTCACAGAAATGTTTTTAAAAACCCAAAAATGTTATAAAATATAAAACTTTTGAATTATTAGTGGTAGCATATGCAGGAGAGGTTCTTTGGTAATAAACTAAATTCATTTGGCAATTGGAAGGTTACAGTTTAACAAGAGAAGCATCAATAGAACAGTGAATGGTGTGGCTAAGAACCAGATGGGAAATGAACAAATGTGTGAGATGAAGATACAGACAGGCAGTAAACCAGGAGTCCATGTACACTGCTTGAGAAGTATGGATATGAATGGGAGAAGGGGGACTAAGGCCAGTGTTAGTAAAGGATGGTAGAAACAGGAATGCGTATTATCTGAGGAGAAAACAGTGCAGACATGTTGAAGATAGATACAGGCTGTTTTCTTCCAGGCTCAAACATCTGGAAATTTTCAAGCTGTTCAGGAAGACCTCATCAGAATTAAACTTGTAATCAATTTATTGAGAACTTCATAAGCACAATAGCTAATCCGTCTTAATAACAGCAGCAGAATGTACATACTCCCTAGTTTATGTCAAAGAAGAAACAATCCAGTAGCCAATTATATAATTAAAAAAAAATAAAGCAGACCAGGGTTACTGCATTTTTAAATTAAATTCTGCTGCCAACCAAGGAGTGATATTATTTTTCTGTATCAACATAAACAACGTAAATCAGAATGACATTTTCTGCACAAAGATTATGCTATTAAATGATAGAAAAGTGACTTGCCAGACTACACGATTTACCTATAGCAGTATGGGCTCTGTGCAGTGGTAAATGCCTTAGGTCCTCCTTGAAATAAACTATTTAAGTCACCAAGAACCATGTGTACCTTTTAAAGCAAGTGTGATAACATGTAGGCAAAATTCCTGTTTATTAAGGTTCCACTTTTGTGTTTGTTAAAAAACATTTTTTATTAAATTGATCATTAGAATATGAGTCAAAACTCCTTTGAATAACATATTTCTTTTTGCTGTGATACCCTAAGGAAAAATTTAATATACTAGTTTTGATGGAATGAGGAACTGTAAACTAAATAAAGACAGAATTGCCAAGTAACAATTACAGAAATTTTTGGAAAAAAAAAAGGAAAAAATGAAGTGGAAGAATCTGAATACAGATGAGTAAGACGTGACAAGCTATTATTGATTTTACTATGTTGAATACATGTTTTGGCTGGTCTCTAAAAGATAAACAAAATGCCAATCTTAAAATACTCAAAGCTAGACTTAAAAAAAGGAGTATTTGAAGCAGCCAATGAACCCCAGAAGAAACTTTGATCTAGATGATTCCTTTTCTCCATTCATTAATTCAATAAATATTGCTTGAGTGCCTGGCAAGCAAGGTCCATGAACCCTCTGATAATACATGAAGCACTTCTGAGTAGATCTGCATGTGTCCATGTAAACTGGCAGTTGTCAGAGGCTGTGCAGGCTTGCCTTTTCAAAGTACTTGAGAGGCAGGGTTAATGGTCTCCACTGCCATTCCTGACCATTCCTTTCTCAAGTCCTTAGATTTATTAATCAAAGATAATTCTTGATCTCTCAAGTTCACACTCCTTTGGTTGCTGCCAGCACAGTTCTGGTTTCTTCCCTTTATTTACTGGACACTGGCACCCAAGGTTTCCTCTCCATTCCATGGTTTTGGATGATTTTAACGTCCATCTGCCCAACCCACTTGCTCCTCTCAGATCACTAATGCAAGCATCCTGGTCTAGCTACAATTTTCTGTCTTTCCAGTCTGTGTGTGCAACTACTTTCAATATCTCAAAGCTGCCATGCAGTTGCCTGCTGGATTCTTCGTCTTCCCATTCATTAGACAGCTCTCTGCTAAGCCTTCACTTCTGATTCTATCTAGTAAACTCTGTAGGAACATCATTTCAATAACTCTTCCCAAGACTACACTGAGCTCTCTTGCCTTTGTTTTTTCAAAGCTATCTAGCAAAATCTCAACTCCTGGATGAACTCAATCAAGTATTTCCATGTTTGCTGGGCCTGAATCCAAGCAGCAGGGTGCTATGAGGGATATGAATCTCAATAGGCATTTATTTTCACCAGCTGGGTCCTCAACACTGCCCTGCCTGTGGTCTTACTGTATGTCTGGTCAATTTGTTTGCCATAGGTGTTGTTTCCAAACCTCCTTTTCCCACCTTCCTTTCAATTTCAGGCTATCTGGGTCTGACCTCACATAGAAACACATGGGCTGTGTCCCCCCCACCCTCTTCTTTCTATCTCAAGGCTACCCCACCCACCAGCAGTGTTTGGATCCCATCCTCATCTACTCTTCTGAAGTCTGCCACCATCAGTAACCACTTCTTGTCCTCTTTTCTTCAACTCCTCCCTCTTCCCTTGCCTTTCCCCCACAGCCCCCCAAAAGAGAGGACAGTAACTAGAAAGGGAAACACCCGATTGTGCCATCCTTTTCCCACTTTCAGTCAGTACTCAAAAGAAAGACAGCTTCCTTCTGATGTGACCTCCTCTATTTCTTGGGAAGCAAAGCCACTAAGTCCACTAAATATTACTCTGTTGCCATTTCTACCGGTGTGATGTAGTATGATAAGCACTGGACTGCTGGCCACAATGTTGGTAGTCATACCCACCAGGTGCTTCTCGGAAAACTCCTACAGGATGGCTATGAGTTGGAACCAACTCAAGGGCACTTAACAGCAAAAAATCTACTTGGCCTCACAGCAGCATTCAACACCTGAACTGACAAGTCCTTCCTTTGGCTTTCAAACTTTTCCTTCTGGTTTTCATCTCTTTGGTTACTGCTTGTCAGTCTCCTTTGCCAGTTTATCCTTTGCCACTTAACCTTCAAATGTTACGATTCTTTATGGTTTTACCCTAGATCCTCTTCTCTTTATACCTGAAAGCAAGAATCAGCAAACTTTTTCTGTAAAGAACTAGACAGTTAATTATTGGACCACACGTACCTCCAGTGCTGCCCATGGAGTGTGAAAGCAGTCGGATAACACTCCAATAAAACTTTCTTTATGTAAAAGATGATGGGCTGGATTTGGCCTAAGGTCCATGCTTTACTGACCCCTACACGCTGTAGTCTCTCTAGAAAAACATCCTCTCCTGTGGCTCAAATGACATCATCCTTTGGCTTCAAATTTATACCTTGAGGCCCTCTGTCCCCTACTTACCATCTTCATTTAAATGCCTCAAAGGCATTTCAAACCTTTACAGAAGAATCATGCTCTTATCCTCATATCTGGGCTCCCTCCAGTTTTCTCTCTTAGTAAGTACAGCCATCTATACAGTTGCACAAGGCAGAAAACAGGAGCCATCCTTGACACCTCCCTCCTTCTTTCATATTTGCTAATTCTTTGAACTGGAATACCTAAAAAAAGGTCAATCTAAAAATGTTATTACTTGAACCACACAGTCAAATTTAATGTTTCACTAATGCAGCTAAACTTTATTTCCATGTTTATTACATGTTTATCTTTGATTTTGAGTACATATTAGAATTGGTTTGACATGACTTGGGAGAAATTTAACATTCCCCACTGAATGGGTTAAAAAGGAATGTAAAACTACAAAATATTTGAGTTCTAATTCATGGCAAACAAAACAATAAATACCTTGCCATTTTTCTCTAATTTTCCAAGATGAATTTCATTATAAAAGTTTTCCATAATTTATTTTAAGATATTAAATAAGGTATAATCATAAAAGCCATTTTACTTAAAGTATAGAGAACAAACAGTTTGAGTCTTAACACAGAACTCTGTGACCTGCTATTTAAAACACAAATTAATTCATGTTATTATGAATTGAGGGGGTTTAACTGATACGCCAACTGTAAATCTAATGACTTAAAGAAACCCACACATAGCATTTGCATTTGTTTGGGAGTTTAGCAGATTTAAGGGTGACAAAACAGCAAATTTCTAGTTGACATCTATGCTAACCATTTGGTGGTCAACATGGGGGTCAAATACTAAGCACTTGGTGGTAGAAACTCAGGATAAGTGAATTTGCCGTGGTTAGGAGCTAACAGATTTAATCGTTTCACCTCCACCCCAATCCATGAATATGTACAAACGTGCAGCTTTTAGTATACACGCAAGTTTTAAACTAAAACTCCTCCAGATGTTTGGAAACTCTTGAAATGCACAGAACACAAATACTGTTTGTTGTATAATTCTACTGATTAAACAAATACAAAACCATGGGTGGTTTATCAAAATTATTAGTGGTAATAAATATAGTTTCTTTTAATTCTCTACGATAAACCTCTTAGCACATTTTGTGAAGAAATAGGTGTTCTCAATGCTAACCTAGGCTTTACTTACATACATTTAAAAAAATCAACTTTAAATTACTTTCTATCCAGGGATTACAGTATAAAGACTCTCACCATATGTGAATAATGCTTAGTGTTTAAATTAAACAGGTGTTTAGAATTACCTGCAAAAACCTACATTCCAATGCCTTCTATAAATGATAATTTAACAAAGATCATTTACCTCTTTATTGTAGTGGCTGAATATTTTCTCATAATTGTTCAAGACAGACTACTATGGCTTTTCCATTTTTAAAATTTCACATTTACTGTCCTATTACCAAACTTTTTCTGAATCAGTTTCCCAATATCAAATTCCTCAGTGAGAAAAGAAACGACAACTGAGAAAAATTCCCTATTAATTTAGCCTCTTCCCTCCCCTGAAAACCAACATTTCATTAAAATTCAAGGCACACTGTTTTCCGTAGAACAGGGGTTAACAAAGTTCTCCTGCAAAGACAGGTAAACAAATAGCTTATACTTTGTGGGCCCCATAGTCTTGCTGTAATCACTGTATTCTGCTGTTACAGTGAGAAAAGAGTCTCGGACAAAGCACATTATGACAACAGGCACCAGGCTGAATAGTTTGTCAATCCCTGCCTTAGAAAAGTAGACCAGGACACAAAAGAACTGTCTAAAAAAACAAAACAAAACAAACTGGTTTTAGTCAGAGACAGGAGTCTTGGTGTGGTACTGTAGGATACGCACTGGAGTGCTAACTACAAGGCTGGCAGTTCAAACCAGTTGCTCTCTCCTCAGAAACCCTATAAAGGGTCGCTATGAGTTGACAGTGACTCAAGGGAACTTAACAAGTAAGATACAATGATTACTTCAGAGTCTAGCAGTCAATTGCTCTAGATGTCTGATGTTGAACAATTTGAACTGTTCTAACTTTCTGCTTTAAGATTCTTCTATTGAAACTCATGCCATCATGCTTTGCATGGGGTAATTTATCATCATATAAACTTGAGTATTATTTGAGGGATTCTGTTTAAAATTAATAAATGATACCCAATACAATTTGAGTCCAATTTAATTTTTTTAAACTTAATGAAAAATATAACAGAATGAAAACATTTAAAATAAGTACACTCACTACCAACTCCAGTAATTCATTTAAGTAATATCAACTATAGAATATGAAAAATAAATTCAAAAGTTTAATTACTTTAAAATACACCACTTCCACTTTTGTCAATATTTTACATTTATTTATATATTCTATAGTGGAAGCAGAAATTCTCTCTAAAAACATTATCTCCTTAAAATTGAGGTGCATATTAGAGCCACAAGCAACATCTGACATATAAAATTGCAGTACAGGCCTTTCAGATTTGGCATTTCTCTGGTACAATACAATGACCAAGCAATATAATCACTGTAGAGTGCCTAAACATTCCAGTAAGAGCCATTAATTTTGTTTCATGTAGAATGAATAATACATATTCCACAAGGGGCAGTGAGGTTAGTAACTCTATACGGTATATCTTGACATAATTTTCAAATTGTACAATAACACAAACAACTTTGTTAAGGCCATGTTTTATTTGCTGATTAATGGACAAAAGGCAATGTAATTTATTTTCAAGTATTTTCTTGAAAGTCTGTGCTCATAAAAATCATGAAAAGTTGGAAAGAGTGTTAAATCACTGAAACTTTAAATATATCTTACACAATCTTGTTTGTACAAAAATACAAGTTAAATATAAACATAAAGCAATCATGATAATTTTATGCAAATCTGTTTTATGTGATCTTCAGTTACATATATAAAAGTTTCTCAGTTCTGTTATTTGTGAAAAGATCAATACCAGATTGAATTACTATCTATTGGCAAAGGGCCCTAAAAAGCTTACTTTAGCATTAGTTGTTTACATGGTTAATTACATTTTCTAATTCGAGATCACCTAAACACTGAAAGAAAAAAAAAAAAAAAAAAAATGAGAGGGTATTATGTCCATAAACCAACAAATAATTTGGCTGTAATGTATCATAAAACACAAACCCCACACATCTGTACAATACACATTATGTATTACACACACACACACAGGTGCATATGTGTGTGCACAAACAAACATGCACACACCCATACACACGCACAGCCATAAAACAAAACCTAATGAGGTGCTGCTTCCAGTTCAATATTCAGGTTTGCATTTTTTCTTACTTCATCAAATGAATAGCTTTTTGTCACTTTTCCATTCCTGAAGACAGTGTGAAGAAGATCCTGCAATAGAATATTAAAAATTGTTATTTGATTGATTTAAGATTGTTAGTTAGACAAGGACACAGATGTTGACTGTGTTCAAACTGTGAAACAATTTCGTACACAAAGAATGCTGGGAGAGTAGGCATAGAGCTAGGTATTATATAAATGTAGGCAAGAAACATTGACCGTTTGGAAAGTTTGATGTTACTTTAAACCAGTTTTTCTTACAGGAAAAAGTAAACAAAATAAACCTAGTTGATCAATTTTAAAAAAAAAAAATGGAAAACGTTTAATGCTTGATTGCTCATAACTAGGACAATCACCAATAATCATTAGTGACAGTTGCAGCAAAGAAAGTCTGCCAAACCTTTTCTGTTCCTAGCCAACAGATTCTACACTAATTTAATGTATCAACCTAGAAGTTTAATAAATTTGCTAATCTCTAAATTTTGGACTTAACAACAAATCATAAACAAAAACAGGTACTGTGTTTAATTCCTAGTGACTAAGTTAAAGACTCTGCATATTCCCAAAGTCACTGATTATGTAGCCAATGATCCATACGTATTCAGAGTAATAAAGACAATTGAAAAGAATTAATACTAAATTCTCTTTTGGGTCTGGTAAAGCCATCCCATCTTGTTGTTATTTAAGTGTCTTTTAAAGCAACCCTGTATAGAGTTTATGAAGAGCAGCTAGGGGGTTTGAACTGCCAACTTTGTGGTTAGCAGTTCAGTGCTTGCACTACAGCACCACATCAGGACCCCGGTCTTACTGGTGAATTATTTACCTTTAGTTTCTCTTTGAAAAAATCTGTGTAACTTGTGCCTAAATTTCCCAACAAATCTGAGATTGAGGTACCTATGACATTATCTAGTACTTCTGTCAATAGTTTCAGATCACACTGTTCTTTAGTTGCCCCATTTCTTGCCAAAATTTAAATATAATCTATTAAAATGTGAACTTGGTGGCTCCCATGTGTAAGCACCTGATCTCGAACCATAAGGTCTATGGTAGGAACACATCATCTGCTTTCTGTTCTTGCAACAGTTCACAGCCTCAGAAACCCTCTGCTGTTCATGTTAGGTGCCATGGAGTCAGTTCTGGCTCATAGCAACCCTGGAGAGGGTTTCCGAGGAGCAGCTGGTGTGTTTGAACTATCAACCTTGCAATTCAAACCAACCTTATGATAAAGTACGTATCCTACAGCACCACAACAGAACTCCCTTATTTATATAGTGCTATTGTAACAGAAACACTACAAGTGAATGATTTTAATAAAAAGAAATTCTCTCACAATTTAGAGGGCTAGAAGTACAGGCTTGCTCCAAGTTGGAACAAACTAGATGGCACTTATGAATAACAATACTCAAGTAATGCTAGGTCCCATTCTTCAATCAAAATGCCTTGATGATTATAAAACTGTTAACTACTTCAAATGGTCTAGTATGTAATTTATATACTTTAAGTATGTCTGGGATAAACTTATTTAAGTAAAGGATACAATAAGAATTGTATTAATAGTCTACCTAAAGAGATCTAATCCTGTTTTATCATTCTAAATTTTATTTATTTTGCTGTTGCGAACATATGTAAAACATACACCAATTTGACACTTTTTACAGGAACAATTAAGTGACATTGATAACATTTTTGTGTTGGGTAACCATTCTCAGATTCCTTTCCAAGTTGCTTAAACAGATCTAAGTTTGAAGGACTGCTTTTAAAATTTATAAATATTCTCCATTAAACAACAGACAAATGTTATTTCACTCATTCTGGCATAAAATCTTAAAAGAATAAAAGTGAGACTTAAAAGCAGTAAGTATGACATGGAACAAAGAATCTAAGTATAAAGTAATAAATTGTTTATTGAGAATATTTTATCTGAGAATATTAATATTCATGAGTAGTTTCCCTTTAGAAATCAGGTTTCTTTATTATTTCTTAAACTCAGTGGCTAAAAATCAGAAATTCCTAAATTTTCTAACTAACAAATATAAAAGTACTTTAGTATACTGAAGATCATTTATTCATTTTAAATAAGAGTAAGTCATAGTTTTCACATCCAGGGTGATGGTGGTGGTGATGTGCCGTGGAGTTGGTTCCAACTTATAGCAACCCTGTACAGGGTTTCCGAGGCTGTAAATCTTTATGGGAGCAGAAAGCCTCATCTTTCTCCCACGGAACAGCTGGTAGTTTTGAACTGCTGACCTTGTGGTTCGCAGACTGATTCATAACCGCTATGCAACCAGAGCTCCTTTCATATCCATAAGATATCACAATTTGACTTTTTTAGACTTGCTGTATCATCTGAGACTAAAAAAGTTATGTGCATTGGATTCTATTATTTATTTATTTTTAAAATGGCATTATCTTGAACAATATCCTAGAATTTGGATAATTCTTCCATCATTAAAATTACCAAAATAGCTATGTGAAGTACAGCATTCTTTAAGTAATCCTAACTAGTCTTCTTCAGAAATGATTCATTGCTAGTTGGTAGTGAAAATATGATTATATATCAAGTTTACTAAAGGTGACCAGTCATTATCACCATGCTGGTAACTATGTGGAAAACCTTTTTTTTTTGGTTGGCTGTTTATTACATGCACTACATCTGTGCCTTATTCTGGAGACTTTAAAGCCCTTCACCGCCTGCAAAACGAAATTGAACACAAGAACGCACGCACAGCACATGTATCAGAGAAACTGTGGAAACGTTAGGTGCTACTGAAGATGATCGTGTGCCACCGGGTGACTTGATTTCCTTCCATCTGGCACCAGACCCTGATTTGTAGAGGGTCAGTGCTGAGCCGTGTCTGAAGTCATGTCTAGTGAGCCAGGCAGCTTCCATCTAACACTGTCGGAGAAACAGCACAGGAGAAATGCCTGCTGCTCTTTTCAAATCCTGGTCTACACCCATCCTGTGTGCATTCTTGCTCCTACTGAGAGGATTCATTGGGCAGGCTGATGAGGTCAAAGAATCAACTCCTTTCAGAAACATACTGAAGTCTATTTACAAAACAGGCAAAGGGCAATTATAAGGAGGTGTTACTGCAGAACTGGCTAACAAGTGGGCACAGCGGAGTGACTGCAGAGACACCTTGGCTTCTGCACACCTAGGCCGTCTCCTTCCTTGCTGGGATAAATACATTTTCAGGACATCGACTATAAAATGGCATACAATGCAGAGACAGAAACGAAAAAGTTTGCAAATTCTTTATATTTCTAGCTGTTGAGACCAACGTTTCTGAGAGCGGAGGTTACCTCTAGCGGCGAAACCACAGCCAGCTATTGAGCAGCCAGAAAGCGACTGTACTTGAATACAGGACCATTTCTCTTCAAGCTCGTTCGTTGTTCTCCTCCTCCAGAAGCTGTAGCCATTTATTCAGTTTGATGATCCGTCGTCTTAAGGAAGCTGCATCTACAACAGTCATGTCATCGGACGTTCCTTCAACTGTGCTGTCTATATTTGAAATGCCATACATGGAATCATTTCTGACCAGCTGTCCATTTTGGCGAACAGCATTTTCACTCACAGAGCGCTCTCTTTTTAGCCTGTCAACTGCCCAGATTTCTTCATTTTGAGGGGTTGGAGGAGGCCTTTCTAAGTCCAGGAAATCTAGCGGTCTTTCACTTAGTGTAAGTACACGAGGTGGGGTTTTCATGGTCAAAGGCTTCAAGGGAGTAGACTGAATCAGATGAAGATCTGGCGGGCTTGAAAATGGAATGTCTTCATTATTTCCTGCAACAGCAATCCTCTCGGGGACCTGCATTATCACACTAGCAGTGGGGGCGCCTTCTGGAAAACCTGGCTCCAGGTTTGCATTCGGTGGGGCGACTTTCAGTTTTTCTGGGACCCTCATTCGCTGACTGATAACTTCAGTGTATTCCATTTCATACTGAATCCGGTTAATTTCTGCCATCGCAGTAACAGTGGGAGAAGGAAATGCTGCTCCGCTCACCAAATGTATAACAACCACTGCTTGCTAATTAGCACTATCTGCTTCTGTGCTTCATAGTAAATCCTTTAACTTGCTTCAATGGGCGTGTGTTGGATTTAGAGCCACTTGAGTTCCCCTGGGCCCGCTGGAGGGTCCCCAGCGAGGGCCACCGTCTGCCGGCTCCCAGGGCGCTCTCAGAGGCTGCTGGCCGAGCACACTGAGGCGCCGGGGCAAAGCACCGGCCGGAGCAGCCCGCAGTGGGCCTCGAGAGACTTGAGAACAGCCGGTGGAAAACCTTTTTAATAATAATATTGTAAAAGTTTTCATCCAATACAGATATGGGTAGTCCCTGACATATAATGTATTCGAATTATAACAAATTACACAGGGCTGTCTTTGTTTTTCAAGTATCTTACTGTTAGTAATATGTACTACATATAAAGTGGCACCTTGTAATTTGCTGATGTTATATTTTTCAGATGTTTACTCACAAATGTTCATTGTTATGATTTATAAAAAAATTGATAATAAAAGGCAATAATGAAAACTAAAATAAAAATCTGAGGTATTTGTCTTACATCAGAACTGACTATAGACAGTTTTGTTGGAACATATATATGACCTGGCAACTTTTTACTTTCCATCTGATGTTAGCAGACCAGGTCAACAAATCTACATTTTACAATAAAACTGCTTTTTGTCTTTCAAGAAAAAATTGCTCTGAAAATTAAAAATAAAATGCAGTGACAGAAAAAGCTCTACTAGCCTTCTATTATTAAAAAGACACATATCAGGAGGTGGCCAAGGAACAATGAGATAGGGGCAGATTTAGGGAGGTATGCATGGACTAAATGGGATAGAGGTAAATAATGACTTATACAAAACCTTGAACAACAAGGTATTATGAGCAGTTACATGGAACGAGACAAAAGGATGAATGGGTAAAGAAGGGGAAAAAGTGTCTACGTGTTTGACTGTCTTGTTGATATTGGTTTTCCCTATCTACTATTGTAAAATAGATATTATGTTACAGAAATTAATATTGGCAATTATGGTTTCAGAAAGCTTAGAAGCCTGCCTTCAGCCTGTAACTGACTGAATTTGCTAAAACGGGGAGTTAGAATTTGTCCAGGGAAATAGATTCATTGTTAAGTCTTTGTAGAGTACAGGGCCTTAGGTGAAATCCTGAGGCCCAGCCAGAACCTTCTGAGTTGGAACATACCCACTTGAAAAGACATGCAGACCAACAACAGCTGGGGAAAAAAAAGATTCTGATTGGGAGAAAGACCTGCAGAAAAAAAACTGGTCTGCTAGAATTTCAAGTAAGTTGTTTGCTTTGGAGCTATCAAGATAAGAAAAGTCAGATCATCAGGGTAAACCCCCTTCTAGGACTGAAACTTAAAAGAGAACGCACGAGCAGTCTAGTATGCTTGGTGGTGACTACTTGGGTCTAACTTGAGTGGAACTGGGGGAAATGCAGCAATGAAGACATGGGCTGAGTTTGGCCATGTTCCAATGACATCCTTTGACTATGAGATGAGAGAGATAAGAGGAAGGGCTGGCTAGTCTGAAGTTTAGGAAGATGTGCAAACTCCTGAGCCCATGGGCACTGACCTAGCCACCTCTGGGGGCTAGGGCTGAGACTGAAGTAGACAGCTGGTCTGAAGTGCAGGGAAGTATACATGAACTCCAAAACTTGCAGCTAGTATCCATTTGATCTAGTTTGGATGGCTACCTGATCAGAACTTGACCAGATGAAGATAAAGATATTTGATAATATGATAAGTGCAAATTGCTACAATTTAATGATCTGCTTATAGATGCATGTGCTCAAAATCTCAACAAGAATGGAAGGATTCTGTATATCAAGGAGCAAGCTTGTTTCCTCAGTGCACTGGGTTTATAAGACGGGCAGTATCTAAACTGCTTGTCCCTATCAAAAACGTGGAGCTATAAAGACATAAAGGGTGGCTTACAAGCTTTCATGACTGTGCTTAGTTTCAGAATGAGGGGGGTAAGGTAGAACCCCCACTGAATCACTTCCCTCTTTTCCAGATAGATCCAGTAAAAGGGGATGGGAGATAATGGTGAAAGGATTTTATGATTCAATTGTGAGTCATTATTAGCAGGATTAATTGTGATTGTCAAAATTGTAATTGTAGATGTGTAACAAAAAAAGAGAGTAGTAGTTAATCTTTCATTTCAGGAACAGATGATCTCAGGACCATCAAGAAGAAAGAGCATGAGATCCTACCTAGGAAAGTGGTGACAGCATAGATGGTGGCAGAGGCAATGGCATGGACAGATGAGCAGCTGTGGGCTCTAGTCCTATGAACTAAGAAAGGTTGTGTGCCTGTGGGCAGGAGGCTGGCTTGCAAAATGTGCCCTTTGGACATTTAAATCAATATATATTTTTTGTTTTCTATGTTTACACCAAATATTTTTGCTTTGTTCATTTGTGAAATATAAGATGTAAATGAGGAGTCACAAGGAGGAAGTAGGTTAACTGTTGTTGCAAAGAGGGGATTGTAATCACTGAAATTAAACAGTGTTTAACTTGTTGAATGTAAAGTGATGATCTTGTCTGCAAACCTTCATTCAATTACCAATAAAAGTTAAAAAAAAATTTAGCCAAAAGGAAAGAGAAAAGAAAAAAGGTATCAGCATAGATACATACATGACCATATTCCTCAAGATCGCCTTTTCCTTCTTCAAGTGTAACAAAGTTCCCTGTTGGTGTCCTATGTAAAGATAATCGACCTTTTTTGGATCTTTTGTTGGGATCAGCAACTGGATCCTTGAAGACATTAATCTGGAATCCAAATTTAGACAATTAAAGGAACAAAGAAGACTCACTTTAAATAAATAAGTGAATAAAATTTATTTTAAAGACTCACTTTAAAATAAGTAAGTGAATAAAATGTAATCACTTCATAGGTATAATTAAAGCAATCCATATCTGGCTTTTAGAAATGTAACTCTAGCCTGTTTTGGAGGACAGAGGTATCTGTTATGAAAAGAATCCCAATCTAATATATCCTTTCTTACAACCAAAGAATACCTCATTTGTACTAACTCTTCAGGATTTTATCATGTAATCCTTAAAATATAATCTTCTATATTACAGATTACATTTAACAGTTAAGTATAAGCACATACACGCTACTGGAAAAAAACAAAAAAACACCCTCTGAAAACAATACTATGTATATGAGCACTGTATAAGAACATATAAACTGTGGCCAGGGTTTCCTACTTTATACCTTTATCCTTTTGTTAGTTTTTACTCTTGTTACCTTGTTATTGTTCAAAGAAAAATAAAGAGAATCACAAGACAGCAGAATATTAGCTTCAGGATCAGAAAAGTAGGAGGCAAAACACTACATAAGTAACTAGTGGTGTCAGTGAAAGAAAAAGCCGATGAGTCAATAACAGAACTTTCTAAAGGAAGGTGTTCTCAGGAGACGGAGTTCTTGCCATCCTTTGTGCCACACAATCTCCAGTCCTCATGAGTCTACTGAAGAGCTAGTGGGATTGTTGATGGCTAGGTTAGCTGACATTCCTACTCAAACACATCAACCTTTTGATCCAAAGTTATACACGGGGGCTTCAAGAAGTTTGTGGAAAAATAGAATTAAATGACAATGGATTTTTTCCACAAACATTTTGAAGACCCTCTCCTATATCAAAGCAGTCAGGAATGACTGACCTGTATTTTTTCTGTTAAAGACTGTTCCACCTTATTTTCCTCCTTTTCCACATCTTTCTTTTTCTCCCTAATCAGGTCATTACCACCTATTATCTCTTTTGTTTTTGTGTTCTGATCAAAGCATCTGACAAACAACATATTAAAACAGTCCAGGACTATTATACACATTCAATAGCTACACTTTACCTAGATACAGATAGAAGATAGTTAACACACAAGAGTAAAAGTTGAAGGACCTACCCCAAGACCGTTGGTCACCACATAACTACATTTGAAGGAACAATTTAAAAGATCTCTTGTTAACTTCTGTAGTAAAGCACCACCAGAACCAAAGGAAATATTTTCAATACTCCATTTTTTTTGCTTCATGCCTTCTATGACCTAGAACATAAAAACAAAGATTAAAAACACCAAAAAATAAAAGTAATCCAAGAGGATAAAGGTGAGTTTCTATATGCAATATTGATAAACGAACCACTCTAGATCTTTAAAAACTAATAGTCAATAATGAAAAAGAATAGGCTTAGACAAAATTATATTTCATAGTTTCTAATAACCACCCACTCAAAAAAAGGGAAGTCTAAACTGAGAATATGTTTGAAAGGGGCAGTTTCATTCACATTTCTGATTTTGTGTGGTCATTATTATTATTGTTAGTGTTGGTGGAATGAAGGAAATGAAAGAGAAAAAGAGAGAAAGGTTACAACTACCTAACTAACGTTATTTGGGTTCATTTTTCTCACCTCTCTGTCTCAAGTTGGAGTCCTGGTGTGGCACTGTGGTATAAAGCACTGGACCACAAGGTTGGTTTGAACCGCAAGGGTGTTAGTTCAAACTGACCAGCTGCTTCTTGGAAATCCTATACAGGGTTGCTATGAGTTGGAACTGACTCGAGGCCCTCAACAACAACAATCTCAATTTATTGTCCAAATGCCAGCAGCACAAGCAATGGGGTCCAGATATTTAGCTCAGTTGTCAGTCAGTAGAAATGACTCTAATAAATTACAACATCCTGTTATCAATGTTATATTGCATGCCACATGCAGAAGGACAAGCAAAAGTCAACAGCCATTCACATGGAGAGATAGAGCAGCTGCAGGTTCTAGGCCCATGAACTAAGAAAGAAAGGTTATGTGCCTGTGGGCAGAAGAAGGCTGGCTTGCAAAACGTGCCCTTTGGACATTTAAATGAATATATAATTTTTTGTTTTGTATGTGTATATCAAACATTTCTGCTTTGATCATTTGTGAAATATAAGATGTAAATGGGGAGTCACAAGGAGGAAGTAGGTTAACTGTTGTTGCAGAGTGGATTGTAATCATTGAGATGAAACAGAGTGTTTAATTTGTTGAGTGTAAAGTTGATGATTTTGTCTGCATACCTTCACTCAAATTCCAAGTTTAAAACAATAAATAAATAAAGCCAAAGTGGGGGAGGGGGAAATGTCAATAGTCTTTGATGGGAAAACAGTTTAAAATGCTCTTCTCTACTTAACAACTGAGCCACTGGCTGGTGTCTACACAGGGTCATACTACTACCACCACCACCAGCACCAGTCACCAAGCTTAAAAACTTTTGTGTGAATAATTACACAAATTCATCACATTCCCGCAAATACCAATAGCTTCCAAATGGTGTTTTCTCTATTCCTTATTTTCAATATTGCAAAAATAAAAAATATAAACTCCAATCAAGCTCCTTCACCTTTTTAAAATCTCACATTTAGAAATGTACTTTTTTCAAAATCCTAACCATCTAATTCTCCTGCTGTATGTACTTTTTTACAAGAAGAATCAGAAAAACGGTAAGTGATACCTTACATTTTTACATAAATCATTTATTTCATTTCTTTTACTACTGTATCTGAGAGCTCTGGTAGTGTAGTAGTTACGAGTTGGGCTGCTAACCTCATGATCAACAGTTCTAAACTACCAGCAGTTACGTGGGAGAAAGATGACGCTTTCTGCTCCCATGAAGATTTATAGCCTCGGAAACCCTATGCAGGGTTGCTATGAGTCGGAACCCACTCCACAGCACATAACCACCACCACTTGAACCCAAAGGACCATAAATTCAGATTTTCACTGTGAACAATGTAACTTAAAATATAAATGTGCAGTGAACAGAAGCAAGAAGGAAAAAAAAAGACAGACAGACAGATGGAGGGTAAGGTGGCTTGGGTCAAATAGAAAGAATAGTTTTACATCTGTAACCTGACTTTATACATGCTCCAGAAGCATAAGAATAAGCAAATTTCAAAGTACAGAATAACTTAATGTCTTATCATTGTACTTTATTTTAGGTCCAGTTTCTTGAAGATATTCTTCTCATATAACTTCACCAAAACTTTATATATTCAGACTAAATATACAGTTAAAGTATAAGTGAAATTTTCTATTGATTTTATTGGTAGGTACAGAATAAGGGGGAAAATTCTATTTGTAAACATTTACACAAGTCAAATCTGACTTTTCTATCACTGAGTCGGTTCCAACTCACAGTGATTCTCTGTCTAGGGTTTCTAAGAGTAGCTGGTGGTGACACACCATAGGAATCTATTGCTGTTGTTAAGTGCCATCGAGTCCATTCTAACTCACAGCAATCCTGTATAGGGTATCTGAGGGGCAGCTGGTGAGTTTGAACCACTGACTTTGCAGTTCAAACCGACCTTGAGGTCGAGCACTTATCTTAAGGCATTACACCATGACTCTACCACACCACAGGAATCTGATTAGACATAACCAAATGATAAAATATCATATAGTCTTAGGCACTAACCTTATACTGAATAATACATTTTCTTATTTTACACTCAAGGTAACCGATGTAATGAAAATGAGAAAAATCAGACTGTTGTTTGTTGTTAAGGACTGCCAACTCAGAGACCCTTGCAGGAGTTTTTAAGAAGCTGGTAGATTTGTACTGCCAACCTTATAGTCAGCTTTGGATTAGGAGTTTCATGCTTATCCTATGCCATTACTATTTAAATGAAATCTTACCACGGTCATACAGTTGAACCTTTCTTTACAATATCTAAGTGCTTTCAAGTTGTTCCAACTCATAGTGACTTTATGTACAAAAGAATGCAGCCCTGCCTAGTCCTGACCTATCCTCACACTCATTGCTATGTTTGAAGCCATTGCTGCAGCCACAACTGTTGTCAATTCATCAGATTGAGAATCTCCCGGTTTTTGCTGATTTGTTACTTTACCACTCATGTTGCTCTTTTCCAGTGACCGGTCCCTCCTGATATTATGTCCAAAGTATATGAGACAAAGTCTCACCATCCCCACATCTAAGGAGCATTCTGGATGAACTCCCTCCAAGATAGATTTTTCTCATTCTTCCGGCAGTACGTTGTATATACAACATTTTTTACCAACACAGTAATTCAAATACGTGAATTATTCTTTTTCCTTATCCACTGACTAATTTTCACTTGTATATGAAATAGCGACTGAAAATACCATGCCTCGGAGCAGGTGCACTTTAGTTCTCAAATTGACATTTTTGGTTTAAAGATATCTTTGGCAGCAGATTTTCCCAATGCAATAACATCATTTAATTTCTTGACTGCTCCTTCCATAGGTGTTGATTATGGAACCAAGTAAAATGAAATGCTTGACAATTTCAACCTTTTGTTTATCACGATGTTGTTTAATGGTCCAGTTGTGAAGACTGCCGTTTTCCTTACGTTGAGATGTAATCTATATTGAAAGTGTATGTGTCTTTGGTTTTTACCAATAGGTGCTTCAAGTCTACTTGGCTTTTGGAACCAAGATGTGTTATTTGTATACTGCACATTGTTAATGAATATTCTTTTAAACCTGATCCCATGGTTTTCTTCATCTACTCCACAGAAGTCTGAGAAGGATTATCTGCTCAGCATACACAATGAGTAAATATGGTGAAATGATACAACCCTGAAGCACACCTTTCCTGACTTTAAAGCATGCATTATCCCTTATTCTATTTCAACAACTGCATCTTGGTCTATGTACAAGTTCCACATGAGCACGACTAAATGTTTCAGAATTATCATTCTTCCCCAAAGTAATCCACAGTTTGTTATGATCCACAAAAGTAAATGCCTTTGCATAATTAATATAACAGATAAACATCTTTCTGGCATTCTCTACTTTTAGTCAAGGGATTAATTTGACTGAACATGGGATACCTTACTTGGCCCTGGGATGGTTGACAAATAGACTGCTCTTTCTTGACTTTGTGAGTGGTGGTACTATCACTGTTCTTAGTTGGTGGAGTTATTTGTCTGGTTAATTCTGTTAACAAATGAGACATTGGAAGATTAACTAGATGTAGGATCTGAGAGGCTGGTTATCTCCCAATTTCTTAGAGGGACAAGTGGCTTTCACAACACATTACCTATATTTAGATAAAAAATTAAGTTGCTTCTATCACCAAAACTTACATAAAATTAACATTTTATGTAACATTTAAGTCTGTATCTCTGTACCAATGTTGTGAAGCTCAGGGAGTTATTTCCTAAAGGGGGAGAAAAAAAGGTCCCAGGAAAATTTAGTAGGATAACCAAAGAAAGGAAAAGTTGGCCTGTGCATAGAATAATATTTGCATTGTTGTTAAGTGCTGTTGAGTTGGTTTCGACTCATTGCAATCTTCATGGGTGTAGAAAAGACTCATCTTTCTACTGCAATATTTATATTAAGGAAGAAAAATGCTGAAAATATGTAGGCTTTCCTTTCAAATAAATCTTCCTTTTGCCTGCTTTGAAAATTCAATGCCATTTTAGCTTCACTATTAAACCAGAAAGCAGAAACCCTCATCTTTCTCCCGTAATATTTGCATTATGGAAGAAAAATGCTTAAAATATGTAGGCTTTCCTTTGTAAATAAATCTTCCATTTGTTGGCTTTGAAAATTCAATGCCATTTTTGCTTCATTAATGAGCCACGCCAATGGAGACATCTCAGTGATAATCAGTGAGTAAGATATTAATTTCCAACTGAAATACATACTGAAAAGAACAGGAAACACACTTTTGAGTTTTATTCAACATAAAGAAAGATTTTCCCTCTTTTCCTATATACGCAAATTAATTTTGGTACAACATTGGGAATAAAACCCTCTACAAGTGAGGGTTACAATGTAAACATCATTAAATGTCAACGGACAGAGTGACCATGAATAACAAAGTTCAAGAATGAACTTTCAGGGAGAAAAGTTAGTTATTTCAAATTAAACAAATTTTCATTTTACAAAATTAAGGCACGTAACTTATGCACAAAGCAAGACTGCTATGTCAATTTCTTTACGTGCCTCTAAAAAACAAATTTAGTCCACTTCATATATGAAGCACAGAAAAAGTAGGTATTACCATCGGGCTGCTAACCTCAAAGTCAGCAGTTTGAACCTACCAGCTGTTCCGCGGGAGAAAGATGAGGATCTCTGCTCCCATGAAGGTTTACAGCCTCGTAAACCCTGTGCAGGGTTTCTATGAGTCGGAACTGACTCCAGAATACTGAACAACAACAACAACAACAACAATCCTTGGGGTAAATCACCAAAAAAGAATTTTCATCAACACAAACTAATCATTCTCTGATTGTTCTGTTTAAAGTTTTGTCATTGCCAGAACAACTATCAAGAATATTTACCTTGATATTCTTGTCAGTGGAGTTAAAAATTAAAAAGGTTTTGATTCTCAGCTTTAAAAATGCAGAAACATAACACACACACATAGAAAAAAACACAACGCAAACCCAATGCCACTGAGTGGACTGTGACTCACAGTAACCCTGCAATCTTTACAGAAGTATAAGCCTCATCTTTCTCCTGCAGAGCAGTTGGTAGGTTTGAGGTTAGCAGTCCAACGCTTATCCTATGTGTCAGCAGGGTCTCTTCACACATGTATAATATCTGTTGCATATATGAAGACAAAGGAGCCTGAGCAGCACAGTAATTAACATGTTGTGCTGCTAACTGAAAGGGCAATGGTTTTAACCCATCAGCTGCTCCATGGGGGAAAAGAGGTGGATCAGTTTGACAGCAGTAGGTTTGGTGTTCCACCACTCGTCCATTAGTTTGTCGTACTGTGGT
The DNA here is from genome assembly GCF_000296735.1 of Chrysochloris asiatica. NCBI lineage: Eukaryota > Metazoa > Chordata > Mammalia > Afrosoricida > Chrysochloridae > Chrysochloris > Chrysochloris asiatica. The sequence continues at coordinate 38,390,938 of NW_006408528.1, forward strand.
GGCTTGTTAGTGGCTATGATTCTGGAAGCTATGCCACAAGTATTTTAAATACCAGCAAGGTCACCCACCATGGACAAGTTTCAGATAAGCTTCCAGACGAAGACAGACTACGAAGGAGACATGAACTACCTTCCAAATATTTAGTCACTGAAAACCTTATGCATGCTTATGCTGGACAATGAATAAGGAAGACTGTAGAAGAATTGATGCTTCTGAGTTATGGTGTTGGAGGAGAATATTGAAAGTGCCATGGGCTGCCAAAAGATCTGTATTGGAAGAAGTGCAGCCAGAGTGCTCCTTGGAGGCCAAGATGACCAAACTTTGTCTCTCATACTCAGGACATATTGTCAGGAGAGACCAGTCCCTGGAGAAGGATATCATGTTTGGTAAGGTGGAGGGTCAGAGAAAAAGAGGAAGACCCCCAGCAAGATGGATTGGCAAAGTGGCAGCATCAATGGGTTCAAGTGTGGCAACAATTATGAAGTTGACCCAGGACCCGGCAGTGTTTCATTTTGTTGTGCACAGGGTCACTATGAGTTGGTATCAGCTCGATGGCATCTAACAACAATAACAAGAAGAAGGTTTGGTTTGATTTTATATGAAGAAATAAAGAAAGGAAAGCTAAAGAATCTTATCTTTAAAGGTAAGTTCAAATAGCTGATTGAATAGCTCAACAAATAGCTGCCCATCAGAACGAGGAAGGGATAGGCACAAGCATTGGCAACAGTATTAGGTTAGAATGTGTGTGTGGGTACTTCTATATTGCCTAAAATGTCGACACTGGTAACTGTACTTAAAGGAAACCAGGCTTGTCTTTTCAGTTGGGTGAAGTTTGCAACAGCAATTAAATACACCAGCTGTAAGTTCCATACTCAGGTATATTCTGTATTCCCACTTCTGAGCAGACTTGACTTTCCTTTTCTTTTACTTGGAGTCCATAATCTCTCAACACCAAAATGTTGGAGGAGGTCCCCTCTCCTCTTAAGGCAAGGCAGCTTGGGAGAGAGTTGGTGGAAGAAACTTCCCTTCTGTTACTGCACCGGAGAGTTGTTTTAGACACTACACTTTGGAACTCTTAAATGCACATTACTACAGACAGACTGTTACATACAGTTCTCACTTTCAAATGTACCTCTGGAAAACAAACCATCATTTATATACTGATTTCAGTCAAACAGCATGAAACTCTTTAAAATATATGCACAATCTTCTAATGACTTGGACACTTTAAAATGCCAGTGAAAAGAGATCACTCTGAACGGGATCCTGGACAGATTGAATGGGAGAGAAATGGAGCAGAATTCAAAATCATGAAACAGACCAGGGTGAGTGGTTGGATATAGACTGGTGGAGCCTAAAACTATAGCCTTGACTCACCCTTCAGACCTAGAATTAAACTCACCCCGTAGCTTGATTTTTCAAATAATAGGTCTAAGTGAGGGCTTCAAAAGTTCATGGAAAATTGGAATGGAAAGATAACAGAATTTTTCCATGAATTTTTGAAGCTCCTTTGTATAAGGTAAACAGTAAAATAGGGAGGTAAGTACTTAGAATAATCAACCATTTGAGATCAAAACGGCCCAAGGGCAAAGTTCAGAAGACAGGAAAGGTTCAACAGGAGAAGGAATGGAAACAGAAAATAAAGGGAAAAAGTGGGATGAATAAGTGATGTTACATTGTGGGGAATGCAGTCAGTAACAACATAAAAGTATGCATGAATTTTTGAATGGAAAATTGATTTGTTTTGTAATCCTTTACCCAATTCACAAGGTAAAAAAAAAAAATTCTATGAAGCAAAAAACAACACTTTCTGGTCTAACAGACACTAGTGAAACCCTTGAGACTGTGGCCCTTATGCACCTTTCAAATCTAGAACTAACCCTTCAGCTTAATTATAGACAGGTATAGAGAAAACACCACCATCACAGAGGATCATACTCCACAGAACAATCAGCTATATCGACCAAAAGGGCAACATTGACCTAAAAACAAACTTCTGAAGGCAGGAAGGGACAAAAAAATCAATGGAAATAGGGGACCCAGAGAGGAAGGGGAAGAATGCTGTAACACTGAGAGGATTACAACATGTCACAAAACACGTTTTTAAATCATTGACTGAAAAATCTGCTCTGTAAACTTTCACCTAAAAACCAAAAAGAAAAAACCCTCAGAAACTAAAATGACAGTGGTTTACAATACTAGATTTGGATATCAATGATATTTTTACATTTTATGGACTACCTTAGGTAAAAGTTAAAATAAAAATTAAAGTTCTTTATTAGGAAATAACAGGCAAAATCTTATGACAACACATACCACTTGGCTAAATTTAACAATAACAGGTGACAACGAGGTGACAAACTCCTCTATAATATTACTATTGTTAGTTTCACACTGTTAAGACTATGTCAAACTCCATTTCATGAAAACTGAGACCTACTGGGACAGCCAAGGGTTTTTTAGTTAATGTATAAGATTTCTTGACTAGAATTTTCTTGCTTCATCATAGGCTCATCATCATCCAAGAAGAATGGGAAGCAGTAAGACGGTGCGGTTTGATGCGTACTTTTGATTATAAATTTGAAGCAATTTAACAGACAGAAGCATAATATACAGAGTTATGAGAAAATTTATAATTGTAGCACCTAAGTGTTGTGCTTCTTACTAAGCTAATAAAATGGAGCTTAATCATAAGGATTGACTCACTACAATTTTTAATATAAAACACATACCTCTTGTAAAGTATTAATATCTACTCCATCCCCTTGAATAACTCTGAGGTAAGGAGGCAGCAACTTGTAGCCTTTTGAGTTCTCTGTAATAGGAAACTTCTTACCTAAAATATCCAAAACCTGTATAGAAAAATAACACCACAAAGTAACTATAACTGAAAATTTTATTTCCAAATTTAAAGAGACTGCTTTTTCAGACAATCTTGGGTATACAAAAACCATCAAATTACTTTAAAAATCAACAATACTATTATAAGAAACAAATAAATCTCACTACTTTTGACTCGATTCCAGCTCACAGTGACCCTAAGATAGGGTTTCTGAGCCTGTGAATCTTTATGGGAGCAGTCTCATCTTGCTCCCGTAGAGGGGCTGATAGATTTGAACTGCTGACCTTGTGGTTAGCAGTCCAGTGCTTATCCTACAGTGCCATCAGGGCTTCTTATGCTATATATTGTTAAGTGCTGTTGAGTTGGTTCTGACTCACAGTGATCCTGTATACAGTTTCTGAGGCTGTGTATCTTTGTGGGAGCAGAAAGTCTCATCTTTTTTCCTGAGAAGTGGTCAGTGGGCTGGAACCGCCAACCTTGTGATGCACAGTCTAGAGCTGTAGTGCTCCCATACTATATAAATTGTTGTTGTTCCGACTCATCGTGACCCTGTAAAGGGTTTCTGAGGAGGGCTGGTGACTTCGAACCACTGACCTTGCAGTCTAGTGCTTATCCCACAGTGCCATATAAGCCCTTTTAAATTTAGTCCCAGCCTTTTGTAATCATATTAGACACGTGTGCTATTTTCTATTAAGTCATTTTATGTCATAAAGTGGCTAAAAACACTTTTTTTTTCTTCGTAATTTTTTAATTATCTAAATTCAGGGAAAAATCGGTAACATTAAGGAGATTAAAACAATAAATGAAATATTTTATATGGTATATAAATTAACACTAACAAATATAATTATACTTATTTGATTTGTCCCCACCAATAGTTTCATTTGGTTTAATTTTGTCAGATATAAACAACCTAAATGTAAATCCACTTGAATCACAAAGTTGAGAAATTTTGGTAAACAGACAAAACCAGAAATGAAACATACATAACCCATAATTTCTCTAATTTCTCCATTTCACTTAAAGGTAATATGCATTTTTTAAAGTCAAAATACGTAATACATAAATTACCCTCATCACTCGCTCATGAACTCTTGAATATTGTGAAATACCTACATATAAACTTAAAATCCTCAAAGCATGGTCAAAAGACATTACCCATCAGACTATTCTTCTAGTCTGCCAAATAATAATCACCTTTTTCTATATAAATCAATGATCTAAAAATGAAAACAATTCTGCATCAATGACTCAGTATGTTCTTGTTACTGGCCATATATATTTTTGTTAGCTAACAGTTAAAAAACGTGGAGTCTATTACATTTGTTAAAGCCAAACCTGTTACTATTTCAGGCTATAAAACAGACTTTCACAATGGCCCAGGACAGGAAAAGGCCTTGATTGTCTCTTCCTCTTTCTTCTTGCTGTTAAGTCAGTTGCTACTCACAGTCACTCTGTATAGGGTTTCTGGGACTTTTAAATCTTTGTGGGAACAGTAAGTCTCATCCTTCTCCTGCATAGTGGCTGGCGGGCTTGAACCATGGACCTTGAGGTTCTCAGTCCTATGTTTTATCTTATGGAGCCATGGTACTCCTCCTCTTTCTTAGAGGATAAGTAATTTATCAACTAATTCCCAGCTGTGAAACTGGTAAAATGGGAAGGCCACAACGAGAAAGGCCTAGATTAGATACTTGATTTCTTATTTTACATTTTGTATGACCTTGAACAAGTTATTTAACCTCTCTAAGCTAGGAATATTTATCATATCATTTTTATGAAGATTAAATGACAAAAGCTTATGGAAAGCACCCAACACAGTGTTTTTCTATTGGTGGTTAATGAGTCATTGTCAAGCCAGTTCCGGCTCATAGTGACTCTGCATAGGGTTTTTGAGACTGTAAATCTTTACGGAAGCAGAAGACTCTTTCTCCCGAGGAGCAGCTGGTGGATTCGAACTGCTGACCCTGTGGTTAGTAGCCAACTGTGCAATCCATTACACTACAGGAGCTTCTTATTTTTCTAGTTGTTGTTAAGTACTGCCGTGTCAGCTCCGACCCATAGCGAACCTGTACAGGGTTGTCCAAGGAGCCATTGGTGAGCTTGATCTGTCAATCTTGCAGTTCAAACCAACTTTGTAGTCCAGCGCATTAACCCACCGTGTCACAACAAGACTATTTTTCTAGTTGTTGTTTGTTGTTAGGTGCCATCGAGTCTGTACCAACCCATAGCGACCTTATGCACAGCAGAACGAAACACTGCCCGATCCTGGGCCAACTTCACGACTGTTGCCACGCTTGAGACCATCAATGCTGCCACTTGGCTAATCCATCTCATTGGGGTCTTCCTCTCTTTTACTCTGACCCTCCACCTTACCAAACATGATATCCTTCTCCAGCGACTGCTCCCTCCTGACAGTATGTCCGAAGTATGAGAGATGAAGTTTGGCCATCTTGGCCTCCAAGGAGCATTCTGGCTGCACTTCTTCCAAAACAGATCTAATGGTTCTTTTGGCAGCCCATGGCACTTTCAATATTCTCCTCCAACATCAGAACTCAAAAGCATCAATTCTTCTACGGTCTTCCTTATTCACTGTCCAGCTTTTGCCAGCATATGAGGTTACTGAAAATACCATGGCTTTGATCAGGCGCACCTTAGTCCTCAAGCTGACATCTTTGCTCTTCAGCACTTTAAAAAGGTCTTGTGCAGCAGATTTGCCTAATGCAATCCATCGTTTGATTTCTTGACTGCTGCTTCCTTGAGTGTTCATAGTTGATCCAAGAAGAATGAAGTCCTTGACAACTTCAATCTTTTCTCCATTGAAAAGAATGTTATTTATTGGTCCAGTGGTGAGAATTTCAAAACAAAAACAAAAACAAAATTTTCTACTAGTAGGTATCAAATAACCTTATTCCTGTTAGTACTTTTCAAAGAAAGCAAATAAAGTCCGAAACGGAAAAATGGAACATTGCTATATTGAAAAGCAACATTATTTCAAAGGATCACTACATAAAAAGTATTTTCAAATTATTCTTAATTCATAACACCCTGCACCTATTTCTTTTCAATTAAAAACTTCAAAGGTATAGCAATGACTTGTGATAGAGATCACAAATACGTGCAGTAACCATTTTACAGAAATGATTAAAATAGTATAATGCAATTAACTTTGAAATTAAGTAGAAAAAAATAGTACATAATTTTACTTTGCACTATGTAAGTTACCCATAACTCCTTTCTCTGCTATTAATTACTGTGTGACCCTGGGCATATCTATTATTCACTCTGGGCCACAATTTTAAAATATGGAGACTTGTCTAGACATCTCTGAAATGGTGTGTGCATAAATGAAATTACAAGCAGTGTTGATGCAGTTGGCCTATAGGAAAATGAATTAAAATGAACAATCAAGCTACATATTAAAATTTACCTTTAATACAGTGTCAAGAGGATTTCCAGAATCAGGTCTGATTATCAGTGGTGCCTCTGAACTTCTTGATACTGTTAAATGTCTTAGATCTTCACCCCATATTTTCTCACACGCGTTATAAATGTCATAGCTATCGCTGACCACAGATACAGGCACTGATGAAAACTGTGTTACTATATGTTCAAATGCATCTTTTTCATGGTCTTTTCCCCAAGCTGTTATGGTACTAGAAAACAAAATGAAATTACAGATTTAATCAGGAGACAAAGAATCTATTTCTGAATGGCTAGTTGCATCTTACCTCCTGCTTTCTATAGCACACCATCAACATCACAGAGAAGCTGTATGATTTATACTCATGAATGCATGTCAAAAGTTCCAGTTCTGACCAAACACCCGTTGGCCAATTCATATTTAATGGTATAAGTAATCTTATTCCTCTTCAGTAGGTACTGCAATAAATTATTTAACTTTTAAGTCTTATTCAAACAATTAGAAACATTTATTCTGGTATTCCTGAACCTATACTCAAAATCAGGCAGTTAAAAAGCACTTAACACCCTTTGTATTGTAAATTGAGATGTTAAAAGAAATGAACATACACTCCCATTATTTTGGCTAGACAATGCAAGTATGTCTCTTCTATGAATTTTCAAAACCATGTATAAGAGTAATAGTATGGTCTTACGTCTCTTATCTTTCAAAATTCTACACTTAGAGGTAATTACTTAGGCAATTATTTATACTATACCACAGACATCTATATCTAACTCTATCTATTAAATTAAATGGCCAGTACCAGGTAGTCATTCATATTATTTATAGAACAGATTTATACAACAGGATATTCTGGTGTAAAATAGAACACATTACTATGCCCAGAAAAAGAATGCTCGTATTTATTTCAAGCCAAACATAATTATGATTGGCAAAAGAACATGAGAATTATTTTTTTTTCCTGTTCACTCCCAACAACAAAGACAAAAGGAGTTTGGAACTATACATATGCCACTGAATCTTTCAGTTAGGCTATAATAATTTTTACAATATCCTCAATAATGGTTCTACTTATAAGTACTTATTGATTACTTTTTAATTAAAATAATTTTAAAAATTTGTAACAGGGTTTAATAATGAATTTGAAAATTGTTACCATTTCCTCATGCCAAGCAATTTTTCTTTCTCCCTAATTTTGTAATCTTTTAGGTAGACAACTGTTTCAAAAGTGAAGTTATACTAACTTATGTTCTAAATGATCATTCTTATTTATTTTATAAAGGCTGAAAAAACAACTAATCCATGCTATCAATGATATGCTTTGGAGGTACACAGACTTAGCTACCTAGAGCCTACTCCTGTCTGAAACTGAGAGATAGTTTATTTATATAAACTCATTTAATAGCAAACACACTTTCTTCTAACAACTACAGAGGTTTCCAGTAGCTGACGACAATTCTCTAATGCATGTAAATGTGCAAACTAAAGGGAAAATTAAGTTCAACTAGGCTCAGCAATGGATTACTAAACTACAAGGTCAGTGGTTCAAACCTATCCGCTGCTCCTCAGAAACCCTATACAGGGTCTGTATGAGTTGGAACTGACTCGACAGCACATGTCAGCAACAAATATTAATACTGGAGAGCTTTGCAATATTATAATAAATCACTACAATTAGATATCATTGCATATGCAGTTTTTTTTACTAGAGTTTTATCAATACAGTTATCTAATTCTGCAATCTGTGTTATGTGTTTGTCTAGCAAGTCTAACTGGCAATTTTTAAACCTTATCTTACTTGCATTCTCTATGGCATTGAAATTTTCCTGAAGCTTTCTCTGACTTGAATTAATATCTTCCACTGTGAGGCTTTTCTAGTTTTGCTATCTGTTCTGTTAAATGTCAGTATTTCTCAGGACTCTGAGCTCCCTCTACAGGCCTCCCTGTAGAAACCCACTGAGAGGTTTCTAAAAGTACTCTTGTGGTGATGAGTTTCCAAATGTCTTTAGTCCAAGTTTTTGTTGAATATCTTCATCTCAACATACCATATACTTTCTCTACATATCCATCCTAACACTATTTCATTAAGAAAATAGCTATATTTTCAACAATGGCTATCATGTAAATATATAGTTTTTGTATTTTAAAAATTATTTTACATGTTAACTCATGTAATCTCAATGACATTCTTGATGCAGAAAATGTAAATTTCTACCTTCTCCTGCTGTTAGTTTGGATGAAAAAGATGGACAGAGATAAATGACTTGCCCAAGGCCACCCAGCATGCTAATTATAGGTTACTCAGGTTTCCCAACTGTCAGTCCCCATGCTTTCACTATACTATACTTCTGTTTAAAAGACTTGTATAAGCCGTGGTATGGCACTGTAGGATAAGCACTAGACTGCTAACCACAAGGTCTACAGTTCAAATCTACCAGTAGCTCCTTGGAAACACTATACAGGGGTGATGTAAGTTGGAACTGGCTCGAAGGCACTTACTAACACCAAAATACTATGCATAAGATCATCATAAATGTTTTTAAATATTAAGGAAGTCAAATCTACAAATGTAAATATCAGACGAGGCAGAGTAAAATTGATTTCCTAAAGTATCTCCTTTTAACATGAAAGTCCTAAAGATATTATCTTGAGTCTCAGATTTACTGTATCATACTCATAATTAAGGAGTCCTGGTGTGGCACTGTGGGTTCAAGCGCTGGACTGCAAAGTTGGTTTGAATGACAAAGTCATTGGTTCAAGCTAACCAGCTGCTCCTCAAAAACACTATAAACGGTTTCTATGGGTTGGAACCAACTTGACGGCACTTAACAACAACTACAATTCATAATTACCTTGAAATATTACATTATTTTTTGTAATCCAAGAGAAATGTATGCACATCTGGGTCCAAAATAAAAATACTCTAACCTTAAAACTTTTCTTTTTGTTAATGACAGCAATTTCTCGTTAACTAGGCTTGAAAGTCGCATGAAAGTTTCAACAAGACCCTGTTAAGAAAGCAATGCTCATAAACGTTTAGCTGAATGTACTCTCTCCTGATTTCTGATTCAAACATCCAATTTTCTCCATTCATCTCACCTACCTGGACCTAATCACATCTATCAAGCCTGTGTAGTTGCCTTCTATAAAGCTTTGTAAAATCCAGTTTTTCCCTATCCAATCCATAGGATAGTCTGTTATTAAAATAATCCAAAAATATTTTTCTAACGGCATCATTTCTTTGCTCAAAGGAGCTTGCCACTATATGACAAGGTCTAATTAAGAATAATTTAGCATAATGTGCACATATGTCAACATTTAGTAGCAAAATGAATCTGAGTGCTAGATTCCCACTCTACCCTGTTTCCTACAAAACCCCTGCTTCTTATTCCCCAAACACACGCACAAACTGCTCTTTCATTTATGCTTTCAGCATGTAGTGTGATCACTTCTGTATGATCCTTCTTGCCATGATTAGGTGGGAATATGAAACAAGGAGGTCAGATGCCCCTCCCCCCCCATGTCATTTTTACACACACAATGACTGGCAATTGGTAGAAACACAAAACAATTACTCAGAGAATGAACAGTACTCCAATATTGGCCATTACATTTTAACGTTCCTTCAAAACCTCATCTCTATACAGCCTTTTTTGGTCTTGCCTATGGAATATGAGTCTTCCTTTCCTTCTTTGCACCTTATACCACTTTAGTACCTCTTTGAGAGTACTTAATCAACAGAGCAGAATGCTATCAAGGCTGTCATTGTCAGCATGTCCTAAGTGCTGTACAGTAGGTTCTGACTCATAGCGACCCTGCATAGCGTTTCTCTTTGAGATCACAAAGCCTCATCTTTCTCTTGCAGAGTGGCTGTTAAGCCTGAACCACTGACCTTATGGTTAGCAGGCCAGTGCCTATCCTACAAAGCCAGTTACCTTTTATATTACTGAAAAAAAAGTATTTGCAATGAATAAGTAGTTGGTCTTGCAAAATGCTATCATGCAATCTCCAGCCATTCCATTACCTATGAACCATTTTTATCTGTTGCTTGTAGCACCCAGCAAATTGCCTTTCCTATGAAAGCACTTAGGAGAATATACATCAAATAATAAAAACACTGGCTTTATTCTAAACTCACCACAGGTTTTAACATCCTAAACAATTAAAGTATTAGAACTTAATGTTATTTTTGTTGGGTGCTGCTGAGTTGGTTCTGATGCATTAGTGACCCGGTATAGGGTTTCTGAGGAGCGGCTGGTAAGCTAGAACCGCCAGTCTTGTAGTTGAAACTGACCTTGCTGTCCAGCACATTAGAACTTAATATATAGCCCAAATCCGATTACAGTCATTTGTACTATAAGAACCACATGTATCCTTTACTGTATCATTGTTGAATACATTTTAAATTCATTTCCAGAACCACAGCAGTTACAACTTGGATTATAATTTCCTTCTATTTTTAATTGTGATGCTGTAGTAAGAGCACATAAGGATACAGTAGACTCTCTACACAATTCCTTTCATCAAGAGTTTACTTGTTCATTTACAAGCCCTTTTGAGAATTCTCGGTCCAGATTCACATTTCCAGAGCAAAAGGAAAGGTCATGTAGAATATCAAGGAAAAGATAAAAATAAGTGAGTGTTCCTAGATTTAATGAAGAATAAAATCTATCTGCCTGTGACAACACAGCAGTTGCAACAAAAGTCCTTAAAATGTTTCTATTAGGATGGTTAATCAGAACTTCCTCATACTCCCTGATGCTAGTCTTTACAAAGAGCATCAGTTCTAAGTTTCTATCACTTGAAGTTGTACTATAATTATCTGAATCTCTAGTTAAGTAAAACATCATTGAAATACAAACACAAGAGTGAACACTGTTTTCCCCCTAAGGTAACAGAAATTTACCTGTGTTCTGCTGCTGGAACAGAATAGCCTGGAACAGGATCTTTTGTTCCATAGTATTTTTTAATTAAGGCAATTCCTGCTACTGTGTCTGTACCTTTGAAGTTCACCAAATGAGCAGAGGCACCTATGCCAGCAGTCTGGAAAAGACACCATAGACAAAAATCAAAACAGAGAAAGAAATTCCTAATTGAGGTATATGTGACACAGCTCCCTAATGAATTAATTTCTTTAGCTATTCTTACAGAAATATTCAACTATTACCAAAGATAATGACTCGTATTACTGATCGTTTTCTCACAAATAAGGATTCAAATGTTACCTCTTCAAAGAGACCTATTTAGCAGTTGTTGTTCATATTAAGTGCTGTCGCATCAATTCCGACCCATAGTGACCCTTTATAAGGTTTCCCACTCCAATTCCCATCACCCTCTAATTCCCTTACCTTTGTTGTTATTATTAGGTGCCATTGAGTCAGTACCGAATTAACGACCCTATGTACAACAGAATGAAACACTGTCCCATCCTGGGCCAACCACACTACTGTTGCCACACTTAGGCCTGTTGATGCTGCCACTTGGCCAATCCATCTCACTGGGGATATTCCCCTTTTTCTCTGACCCTCTACCTTACCAAACATGATGTCCTTCTCCAGTGACTGGTCCCTCCTGACAATATGTCCTAAGTATGAGAGACAAAGTTTGGCCATCCTAGCCTCCAAGGAGCACTCTGGCTGCATTTCTTCCAACACAGATCTGTTTGTTCTTTTGGCAGCCCATGGCACTTTCAATATTCTCCTCCAACACCATAACTCAAAAGCATCAATTCTTCTACGGTCTTCCTTATTCACTGTCCAGCTTTCGCATGTATATGAAGTTATTGAAAATACCATGGCTTGGGTCAGGCACACCTTAGTCCTCAAGCTGACATCTTTGCTCTTCAACACTTTGAAAAGGTCTTGTGCAGTAGATTTGCCTAATGCAATACGTCGTTTGATTTCTTGACTGCTGTTTCCATGAGTCTTGATAGTTGATCCAAGAAGAATCAAGTCCTTGACAACTTCAATCTTTTCTCCATTGATAAGAATTTGTTTATTGGTCCAGTGGTGAGGATTTTTGTTTTCTTTACACTGAGATGCAGTCCATACTAAAGGCTGTGCTCTCTGATCTTCACCAGTAAATGTTTCAAGTCCTCTTCACTTTCAGCAAGCAAGGTTGTATCATCTGCATATCGCAGGTTGTTAATGAGTCTTCCTCCAATACTGATGCCAAGTTTTTCTTCATATAACCCAGCTTCTTGGATTATTTGCTCAATAAGTATGGTGAATGAATACAACCCTGCCACACACCTTTCTTAATTTTAAACCATTCAGTGTTCCCATGTTCTGTTCAAATAACTGCCTTTTGGTCCATGGTACTGATTCCTCATGAGTACAATTAAGTGTTCCGGAATACTCATACTTCGCAATGTTGTCCATAGCTAGTCATGATCCACACAATCGAAAGCCTTTGTGTAGTCAATAAAGCACAAGTAAACATCTTTCTGATATTCTCTGCTTTCAGCCAAGATCCATCGGACATCAGCAATGACATCCCTTGTTCCATGGCCTCTTCTGAATCTGGATTGAACCTCTGGAAGTTCTCTGTCAATGTATACTTGCAACTGTTTCTGTATTACCTTTAGTAAAACTTTACTCACATGGGGTACCAACGATATTGTCCGATGATTTCCGCATTTTGTTGGGTCACCTCTCTTTAGAATGGGCACAAACACAGATCTCTTCCAATCAGTTGGCATAGATGAGTGAGTGCCTCCTGTGCCGCCTGCCTCACTTTCTTGAAAAATGTCAATTTTTATTCCATCAATTCCTAGTGCCTTGTTCTTTGCCAATTCCTTTAATGCACCTTGGACTTCCTCCTTCAGTATTATTGGCTCTTGATCATATGCTACCTCTTGAAACAGTTGAACATCAACAATTTCCTTTTCATACAGTGACTGTGAGTATTCCTTCCATCTTCTTCTCTATATAGCATTATCTAACATCTAATACACTGTATAAGGTGCTCTGGTAGCGTAGTGGTTACGAATTGGGCTGCAAACCTTAAGGTCAGCAGTTCGAACTACCCAGCAGTTCGAAACTACCAGCTCTTCCACGGGAGACAGATGAGGCTTGCTGCTCCCGTAAAGATTACAGCCTTGGAAACCCTGTACAGGGTCACTGTGGGTCAGAATCGACTCGACAGCATTTAACAACAACAGCAACAAATACACTATGTGTGATTCTTGGTGTGGTGCTGTAGGATAAGCACTTGACCACAAGGTGGGTTTGAACTGCAAGGTTGTCAGTTCAAACTCACCAGCTTCTCCTTGGCAAACCTATTCAGGGTTGCTATGAGTTGGAACCAACTTGACGGCACTTTACAACATAGTATTTTGTGTGTGGGGGTGGTGGTGATGGTACAGTCTTTTTGTCTATACAGCTATCTACAATCTAAAGGCCAGAGACTATTTTGATGAAACCTGTATCGCATGTACCTTGTACACAGTAGTAGTTGAATACACATACTACTGATTCGATCTCTGAAATGTCATAAATGTTGTTTACTTAGAACTAAGATCAATCCTAACAACTTCCCCAAAGTTTATAGTGGCAATCTAACCTACAATCCACATTGCATCAAATGAGGTTCACCTCACAATTCCTTACCTCTTGCGAAGAGACTCCTCTGTAGCCAAAATCGTGCAATTTGTATTCCAGGCCATTTAAGTTGCCAGAAGTTTCTAATAAATATTTGGCCAATATTTTCTTCTGCTCCCTTGAATTTGTGGCCACTGTGATTGGATACCAAGACTGAACAAGAATAGTCTGTAATTAAAAAAAAAAAAAAAAACCCACAAAATTAATATATAGAATACTGTGTTCTTTCTAAAGAAAACATAGCTTTCTCTGCATGTCCTAGACTTTCATATTACTAGAAATACAAATTAGACATTACAACTACATGTGCATTCCAGATACAGTACATAGCTCAGTCCTCAAATCAGTAACACAGAGATGAGCACACCAGGTCTTTACTGCTTTATAAATACATTGACACTTGGGTTATTCCGTCAATGTCAATTGACATAAAAGTTTCTAAACGTTCACCCTCCATTTCTATACTTGATGCAATGGGAACCTGTAACAAACAGCTTATGGTGTATGCCTATGGACTCCACCTTATATGGTGCTGATGTGAAGTGCTGTAGAGTCGGTTCTGACCCATAGCGACCCTGTATAGGGTTTCTGAGGAGCAGCTGGTGAACCTGAACTGCTGACCTTGTAGTTCAAACAGCTTGTATAGTAGTAAACAAAAGACATGTTTTATTTACTGCTTTTTTTGGTTGTTGTTGTGAAGGGCTGGAGAGTTGGTTTCGACTCAGTGACCCTGTATAGGGTTTCCAAGAAGTGGCTGATGAGTTTCAACCATCAACCTTTGGTTCAATGCATTATACTGCAGCGTCATACCAGGGAGTCTTTATTTCCCTTAGATCTAATATGACGACCGATAGGTTTTATACTCGAGACATTTTAGTTTAACTATGGGTTATGCTTTAATTTAAGCCCTTAGCTTTTTATCAAAACTATAAGAAAACCAGATAAAAGACTCTATAATTTCTATAAAAACTGCAAAGTTCCTGTTCTTTTTGTTACACACACTATTACATGTTCCTAAATGAGTAAAATAAGCATAACTAGACTCTTATTTATTTGTTAAGAAGTGTATCTTGTTTGAAGTGTTCCTTGATTGCCAGAAAACTCTGTAGAAAGGTTACTGCATAACAGCCAATTAATTATTATGGCTTGAGAATTCACTTTCTTCTCTAATACTGTATAATACTTTTATTTATTTTACACACCAGATGTAACTGAAGTGGCATCAAATCTGTTTTTGAAAAGAGCTGCTAGACAACAGTAATGTCTGACCTGAACCAAAGTAATATTTAATGTCTTTATTAAGTCTTATAGAACAAGCTAAGTAATCAATTTTTTAAAAAGTAAAAACAAATAAAAAGATGATTTAACCTTGGACTTCCCATTTTGGCCACCTAAAAAATATAGAAACCCTGCAGCATTAGACCCCTAGTATTGATCGAATATGGCTTCCAAATCTTTATAGCTCTTCTCATCAAGAAATGGGATTCTGGGTTGCCTTTATGATTTTTTTAAAATTGGGGGCAGGGGTTTCAAAAACATAACATTTATTGTCTCAACAGAATAGGGCGGTGAACAGTGCACGTAAAACCTCAGTTTCAAGAGGTCTTACAGCTTCTGGTCCTATTAGAACTCTTAGACTACCTACCATGCTACACAGAAGCCTTGGTTAATGAAAGAAGCCTAGCAGCTCCAGAAATGACAGAGAGGCCATTTCTGATTGTCCAGCCCCAGGTGAATCATCAGCTGAATACAGCTGTTTAAGTCCAAGCAAGACCAGCAGAGGACTATCTAGTCAAGTACAAAATCATGGGAAGTAAATTGTTTTAGGTCAGTAGGTTTTGGGGTACTGTTATACAATAGAAAATTGATGATGTAACTAGTAACTTATATACCTAGTCACCTCCAATCTCTGACTATTCTAGTCTGAAAGTATTACTTTCCATTCTACTGCCAATGCCCCATGATTGTTGTTATTGGGTGCTGTTGAGTTGGTTCCTACTCTGTGACTCTATTTTCCATAGAATGAAACCCTACACAGCCCTGTGGCACCCTCACAATTTCTGCTCTGTTTGAGCCCACTGTTGCAGTCACTGCGCTAATCCATCTTGTTGAAGGTCTTCTTTTCTTCACTGACACTCTCTTGCTCTCGGGACTGATCTCTCCTGATACTGTGTTCAAAGTACTTAAGACACATTTTTAAAGTAACAGTCTACCTGTATTTCTTCCAAGACAGATTTGTTTGTTCTTCTGGCAATCCATAGTCTATTCAATGATTAACCTCTGGTAGCGTAGTGGTTACGAATCGGGCTGCGAACCTTAAGGTCAGCGGTTCGAAACTACCAGCCGCTCCGCAGGAGAAAGATGAGGCTTTCTACTCCCGTAAAGATTTACACCCTCGGAAACCCTGTACAGGGTCGCTATGGGTCGGAACTGACTTGGCACTTAACAACAACAACAATCTTTAGCTTCTCTCATTTATTATTCATACTAAAATCAGTTATTACCTTTAAATCAAGTTAGTTCGTTACTTAAAACGTCTTTATTGACTAGCTACTCACTATCCATTATAGTCAGTTTTGACTCATAGTGACATATACAGTTTCCAAGGAGTGGTTGGTGGATTTGAATGGCAAACTATCAGAGATAGTGACCCTGTATATGGTTTCCAAGGATCGGCTGGTGAGTCTGAACCACTGACCTTGTGGTTCAAACCAACCTTGGGGTGCAATGCTTTACTCCACAGTGCCACACCAGGTCTCCTTTACTATTCATAGAAGGGGAAAAAGAAAATTCTTGTTACTCAATGGCACTTAACAACAACAATAACAACATAGAATTTAAGGCCTTCCATGTGACACTGTAGGATAAGCACTGGACAGAAAGCTTGGTTTAAACTGTAAGGTCCGCTCCTTGTAAACCCTGTACAAAGTCACTATGAGTAGGATCTGACTGGCTAGAAGTTAACAACAACCATCTACATCTTTCATGCATTCACTACAGTCCCTACTGGGTGAATGGTTATTCTAAGAGCACTGTGTTATGACCTCAGTTCCTCTTCTCTTTTATTCAAAGCTCATTTATTTCCCATTTCATGATTTCTTAGACAGAATTAGACATTATTTTGTATATGCTACCAACTCAGCACTAACTCTTACTTATATTTAGTGGTTAGTTAAGAATGAACGACTTCCTTATAGCTATCATTCTAAATTCTGTGTTTTATATATATAGATAGATAGAGCGCTAGTACTCAATCAAGATTCACTTGTTAAATTTAATCCAGTCAACTTTTCCCATTTTAACTCAACTCAGGTATTGTTATTATGTAGGAGTATAAGAAACATATGAAACAAAATATAAAAATTTCTAGTTGTGTTATAAAGGTATAAGACTAACCTTACCCCTCGAAAAACGCCAGGGAAGGAGAGAAATAACGACTAAACACAGTGATCCTCGTAACACCATTTCCTTTCCACAGTTCAACAAATTCAGCTTAAATTATACTTAATTAAAAAATCATTCCCTTTTCAAAAAGATCACTATAGGTATAAGTAAGGGGGAAAGGAAAAAAAAAAAAAAAAAAAAGGCAAGTTAGTTTGATTAATCCAAGGCCTAATAAAACAGACCTTGTAAGACACTTTCAAAATAGCAATTTTCCCACCAAATCAAAATAAAAATTTCAGGCAAACAAACCTGCAAATTTCATTTAGGAATTATTGTAATTTTAATATGCATGATAAAGCAATTTTAAAAAATGAATTGCACAGAAAGGGCAATTGGACCTAATCTGCTAAAAGGTCCATTTCAACTGTGAAGTGAGGGCGTTTGATTAATATAATGGTTTAAAAATACCTTTTCAATACACCAAAGTCTTTGTTTATTGATGGAAGAGAGAAGGGTAAGTTTAACCAAATTGCAGTGCCCTGGGTAAGCCTGAGACACCTTATTGTTGTTGTTAAGTGCTGCCAAGTCGGTTCTGACCCATAGCGACCCTGTATAGGGTTTCTGAGGAGCTGCTGGTAAGCTTGAATTGCCGACCTTGCAGTTCAAACGGCTTTGCAGTCTGGTGCACTAACCCACAGCGCCACACCAGGACTCTTGAGACACTTAAGGTTTCTTAAAACATGTCTTGAAATCTGGTTAAAGGACTAAATCTATAAAACAATTCAACAGTTGTACAGGGTTTTAAAAGTTCAGTGTACTGCTACCTGGGACAGGGAACTGGAAGCACTACTATTTAGTACTGTTATTCAAAGTGTTTTAAATTATACTGAAAAACAGTTGTAAATTTGTAAAAAAAACAAGTTTGCTAGGTTGGGTAACAATTGTAATAGAATATGATAAATTTGGGACTGTTGTTGTACATCAAGTGAGTCAATTCTGACTCATAGTGACCCCATGTGACAAAGCAGAAGCGCCCATGGGGTGTTCTAGCTGTAGTCTTTACAGGAGCACATCACCAGGTCTTTTTCCTACAGAACTTCTGGGTAGGTTTGAAGTGGTAACTTTTCAGTTAAAAGCCAAGCACTTAAACATTGTATCACCACAACTTCCTAAATTTGGGATTTGTTGTTGTTATTAAGTGCTGTCGAGTCAATTCCGACCCATAGCGACACTGTATAGGGTTTCCAAGGAGCAGCTGGTGAGCCTGAACCACTGACCCTGTAGTTCAAATGACTGTGCAGTCTGACGCATTAGCCCACCTTGCCACACCAGGATTGGGAACAGATAAATCCCAAATTTAGGGAGTTTTTTGTTTAAGTGCCATCAAGTTGGTTCCAACTCTTAACAACCTCGTTCGAGACTTCTGAGAAGTAACTGGTGAGTTTGAACCTCCAATCTTGCAGTTCAAACCGACCTTGAGGTTAAGAGTGTTTATTTTAGGGTACCACACCAGGACTTCATCTTTACTTCACCCAAAAAATCTCACAGAGAAAACAAAGTAACTATGAAGAAGTCTATTCATCACAGTTACTATCATTACAATTAAAATACTATCAGACCCTAAACTTGAGGCTTTAATAAAAATCGCTACCTAAAACTGAAGTTATTTAAAACATATTAGTAGCACTGTTCCTGGGTGGAACAAATGGTTAAGTGCCCCTCTGCTAACTGAAATGTTGGTGGCTGGAATCCACCCAGAGGTGCCTCAAAAGGGAGGGCTCTGGAGTACAGTTCTCTAACACACATGAGGTCTCTGTTAATTGAAACTGATTTGCCACATGGCTTTTGTTTTTATTACTAGAATAAAAGGTAAAATTGATATAAATTTTGTTTCAGGCTGCTGTTATTGTTAAGCACCATCGAGTTGGTTCCGACCCATACTGACCCAGTATAGGGTTTCAGAGGAGTGGCTGGTGAGCTTGAACTGCTGACTTTACAGTTCAAAGGACTTTGCAGTCCAGAGTATTAACCCTCAGCGCCACACTAGGATTCCTTGGGTTAGAAGCTTCAGGTTAGAAACAACAAAAAAGTAGGGTTTATGCAACATTCCTTGTATAAATTCTAATAGTCTCATAGATTGCATTTTAAGTCAAATATTTTGTAATAAAAAAGGATATTTACATAATTGCTAACAAATTACCACTGTAAGACACCTAGATTTACTTATGATTTTATGGCTTTTTAACTGAAATAGAACAAAAATGTTTATTAAACAGGCTTTCTGAAATACATTTTTTTAAAGTTTGGTTGTTGTTAATATTAAGGTCCGTGGAGTCAGTTTCCATTCATAGTGACCCCATATAGGGTTTCCAAAACTTTAAATCTTTTGGAGGAGCATGAAGCCTCATCTTTCTCAGAAAACTAAAATAGACTATGAAAAACAACAACAACAACAACAGAAACACTCAAGAAATTATTCACAGATGATTTTTAAAGTGAAATTTATCTGTTTGGGATCTTTTAACATTTTAGGTACAAGGCTAGATTAGATAATATAGTTAAAAACTCTTTTATTCTTGTTTATATCATAGTGGTTATGAATTGGGTTGTGAAACTCAAGGTTAGCAGTTTAAAACTACCAGCTGTTCCGTGAGAGAAAGATGAGGCTTTCTGCTCCCATACAGAATTACAGCCTTAGAAACCCTGTACAGGGTCACTAAGAGTCAGAACTGACTCCACAGCACATAACCACAACCACCACCGTAACACTATGGCCTCAGAATCACTATTTACTGCTACAAATATTATAAAAGCTTACAAAAACTAGTGTGATCCATTCTCCTTTGCTTTGAGTTAGTAGACTGTAGTCTATGTAAATCTTTTAGTTAATTGCTGTAGTGCAGTGAACTACTTGATATGACTGCCCTAACCACAGTCTTTGTAACTCTGACCAAATGACTGAGTTGTTGTCGTTGTAAGTGCCATCGAATTGGTTCTCATGGTGACCCTGCACAGGACTTCCAAGGAACGGCTGGTGAATCTGAACTGCTGACTTTGTGGTTTCAAACGGACTTTGCAGTCCAGTGCTTTATCCCATAGCACCACATCAGGACTGGGTTGTTACGGCTGTGGAGTTGGTTCTGACTCATAGCAACACTGTACATGTTTCTTAAGGAGCAGCCGGAACTCCTGTAAGGGGATTACTCACTTTTGCCACTTCTCTGGGTTTTATATAAGCCACTTCAGAATCACAACTGGAAGGAAACTCACTACCCTCAAAAAAGAAGAGCCGAGAGCAGCACATACCCTTTGATCCCTGCACACGGAACCTCCAGGAGACAGAGGGCTGTGAGCCAGAGTGGGGTGGAGAAGCGGCAGCAGGAGGAGGAAGACAAGACTGAGGCACTGCACTGGCCCACGGAGTGAGAAAGCTGAGTGCCTTTGGGCAGGAGGCTCTCTTTAGGAGTGGTGTGTATCCAGGCACTTAATCGGGGTACTAGGTTTACCGACCCACAGAACTAGAGCCAAGTGCTTTGATGCTGAGACTTACGGCAGAGTGGTGTCCCCTTTGGGCATTTACTAGCAGCACTAAAGGAGCTTTGGAATACTTGTCCAAACAGGGTAGAGGTGCCAAGAGTCTGTATGGTTAAGGAGTCACTGACCAAAGAGAGATGTGCTTGTGGGCAGTGCTGAGAAGTCCTTCAGAAAAGAACCGTATCCTGAGCATTTCTGATCTTGAATTGTAACTAGTTAACTTCTCTAATAAATTCCATAGTTGTTAGGTATTATCTGTGAGTTGTGTGGCCAGAGCAATGAATTATCAAACCCAGGAGAAAGCTGGGAGTGCCTTGGGCACAATGGTAGGTGTCAGAATTGGTAAAGAAGGTGGGAGGGCGGAAGCCTGTCTGACTTCCACCTCCTAGGATTTAGCCTCGGGTTGATGTTGAATTTGTTTATCCTTATCCCTTGTGAAGAGTTCTCTTGTGGCACTGTAAGCATAAGCAATGGATTGCTAACGGCACAAGGTTGGCATTTCAAACCCATCAGTCACAACACAGACACCCTATACAATGTTGCTATGAGTTGGAACCTACATGATGGCACTTAACAACAACAACCTCAACTCTTGTGAAGACACAGGAAGTCAGATGAGGCCCTTATGCCATTCTTACAACTGTACTTCTTTTTTTTTTTTTTTTTTGAGGTGCTTATTAATCTGGTTTGGTGCTGTGGGTTAATGCGCTAGACTGCAAAGTCAGCAGTTTAAGCTCACCAGTCACTCCTCAGAAACCTTATACAGGCTCGCAACCTACTCAACAGCACTCAACAACAAAGTTAATGGTCCCTCAAGAGTCTAATTAATCAGGAACTTTTAACAACCTGTTAATTGAGCAAAACTGTATTTCAAATACAATCTTGGACCTTTTCCCAAAAACATTTTCTAGTCTTTTTAATGAACCTCAAATAGATAAATGTACTATGTTATGGCATAACAACACAAAAGTTTAACCTACAAACTAACCTGAGTCAGTTATAAACACTAAGTACGTATGTCTACTAAGGGGGTATTTCTGTTGCTACTTTCTAGGGTATATCTCCTCTTATGGATAAATCTCAATTAAATTGTTAAAACATTCAATAGATTAGTACCAAAATTTCAACCAAGTGAAAACTAACAATACCAGAGCCCATAATGTACCTTCTTTTAGGCTTAGAAATTAAATAAAATGAATGAGTCTTTGATGTAGTTAGACAAGATAGAAACATATAAGGTGACAGAATTCAGGGCCTAACCTGATTATGTAAGGCTGAAGAAATCAGCTATTAAAAGAACAAAAATTCTTTAGTCTAAATGGAGTTGTTAAGTGTCGTGGAATTGGTTCTGTCTCATAGCGACCCTGTATAGGGTTTCCAAGGAGCAACTATGGGTTTGAACCACTGACCTTGTGTTTAGCAGTCCAGTACTTATCCTACAGCACCACACCAGTATATGTTGTTGTTAAGTGTTGCTGAGTTGGTTTCAACTCATAGCAACCCTGTCTAAGGTTTCCAAGGAGTGGCTGGTGAGCTTGAACTACTAACCATGCAGTTGAAACTGACTATGCAGTCTAGCGCATTAACCCACAGCACCACACCAGGACAAGATCCATAAAATGTCTCAAGTTACTAAAAATTCACCAGTGCTTTTTTCCTAATTTTGTTCTAAGACATTTACATTCAGAATTGCAACAAAGATGGAAGCCAACCAGCACTGAAGTATTAATTCTCAATTTGATGTAGGTCAAATTTTAGAATATTAAGATTTCATTGGAAGGTAACATATATTACTTCCAACTGAGGAAATTAAGGTCTGGAAAGGTTTATGTAAATTATAAGATATTTATCATTGAGTTGGATTTCCAACTCCTAGTGACCCTACAGAGCAGAGGAGAAATGTCCCACAGGGTTTCTGAGACTGAAATCTTTATGGGGAGCAGGCTGCCACATCTTTCTCAAGTGGAGTGGAGCGGCTGGTGGGGTCACACCACTGACTCTTGGTTAGCAACTGAGAGCTTAACCACTGTGCCAAGACTCCACATGGCTTTATTAGTAACAAATTCTAAACTAGAATCCCAGGTTTAATATTCTTTATATCTTCAAGTTAACATTAAATAAGAATAGTATAATCACCTCAATCCAATTTGTAAGCCAGTAACATTCTGGGTCTGAACAAATTCTAAACTAGAATCCCAGGTTTAATATTCTTTATATCTTCAAGTTAACATTAAATAAGAATAGTATAATCACCTCAATCCAATTTGTAAGCCAGTAACATTCTGGGTCTGTGTTTTCTACTGTGAAGAGAACGTTTCCTCTGGGGATGACAGAGCCCTCAGGAACAGCTTTGACTTCTATGGGAAGATGGCCATCATATTTCTGGTAGGAGACAACAGTGAAATGACATATTTAAACTCAATCACCTGTTTTCATAAGGTTCTTTATATTTTAAAAGCATTAATTTAACTGCTATAGAAACCTTTGTCATCGAAACTGCAATTGTAGATGCTATGATTACTATATGCTAGTAATTTAGTCAGAATACCCTTATCCTCTTAAAATAAAACTAGCTTAAATTATTAACAGCTTAAATAGATATTAATTTTTAAATTTTACGTTGCCAAAGTGCTTTTGCTAAGAAATTGTATCACTAGAAGAGGTAGATAATTTCAAATTGATCTAAAGAAAAAGTCCCACCAACTACTTCAGGAAAGAGTTTAAAAAAAAAAAAAAAAGAATGTTTATTTGAACATATTCCAAAAGTATTCCAAAAACACAATCTTTCTTTTAAATAGGCTATTTTCATAAAAGGCTAAATTTAAATTGACAGCTAAAAGAAGGGATTGCTATTAAAGAGCAAAACAAAGAAACACAAGAGAAATCCCTGATCTTTTGTTTCGCCAAAACCCTTTCATTCTGTTAGACTTGACACCATTGAGAAGGCTCAATCATGATTATACTTTCTAGAGCCTTGGCAATTAATACTCAAGCCTCAATCAACTGACATTTTATTAATGCAACAATTCCCTCCAAAATTAGGCTGAGGGAATATTTGCTACATGGTATGGTACCAGATACTTTAACGGTGCCATTTTTACCAAAGCAAGTGCTCACTTCACTTCTCTTGTGTCACATTTTGGTCATTTTCTCATGTTTCAAATTTTTTCATAATGCTACTGCACACTTCAGAGATACAGTATAGTGCAAATGCACCTTTTATATAAGAAAACCAAAAACTTTGTGTGTGACTCTCTTTATTGCTCTATTTGCTTAACATTTATCATTGAGTTGGATTTCCAACTCCTAATAACCCTACAGAGCTGAGAAGAAATGTCCCACAGGGTTTCTGAGACTGAAATCTTTATGGGGAGCAGACTGCCACATCTTTCTCTAATGGAGTGGAGCGTCTGGTGGGGTCACACCATTGAGGTGGTCAGGAACTGAACATACAATATCTATGAGGTATGCCTGTATAGATATGAAAGATAAATTATTTTGTGTTTGACAGTCTATAAAAAGAGCATGTTTTCATTTTACAATATAGCTGATTAACAGCATGTTTCTATCTTTCAATCTATGGTTGTAATAAAGAAAACCACCAGCAGACATTCAACTTCTATAATTCAATCTCTGTGTTTGGATGCCCAGGAGCTAAAGCACTAGATTCAAATTACATTACATATTAATATTATAGTACAATAAGGATAAATATGAATTTGTTTCAAACCACTTATCGATTTTCTTAGTCAAGGTAAAAGACCCCAAATTTGAAATTGCCTATTAACCATGCTCTTTGGTAACTATAATGCATCTTCAAAGAAATGATAAAATGATAAATGGTCAGAAAGGTGACTGTACATCTTCTGGACGAATCTCATTTATTAAATTATAACTAACTTATACTACAGTAAGTTACTTAAATCTGCTAATGATTTGTCATACAGAGTAAGTACATTAAATGCAACCTTTAACTTTTGACAAGAATGTCTAAAACAGTCATTGTTTTCAGGTCACAAACAGAAAAGAGCTGTAATTATAGTCTATAATCTTCTATTCAAATATCCCTGCAATAAATTTTGAACTAAAAGGAAAAACCAAAATATGAAACCATTTCTTACCTCAAGAACGTAGTTCCATCCCTTTTCATTGAAGACATCATCTTGGAAATGCTCTTTGTAAACCTCTTTGGCTTCCTGAATTTTCTCTTTGGTCACTACTTTACCTAAAATGGTAAACATCTCTTATTTATGTTTCTAAAGTAATTGTGTGCTGCTGAACAGTAAAAAAAATCATGTCCCTACATACAGACAGAAGGAACCCTGGTAGCTTAGTAGACCATGAGCTATACTGTTAACCTGTTACCACAAGAACAGCTGTTCGAATCTACTAGCTGTTCTGTGAGAGGAAGATGAGGCTTTCTGCTTCCGTAAAGATTTGCAGCCTCGGAAATCCTATACAGGCTCTCTATGAGCCGGAAAAAGGCACACATCACCACGAGTCAGGACTGATTTAACAACAACAGTAACAATTTATAGGGTCACGAGTACTTAGCAACATCTATTTACAGTGTGGCATGTAGGATAAGCACTGAACCTAAAGGTCTTTTGAACCACAGAGGTAGTAGGGTTCAAACTCATCAGCTGCTCCTTGGAAACCCTGCACAGAGTGGCTAGGAGTTGGAATTGACTAGACAGTACTTCACACAGGGTCACCACCTCCACCTATTTCAACCATTCTCTGGTAGAGCTAAATGGGGCAAAAAAACAAACCTGTATCACCTTGTGAAAAAAGAATGTCTTCAGGGTTGGTAAATCAGAAATTTCAAATTTTCCTTATGTGTCAAATGAAAATAATACTAGAAAAGGGACTACTTAAAAGTATGGTTGTGAGGACTAAATGAATTAAGACAAGGCAAACATTTACACAATGCTGGCCCATAATAGGTGATCAATAAATTTTAGCTATAATAAATAATAGGATTTCTGGTGTGATGATGGAGGATAAGCACTCGACTACAAGGTCGGTGGTTCAAACTTACCAGATGCTCTTCAGAATACCTATACAGAGTTTCTATGAGTCAGAACTGACTTTATAGCACTTAACAACAATAAGAAGAAGTAGTATTTTGCCATCAAGTTGACTGAGACTCACAGAGGCCCCTTAAGACAGAGGTGAACTGCTCAACTGGAAGCAGGCGGTCCTATCTTTCTCCTGAGGAATGGCCGGTAGGTTTGAATTACAGACTTTTGGCTATCAGTTCTGGTGCGATGATATAGGGTACGCACTGGACAGACTACTAAGCAAGGTTCAAACCCACCAACCACTTACTGGAAACCCTATACAGGGTCAACTATGAGTTGGAACTGACTCGACGACACTTAACAACAACACCAAGATAAACTAGCTAATTCATTAAAAATATCTTGGGTTAGTCTTGTTGTACAGGAATACGTTTGAGTTCCAGCTAAGTCTTTAATAGTCTAACATTTCTGAACTGTCTCGTCTTATAACTAACTGTAAGAATATAGAAGCAATTATTTGTATTTAAAAATTCAAATTAACATATTAAATTCTGAGATTATCTTTGTATGGAAATATTAGAGATTACATTTTCTAAGATATATGAAAATTGTGGAAACTATGGAATTCTGGTGTGGCACTGTAGGATAAACACTGGACGGCAAAGGTCGGTTCAAACTGCAAGGTCAGCAGTTCAAATTTACCAGCCACTCCTCAGAAATGCTGTACAGGATTTCTATGAGTCGGAACCGACTCAAAGCACTTTAATAACAACAACATTCCCCCCTAGAAATATGATTACAAAGCATATTTTAAAAAAACACAGAAATGAATTTGGGGAAACAGAGTTCCTGATTTAAAATGCATTTGCAACTATACCAAGTCCACAGTGATATGTAGGTTTTGTAAACTAGGCCGTTAAGGTAAAACTAATTTTAAAATATTCTAATTATAATTGCTACCATAATTCAAACTACTTATCTATTTTCTTACAGTCAAAGAAAAAGACCCAAAGTTTGAAACTGCCTATTAACCATGCTTTTTGGTGACCATAACGTATCTTCAAAGAAATGGTAAAATCACTTTTCTGACAAGTCCAGGTTAATAATACTTTCAATGAATGAACTGTCTACTAGCTAACTGATTAGTGTCATAAAATTACAGACTTTCCCAAACTTACCATTCTCAGAAAATGATAATTTTAACACTTAGAACACCAAACACATACTCTGAGTTATAATATTTAGTGTAATCAAACAGGTTAGTCCCCCCGCAAAGAACTCATAAAGTAATTATAATTAAGCAAATTATATTTTATTGATATTTTATTCCTTAAATATCAAAATTGGACTATTTAAAAAGTTACTTCAAATAACAGACTATAATAATATAGGAGAAAAATTATGGTTCTATAAAAGCAATGTTTTTAAATATACTAGGAAAAATAATACCTTTTAAGTACTTATTAAGAATGTACTGCAACCCATAAAATACTGTTTCCTCGTATTTCACCTTCCTTACTTTGGAGTTTTCTGTCTTCTTTTCACGGCATTCAAAGTAGGAATAAACTTTACTTGTGTTGGGTGGGTATTGTTTATAGTGAGTAACCTGTATGAAAAGAAATATTTTAGTTAGAAAATACCTTAAGAGTGGGATATAAACCACAACACAGAAAGCTTGAAATTATTTAAAACTAGAGAAATTATATGTATATCTGCTATTGATCAGCTTAGTTTCCTGGCTATAACGCAGTATAAAATACAAGTATCTTTACTTAAAGATAATTTTAATAGTTCCATATCTTAAAAGCACAACCACAGGAGAGTATAAGTTTTGTAAACAGACATGCTGAAATTAATATCATAGGATGGACTGAAATTAGCAGAATTGGTACTGCTACTGTCTAAAGGAGCTCTGGTAGCGTAGTGGTTACGAATCAGGTTGTGAACCACAAGGTCAGCAGTTCGAAACAAACAGCTCGCTCCGCAGGAGAAAGATGAGGCTTTCTGCTCCCGTAAAGATTTACAGCCTTGGAAACCCTGTACAGTGTCGCTATGGGTCGGAACCGACTCGACGGCACTTAACAACAACTGTCTAAACGCAGTACATTCAGTAAGTCAGTGGTCAATGATTTCTTATGAATTTACTTCATCTGTATAATGAGGTACTGAGATTGCGCTCCTTTGGGTCTTTATAATGACACTATGAAAGCCTTGTTGTGAAGTATCACCGAGTCGGTTCCAACTCACAGTGACCCTGTATAGGGTTTCAGAGGCTTTACATCTTCGTAGGAGCAAAAAGCCTTTTTTCTCCCACAGAGCAGCTGGGTGGTTTGAACTATGGACCTTGGGGCTCACAGTCAGTGCTTTAAAAAGTATCTGGACGAATAATTTGTATTTATACAGTTTAAAGATTAGGAATAATAATTCCCCAAAAGTTTAAGGTAAAGAGTAAATCAGGAAATCAGGGCAACAGTTGAATAAATCTTGGAAGACTAAGTTTCATGGATAACCACTGTAAATATAAACCATTTTTCATGTTAGCTCTGATCTAAGTTTAGAAAAGCTCACCTTTTCCCTTTAATTTGGCTATACAATCTCAGTCCCAATAAAACTTGGTTTTAACTTAAGCTAAACCTTAGTCTAGAGTTACAGTGTGGCACTGTGGGCTGATGCGTCAGTCTGAAAAGTCATTTGAACCGCAAGATCGGTGGTTCAGGCTCATCAGCTGCTCCTTGGAAATCCTATAGAGGGTCGCTGTAAGTTGGAATCGACTCGCCGGCCCTTAACAACAACAAAATCTTATTGTAAAACTTCTACAATGAATATCTTTCCATTGTCAAAATGAATGTCCTCTGTAAATGGAGGGGGAAAACCCCCACACACATTTAAAACAAATAATTTCCTATTTCCTCTATAATAGAAGCATATCTCCAACCCTTTAGAAATAGTAGCTTAATACTGTAAAAGGTAACCTTGGGTGAGAATATATTAATATGTGGTCTGGGAATTAAGTCAGGCAAGAGAGTGGGAGCTATTTTGCTTAGGTACACCAGATAAATACAAGTACTGTATTTTTTATGCAAATATTGTGCATAGGACCTCTGGTAGCAGCATGGAGTCAGTTCTGACTCATAGAGACCCTGGTACAGGGTTTCCGAGGCTGTAAAATCTTTACAGGGGCAGAAAGCCTCATCTTTCTCCTGTGGAATGGCTGGTAGTTTCAAACTGCCGACCTTTAGGTTACAAGAGTGTAGTGGTTAAGAATCGGGCTGTTAACCTCAAGGATGGCAGTTCGAAACCACCAGCCATTCCATGGGAGAAAGATGAGGCTTTCTGCCCCCGTAAAGATTTACAGCCTCGGAAACCCTGTGCAGGGTTGCTATGAGTCAGAACCAACTCCACGGCACTTAACAACAACAACAATACACTTCAACAAACTGCATAACCTCCTCAAATGTATTTTTCTATGTGTACACATTATTTCCATGGGCACATTATATTTAATATATATGGCATAAAACT
Source organism: Chrysochloris asiatica (assembly GCF_000296735.1). Classification (NCBI taxonomy): domain Eukaryota; kingdom Metazoa; phylum Chordata; class Mammalia; order Afrosoricida; family Chrysochloridae; genus Chrysochloris; species Chrysochloris asiatica. The sequence goes on from NW_006408528.1 coordinate 38,420,269, forward strand.
GTTTTTAGGTTAGAATCCAGGAACTGATACAATTGTAGTTTTTAAGATTTTAGAAGTAGCTGGAGTCCTTGTATGGTACCATAGGATAAGCATTCGACTACAAGGTGGGTTTGAATCTCAAGGTTGGTGGTTCAATCTCACCAGCTGCTCCTCAGAAACCCTCTAAGAGGGTCGCAAGGAGTCAGAACTGACTCCACAGCACTTAACAACAACAGCAAAGTAAGAAAGCTAATATAAAATTCAAACCAATCACATTTACTAGCCAATTCACTAAAATGTAAAGATAATATAAACGTATATGTGAATGATACCCTTAATATTTAGTAATAAGTGATGATTAACTTAACGACTTCAGGAACTGATTAGGAATAGACACCTAAAAGTGAACCCAAAATGCATGTCACGATGAAAACGCCCAGTTTACTAGCTAAGGAACTTCAATTCCTTTACTGGGAAAATAAATTGAGATAGAAAATTTACCTATAATAAAGTAAAATTTGAAAGGTTTAGATCACAAACTGCTAAATTTCATAATTATATCTCTTAATAATTCAACAATCTTTACAGTTCAGATACTTCATAGTATATCTTTGTAATTTCTATAACAGATTTAAAAGTATTATTTTTCTCTTCTGAGAAAACTAAGCAGTCAAAAGCTGAATGGAATTTTCCCTAAACTATTTAATTACATCTTGGTTTAAAGGAACACTGAAAATTTTCCATTATATAAATATTGTTTTAGTTCTAGAAAACATTAAATGTTTAAAATTTTCAAGCTTTACTTCAAGTTTTTTTTTTTTTAATTATGGTACTTTATAATGAATCTTTACATAAATATGCAGGACGATTTCTCTGGAAACAAAATGTCATTAAAAACAAAAAACTTTAGGATTCAAATATGACATCTAAAATATTCTTTAGAGGAACTTAACCGTTTTAGAATTTGACTTAACAATTTAAGATGTCAAAGATAAAAACTCGGGCACAATTAACCATGAAACAATTTACTATTACCACCACACTAAAGAGTCCTGGGAGTGCAAATATATTAGAAGTCATACTTGAATCCTATTTTTTTGTTGTTTCTAATGACATTTTGTTTCCAGAGAAATCATCTTGCATATTTATGCAAATATAGGTTATAAAGTACCATAATTAAAAAAAAAAAAAAAAGGTTGAAGTAAAGCTTGAAAACTATAAACATTCAAGTATTTTCTAAGCGCTCAGCAGCTAACCAAAGATTGGCTGTTCAAACCCACCCAGCACTGGAGAAAGACCTGGTGATCTGCTTTCATCTGTAAATATTAAACCCATTGCTAATGAGTTGACTCTGATTCATGTCAACTCTATAGGATTGAGCAGAACTGCCCCCACCGGGTCTCCAAAGCTGCAAATCTTTACACAAAAAGACCTTTCTCCCAAGGAGCAGCTGGTGGGTTCAAGCCACCCACTTTCAGTTTGCAGTTGAACATTTTACCATTGTACAACAAGTGGTTACAGAAAATGAATAAGGTAATGGGGGAAAGCGGAAGGCCCTTGTGGGCTGAATAAAGATTATGGGGTGCAGTTATAAATTGTTTATTTAATACCTAGCACTGTACAGGCATTGTTTTTGGGTACAAAGTATTAAATAGTGTTTTGCTCTCAGGAAAATGATAACAAAGACTGGCAAGCCAGCTCTACCTAAGAAAAGGTAAACAGCAATACATGACGGCATTTCATTTAAGTACCCAGACAGGGGGACAGGGGACTCAACTTCATAGCTAGAAAATACTGCTGTGAGTCAGGGTGGTAATGGGACCAAGGGGAGTGACTTGGGCCTTAAAGAGTTTGGCTGGGTGGAAAGTAGAAGCTTCTAAAAATTGATACACATGAAATAATAAGTGGTCTTATTATAATGCATAGAACAAAAAGGTCCAGTCTATTTGTTAAGCGGCATCATTTCCCATTATATGTTAGCCAAACAAGTGTATTAAGAAAAAAAATTTAAAAACTCAACTATTTTCAAAGTTAAAAATCCTTGTCCCAAATATAAAAGCTTGTTGGTAAGCGTCACTGAGTCATTTCTGACTCACAGTGATCCTGTATAGGGTTTCCAAGGAGCAGCTGGTGGGTTTGAATTCACAACCTTGTGGTCAGCACTCCAGTGCTTATCCTATAGCGACACACCAAGTCTCCATAATAGCTTAAACAAACAAAAAAAATTATTATTATTATTTTTTTTTTGGAGAAAAAAGTTACACAGACTTTCTGAGAGCAAATGCTAACTTTCTTCCGAACTTCTCTAGATTTTCCATAAGGCTGAAATGCAACTAGTACTCTTTCTAATTTAATAAATACTGTACTGCTAAGAAATAATCACAAGCTAACATTTCAATAATAACATGCATACAAAAGAGTACGAGGGGCAACAACACACCTAAGGTCACAGAGCAACTAATATTACCTAAATATCCAAGGGCAAGCAAAGAGGATCCACTCAACCTACCGTGGCTAAGACTTTCCAACTCTTCAAAGCAATAAGCTAGAAACAACAAAAATCATAAGTGACTCTTCATGCCAGTATTATTTAAAGATTTCTCTAGTCCTGAATATCCTTCTGGTATCCCAGAAAATAATCCATTGCTATTTGGCTTTGTAAAGCAATAATCACTTTATAAATACTGATTAAGGATTGCTGTATTTTATCATTTTTGTTAAGGGTTTGAGAAAATGTAAGACCAGCTATAATTATTATACTGTCTCTTTCCTTAAACCTCTTGGCAACTTTTACTTCTTTTGCTTGCTAATGAGATTTCATCATCTAGCAAAGGGTTCCAGATTCTGTTATTTTTGTTTTACAACAGACCCAAACCGAGTCCTGGTATGGCACTGTAGGATAAGCACTGGACTGCTAACCAAAAAAGTCAGCAACCCACCAGCCACTCCGTTGCAACCCTATACAGGGTCACTGTAAATCAGACCTCACTGGATAGCACTCAACAACTACGAATGACTGAATGCACTTATTAAGTATTCCAGTCCTGGTGTGGCACTGGAGGATAAGCACTAGACTGCTAATCACAAGGTTGATGGTTCAGACCCACTAGCTGCTCCTTGGAAACCCTACACAGGGTCGCTATGAGTTGGAATCAACTTGAGGGCATTTAATAACAACATGAATACAACATTAAGTATTCATGAAGCACTGATGGCACTGTAGGATAAGCACTGAACTGCTAACTGAAACGTGGATAGGTCAATCCCATCCTTGAGAGAAAAATAAGGCTGTCTGCTCACATACGGATCTACAGTCTCAGAAACTCTACATGGGGTCGCTATAAGACGGAATTAACATGTTACTGTTTGTTTTTTTAGAGGATTAATATATTTATTTGTGTTTTACAATATGTGATTTTATTTGTTGCTCACAGTTTACTTATAATTTAGAATATAAAGTTTACTGGGAAATTAAAATACCTCTATGCAAGAACTCACAATTCTACTGCTCAAAATTAGTCATATACTTAATGTTTTTTCTGCCTTATAAACCGTAGCAGCGCCTCATCCCTCAAAAGGTTCATATTATCATGGGATTGAGTCTCTGTAAGAAAAGAGAAAAATAGGTACAGTTCAAAGGAATCTAACCAAAAATAAGTACTTCAATGGAAGTAAATAGGACTAATTTGCCCACAGGACCATTCTCATGTATTTCTAAGTCTTTTCTTTAAAAAAAGCTTACACTCTTAAAATTTGTTACTTTGCCACTAATGAATAAGTAAAATCTTTTTTAAAAGTTGTCTTGAGTACCTAATCACAACATATACATTATACAACACTTTGTAATTTCTCTAAAAATTAACTGTCTCCCATACTGAAACATAAGACACCATCCTTGTCTTCTCTTATTATATCTAATTGCTGTTATTATTTTTAAGAGACATGGAAGGGTTCCAAGGAACAGCTGGAGGATTTGAACCACAGACCATGTAGTTAGCAGTACAGTGCTTATGCTTACCCTACCGTGCCACACCGGGACTCCATGATACCTAATTGTTGTTAAGTGTTGTTGAGTTGGTTATGACTCTTAGGAACCCTATATAGGATTTCCAAGGAGCAGCTGATGAGTTTGAACCACCAGCCTTGAAGTTCAGTGCCTATCCTACAGTGTCACACCAGGATTCCTTGATACCTAGTTTGTTATTAAGTGCCATCTAGTTGGTTCCGACTCATAGTGACCCTGTATAGGGGTTCCAAGGAGTGGCTGGTGAGTTTGAAGCTCCCACCTTGTGGTTCAAACTGACCTTGTGGTCCAGTACTTTACCCTAAAGTGCAGGACTCTTGATACTATATTGTATTTATTAAGTGAATGGATGAAAATGTGCTGAATTCTTGGTAGCCAACCAGCTTACAATGTTTTTGAGCAGCATCCTATACTGGACAGTACAGTTAATAACAAATGCACGATATGGCTTAAAGTATAAATTGCTTAAGACATTACTTTGTGTATGTTCTATATCATTTTCTCCACCTAAATCACATTTAGCATAAAACTCAAATAAATTTGCTCTGACAATAATTTTCTACCTTCTGTATAGGTAAAATGGTCAGAAATACTGAAACTATTCCCTGTTGTACTTTGATACAAAGAATATGTTGTTGTTTAGTGCCATCAAGCCAGTTTCGACCCATCGCAACCCTGTATAGGGTTTCCAAGGAGCAGCTTGTGAATTTGAATTGCCAACCTTGCAGTTCAAACTGACTTTGCAGTCCAGCGCATTAACCCACAAAGCCACACCAGGGCAAACAGTATAGGGACAAAGGAAAAAAAAAAAAACCCAAAAAACAGAAATGTATTTTATAATGATCCAGTTATTTGGTAACTGATTAATGGCTAGATAAAATGAAAAACGGAACTTGTATCTTTTATGAAAGTTCCACATGGTATTTTAGCGCTTAACAACAAACAACAACAATGGCTAAGACTAGCCCAAATGCATCTGACCCTAGCTGTCTTTGTTGGCTGGTTGGTTCCGTGCCATGGAGGCGGTTAGTGTAGGGTTTCCGAGGCTGTAAATTTTAACAGGAACAGAAAGCCTTATCTTTCTCTTGTGGAAAGGCTGGTAGTTTCGAAGCGCTGACCTTGACGTTAGCAGCCAGACTAGTATAGTAACCCCTACGCTACTGGAGTTCCTTTGTTGTTGTTGTGAAGTGCCGTTGAGTCAGTTCCATATCTTAGCAACCCTATATAGGGTTTCCAAGAAGCAGCTACATCCCCCCAAAAACGAAAACCTGTTATTAAGTCAATTCTTATTCATGGAAATCCTACAGACAGCTTAGAACTGCTCCTTAGGGTTTCTAAGAGTGTAAATTTTTACAGAAGTTACCAGCCTTATGTTTCTCCCACAGAGTGGCTGGGAGATTTGAACTGTCTACTTTGGGGTCAAGCAGTCCAGCAGTGAATTCACTATGCTACCAGAGCTCCTTCTCGCAGGTCTGTTGTTGTGTGCCACCAGGTTGGTTCCGAACCCAAAGTAACCCTGTATAGGGTTTCTGAAGTAGCTGGTGGGTTTGAACTGTTGTTGATCTTGCGGTTAACCCTCCAGTGCTTATTCCACAGCACCACTTCAGGGCTTGATTCTTGCTGGTTTTAGCACACTGTAAATACAACTTAGTTGATATTTTTTCCGTGATCTATTTTGAAAATATAGATGATTAACACTTAAAATTTTATTTATTTAATTTGTAACAAGAACCTAGGACAAAAATCAAGCAACACCCATGCTTATCTTTGTGAAATTGGACTGTCTTGGTTTTTATGATACACAATAAAGTATGAGGCTATAGAAATGAATATATAGTTCCAAATTGTCCTGAATTTTCTTGAGGGTGATCAGGCAAAATGTCATGTGCTAGCCCACCACCCCATCTATTTCCAAAAAAGTCTGTAGTCCTTGTTAAATGCCATCGAGTGGGTTCCAACTTAGGGCGACCCTATTTTGTTTTTAAAATCAAGACCAGCGAACCTTCTGTTTAAATTTCTCGTTTTCAATTAATTAATTATCTTGTTAAAAATCAGAAAATTATTTTAATGATTTAGTTTTCTAAAACTCATACAAAGCTATGAATAAAATCATTCCAAAAATCAGCATTAAACTCAAAGCACTATGACTGAAGTAAATGAACACAAATGGATGTAAACCACACTTGACAGCATAAAGCCCCCCCCCATAGTGTAGGTTACCACTTTACAATTGCATTTAAAAGACTTGTGAGTGAAATGTTAAGTGCTGTTGAGTCGGTTCTGGTCCATAGCGACCCGGATATAGGGTTTCCAAGGACACACCAGGGCTCTGCTTAAACAACAATCCATCTAAGGTGTCCTGGTATAGTGCTGTAGGATAAGCAAAGGGCTTATCGGTTCAAACCCACCAGCTGCTCCTTGGAAACCCTATGAATTGTAATCAACTCTACCACTTAAGAAGTATCATAAACTAAATCTTTAACAGACTGGGAAGAAACAGGCAAAACAGATTTCAACTAAATTGTAACTACAAAATACTTTCTCAGAATATTTAAGTTCGGTTAAAATACAAAGAAACTAAAAGCAACTAAAAGCAACAGAAAACAAGCAGGAGAGTAGAGCACTGTACCACTGTATTTCAAGTCACCATGTTATTCAAATAAACCACTAAAATTCATTTTGCACAAGTGGAGCTTCCGCTGACATTTTTATACGTCTTGGCAAACAAAGTTTAGCAAAGTATAGTCCAAATTGATATAAGTTAGAAACTATGGGAAAGAATACTAGCTAGATTTTTTTTCTCTATTCCCCTCATTACTAAAGTGTGTTTCAAGTAAATTAACGGGGCAACTAACTGCACACACCAATGTCAATGGGCATACTAACACAAGTGTGCTATTTCCCTCTCAGCTAGTGCCCCAGGATTAAAACTACAGTTCCTTTAACTCCTCTGGTTTCACTTTCCCTTTCACAGAAATCTTGCTGTGACCCCACTAGAGTTAAGAGCAGATCAGCCTTTGTAACACTGGGTAAGGAGCATGAGTGATTGCATGAGTTTGAAACAGAGCCCAACCGAGAGGATCGGGTCCAGTATGGTTACCCGGGACAGACATGTGTCCTACGCACCGGAGCCACAGACAGGGGAACGTGCCTGCTCTGGCGCCCCTTGCAGGACTTCGCTCTCTTCTTCCTTAAGAAGGGTCCTACCTGTCTTGCAAAGGGTAAACTGGCTGGACCCAGCTGGGCCGGGGGGGGGGGGACGGAATCCCATTTCTCAAACCCCTTCCCTCTCTCCACCCCTAGCCCCAGGGGCCGTTACCTAACTGACCCGATCCTCAGGCGAGTCCTAGCCCAGCCCGGCCCGAGGCCAAAAGGCCGCGCTCCCCCGGAGGGTGTGTGCTCCGCGGAGAACACCCGACCCCGCGGCGCCAGCTAAGACCCCGGCCCGGCTGGAGCACGGGCGGCGCCTGCCCCAAGCCCGCCTCAACCCCTCGCCGCGCCCCCCTACCGCGCACCGCAGGCCCCGCCTCCTGTCGTCCATCCCTCCATCTCTACTCCATCCATTGCCGTCTCGGCGCCAGCTTCACCTGCCCGGCCGCCACCGCCAGCGCCTTACCTCGGGGCCACCGCGCGCCACGACCCCAGACCCGGCAGCCGCCCACCTCCCGCTCGTCCCCGATGCGCCCCCTCCTCCTTCGTCACCTGCCTCCGCCCAATCTGTACCTTGTAGGAGTCGGTGGCCAAAAGGATGTTGAACTCGGCTTCTGCCGCAGCATTCATCTCGGGCCGGAGTGTGGGGGCCGCGCACCACGGGCTCCACGGCGCGGCTGCGAGGAAGGAGAAAAATGGGCTTCTCCGCGCTCCGTTGCTTAAGTCACCGCTCGGTCGGAGGGGGAGGGAGAGAGGAGGGGGAAACGGAGCGGGAAGGAGGGACCAGGAGCGGGCGGGCCCGGGAGCCGTGACGCGGTGGAGGTGGCGGCGGCGCTTCGCGTGCTCGCAGTCTAGGAGCCCTAGCGGCCTCCCCGCCCCGTCACCCCAGCGGGGACGAGAAGGGGGCGGGGCTGGGAGGCCGCGCGTGCGCACCGTGCAAGGGGCGGGGCGGGGGCGGGGGGGACGTGAGGCACGCGCTCTTCGTTGGAGACGCCCGCCTGGGGAAGCTGGGGGTGGCCAGGCAGCCCCTGGCGCGTGACCCGGGCGCTCGCTAGGGTTTCGTTTCCCGGCCCCGCGCGCGGCGGGGCGGGGCCGGGAGGGGGCATTGCCAGCCTCGCCCCTTCTGCCATTAGTCGGTTCGCCTTCTCCGGCGTGGACCTTCCTGTCCTATCCAGTCCTGGCCGGTTTCCTGGATTTTCCTGAAGTCACGCCACCCGGCTGGAGGCCGAGGAGCCTCCCACTGCCCTTCTCCCGGTTCCCTACGCACAGTTACTCACCTTTGTTTCCGACGCACACTAAAGCTCTAGCTTCTTACCGCCTCCTTCTGGGCCCTCCTGTACCTCCTAGCCCTTGCTCTAAAATCTGTGAGGCAGAGGTGAGGAGCGAGTCCCAGAGCCCCTTTAACGCATCAACTCTCCTGCTCCTTGGTGGCTGAATTCCTTGATCCTTTGAGGGATGTTTTGACTTTCCCTCAGAGAAAATAGACTGCGCCTAAAGGCGAGGGTTGAATTCAGCCCTCTCAGATAATGAGGGGACAAGACCTAATTGGATCAAATATTTCAGGGAAGTGAAAGGCAATGGGCTGAGGCGTTGACAGGGTGCGACACTGACTTTCATCACTGTTTATAATCTTTAAATCTTGGGAACAGTTTGGCAACCCCCAAATAAGCAAGTGAAATGACCTCAGATGACCTCATCCAACTAGAGACTTTCCGCCAGGACCATTATCCTCCATGGTTGCATTTTTGCATAAAACACGCCCTTTGTCTGTATCTTCATATTTTAATAATCTTTCTTAAGGAACTCTGGTAGTGTAGGGGTTACGAATCGGGCTGCGAACCTTAAGGTCAGCAGTTTGAAACTACCAGCTGCTCCGCAGGAGAAAAATGAGGCTTTCTGCACCTTTAAAGATTTACAGCCTCGGAAATCCTGTACAGGGTTGCTATGGGTCGGAACCGACTCAACGGCACTTAACAACAACAACGTATTTTTTAGACTAGGTTTTCCAGGATACAAGAAGACAGTAAAAAGCAGATTAACGGAAACTGGTACAGGAACTTCATAGACTGGCCTTCAAGTTAGCCTTGTTTTACCCTGGGGATGGGGTTTGGTGAGGTAAGGTTAGAGGAGGAGGGTTTATGAGAATTGAGAGAAATTAATTACAAGGAAGTCCAGGACATCTTCAAATGAAAGCAACTTTTAGAATCCAGACATTGTAAATCAATAGATTCTTAACAATCACCTCCATCTATAGGTAGATACAATACAGGGCAAAGATCACGGAAGTGATGACATCTCCAAAGCGTTCTGTCAGGTAGAACATAATACTAACACCTTCTGAATTATTTTCAGCAACAAGGTTTGGAAGAAAGAATTTGTTGTTGTTAACGCTCCCTGTGTTTACTGAGAAGAATGTTTTTTAAAACATAAATAAACTTTTAGAACTTTAAAAAAAAACCACACTTAAATAAACTTTAAGTTTTAGTTATTTTGAGAGATTTGTATATATTAGATACAAGCAACACATTTCAAAGTGGGAAAAGATGCTTTCAGCCCTCTTAATTTTGTCGTTGTTGTCTCCCCCCACCCCATTCATTTAAAGTAAGCTACTTAAATGATCATTTCTTACTTGTTTGTTGTTAGATGTCATGAAGTTGATACTGACTAATAGTGACCCTGTACACAACAATAAAAAACACTGCCTGGTCCTGCGCCAACCTCAAAATCTTGCTATGCTTGAGCCCATTGTTGCTGCAACTGTACTAATCCATCTAGTTGAGGGGCTTCCTCTTTTTCTCCAACCTACATTTTATCAAACATGGCGTCCTTCTCCATGGACTGGTCCCTTTGATAATATGTCTCAAGTATGAGAGATGAAGTCTGACCATCCAGGCTTCTAAGGAGCATTCTGGCTATACTTCTTCCAACACAGATTGCTTTGTCCTTTTTGTGATCCGTGGTACTTTTAATATTCTCCTCCAACACCATAACTCAAATGCATCAATTCTTACAATCTTTCTTACTTACTGTCCAGCTTTCACATGCATATGAGATTATTGAAAATACCATGGCTTGGGTCAGGCACACATTAGTTCTCAAACTGACACCTTTGCTGTTCCACACTTTAAAGAGGTCTTGTATAGAGGATTTGCCTAATGCAGTAATCCATCCTTTGATTTCTTGACTGCTGCTTCTGTGTTGATAGTTGATCCTAGCAAAATTAAAACTTTGACAACTTTAATATTTTTTCCATTTATCTTGATGTTTATTGGTCCAGTGGTGAGGATTTTTGTTTGCTTTACATTGAGATTCAACCCATACCGAAGTATTTTAAGTCCTTTGTGCTTTCAGTAAGCAAGATTGTATTGTCTGCAAATCATAGATTGTTAATGAGTCTTCCTCCAATCCTAAAGCCATTTTCTTCTTCATATGATCCAATTTTTTAAATCATGTGCTCAGCATGTTGTTGTTAGTTGCCATCTAGTCGGTACCAATTCATAGCAACCCTGTGCACAATAGAATGAAACACCGCCCAGTCCTGGGTCAGCCTCACAATTGTTGCCACGCTTGAGCCCATTGATGATGCCACTTTGCCAATCCTCTTTTTCTCTAAACCTCTACCTTACGAAACATTATATCTTTCTCCAGGGACTGGTTCCTCCTGACAGTATGTCTGAAGTATGAAAGACGAAGTTTGGCCATCCTGGCTTCCAAGGAGCACTCTGGCTGAACTTCTTCCAACACAGATCAGAGGTTCTTTTGGCAGCCCATGGCACTTTCAATATTCTTCTCCAACACCGTAACTTAAATGCATCAATTCTTCTAAGGTCTTATTTATCCACTGTCCAGCTTTCACATGCATATGAGGTTATTGAAAATACCATGGCTTGGGTATCCTTGGCTCTCATATCGCAGATTGTTAATGAGGCTTCCCCCAATCCTGATGCCACATTTTTCTTCATATAACCCAGCTTCTCGGATTATTTGCTCAGCATACAGGTTGAATAAGTATGGTGAAAGAATACAACC
>NW_006408528.1:38432378-38463290 GCF_000296735.1 Chrysochloris asiatica
ATCTGAAACCTGTCCACCATGGGTGACCCTGCTGGTTATTTAAAATACCGGTGGCATAGCCCTCAGAATCACAGCAATTCAAACCACCACAGCACGACAGACAGACGAGTGGCAGTTGCATGATTGCTGTTAAATAGGAATCTCCTTGTGCTAGGGCCCTTAAGTCCGGCTCAAAGGCCCATAGAATCCTTCAATATTGCAATTAGAGGCTTGATTTTTTTTCCTTCAGTTTTTGAAATGCTGAGCATGCTCTTCCCTTTTGGTCTTCTAACTCCAGATCTTTGCACATTTCATTATTAAAAATTGAAAATTTCTATTTCGCTCTTTTACCTCCTTATTTCTTTCATTTGCTTTATAATCTCTACTCTGGAAAGCAAGTTTCAGAGTCTCTTCTTACATCCATTTTGGTCTTTCTCTTATTTCTTGTCTTAATATCCGTTTGCTTGTTTTCCTGTGTGATGTTATTTTATTGTCTTCTACAACTCTTCTGCTTTTCAGTCTTTAGTGTCTAATGCATCAATTCTGTTCTTAAGATGATCTCCAAATTCAGGTGGGATATATTCAAGGTCATATTATGGCCCCTGTGGACTTGTTTTAATTTTCTTCAGGTCCAGGCTGAAATTGCATATGAGCAATTGATGGTCTGTTCCACAATCTACCCCTGACCTTGTTTTGACTGATGATATGGAGCTTTTCCACTGTCTCTTTCCACAGATGTAGTCAATTAGATTCCTGTGTTTTCTATCTGGTGAAGTCCATGTGTATTGTCATCTTTTGTGTTGTTTAAAAAGGCTTTTGCTATGAATAAGTCATTGGTCTTGTAAAATTCTGTCATGCGATTTCCAGCATCATTTCTATTACTAAGGCCATGTTTTCCAACTACTGATCCTTCCTCTTTGTTTCCAACATTTGCATTACATTCACCTGGAATTATCAATACATCTTGATTGCATGTTTGATTAACTGAAGAAGTTTGTTGAATCCTTTGGTTCATCCTCACTGGCATAACTTGAATAATAGTGGTATTAACTGGTCTTCCTTTTAGGTGTATGGATATTATCCTGTCACAAATAGTGTTATATTTGAAGACACATCTTGAAATGTTCTTTTTGATTATGAATATCACACCATCCCTCTTTAATTTGTCATACCTGGCATAATAAACAATGTGATTGTCAGATTAAAATGGCCAATACCAGTCCATTTCAGCTCATTGATGCCTAGGATATCAATGTTTATGCTTTCCATTTCATATTTGGCAATTTCCGGTTTTCTAGATCCATACCTTATACATTCCATGTTCCTATTATTAATGGACATTTACAGCTCTTTCTCTCATTTTGAGTTCTGCCCCATCAGCAAATGAATGTCCCAGTGGCTTTACTTCATTCACGTCATTATGGTCAAGTCTGCTTTGAGGAGGCACCTCTGCCCCAGTTGTATTTTGAGTGCCTTCTAACCTGAGGAGCTCATTTTCCAGCACTATATGTTATAATATTCTGGTGCTATTTGTCATGTTTCAGTATTCAATATTCTGGTGCTATCTGACAGTGAGTAAATATTCAGAAGAAGTTCATCACTCCTTCTTCATAGTCTCGAAATGCAGCTGAAACCTGTCCAGCATGAGTGACCCTGCTGGTATTTAAAATACTGGTGGCATAGCTTCCAGAATCACAGCAACACCTCATCCACCACAGTACAACAAACTGATAAAAGAGTGGTGGCTTTCTTATTTAGCTTCCAGAATCCATGTATCTATAGCTGACCATTGTTTTATGCTTTTTTATGCAGTACAAAAAAAAAAAAAAAAGGATTCTGATTCTAAAGTTGATTTTGTTTCTATTAGCCTTTTTTTTAAGTGAAATAAAATTTGATCTTACAATCTTTGTGTTGAATGGTAATTTTAAAATGAAAAAGAAAGGAATATCTCTGCAAATAAAATCTATTAATTGACTTGTATATTCATAAGAGCTGTACACATATTATTGACTTAAATCCTCACAACCATGCCTGGAGGAAAAGGTGACTATGAAGTCATATTACCAATAGAAAATCACCACTTGCCTATAATAAGTAGAATTAGGCATATTCCTTTGTTGTTAAGTGCCTTTGAGTCAGTTCTGACTCACAGCAACCCTGTATAGGGTTTCCGAGGAGCTGCTGGTAGGTTTGAACTGCCAACCTTGTGGTTCAAACCCACCTTGCTTTCCAGTGCTTATGCTATCGTATCATACCAGGACTTCTTAAGCAGGACCAATTTTGCATTCTTAGGATTTTAGACTCTAAAATTATCACCAAATACAAAATCAAGATTTCAAATTGAAATACGCTTCCTCTGTAGAAGATGATTTAGTAGCTAATTCTTTAAATGTTACTTGGTGGTGGTGCTGCTCTGTTGAGTCAATCCGAGTGACCCTGTATCAGGTTTCTGAGGCTGTAAATCTTTACAGAAGCAGAAAGCGTCATCTTTCTCCTGTGAAGAGGCTAGCGGATTCAAACTGCTGATGTTGCTGTTAGCATTCCAATTCATAACGCACTACACCCTCAGGGCTCCTTGAATGTTACCTTGTTATTGTTGTGAAGTGCTAATGAGTTGATTCCAACTCATAGCTACCCTGTATAGGGTTTTGAAGCAGTGGCTGGTGGGTTTGAACCACCAGTCTTGCAGTTTAAATCAACCTGGGGTCTAGTGCATTGTCCTGCAGCACACCTAGTAGCATATGAAAACTCTTTGTGGATCACCACATGACTCAATACAGACTCACATAGATGTCTCTCACTTGATTTAGGCTCCAGGATAAAGCTATAATTTTAATCAAACAGGCTATTTGGGCAGCAGACTCCTTGTTTCGGTTGCTCAGAATACTATGAAAGACTCACATTCGGTCAGCTATAGACACCCAGGCAAAGTGGGTGCTCCTGCACCACCCCAGTTTCTACACATCTTTCAGGCACTCTGGTTCACGTTTGTATTTCAAAATTGCCTCAAGTAGTCCAACCTGACCTGATTTCACCTGAGTTAAAATCGGAGCAGTAGGTGTGGAACTGATTTAACCTATGCATCACTCCACAGAACTCCCTACAGACATACCTTTCAGCAACCATTATTCCACCAGGGCACCTGAGGGTGGTATTCTTTAAAAGATACTGTTCAAAGAAGAGGAATTTTTAAAAATATTGAAACTCAGACTCTTTTAACTCAAATGTCGCAGGCCCTCTGGGGACCTCCAAGAGTTCTAATTGCCTGAAAAACAGGACTCATCTACAGGAAGGCTGTTGGAACTATAGCGGCTTGATGGTAGAATTCTTACCTTCCTTGCCTCTATGTCTCATACACACTCATCTGTTAGAGGATTGGGGTTTGAGATCAAAGGCAACAGGCTTTTTGATTTTATGATGGTGAACAGGTTTCAGTGGAGCTCCCAGACTAAGATAGACTAGGAAGAAAGGCCTGGTAATCTATTTACAAAAACCAGTCAATGAAGACTCTGAATTGCAGGAGTTTGATCCCCAATGGATCCTGGGGATAGCTCAGGGCAAGGCACCGGGTCAGCCTAGAAGCTGACTCAAAGGCAGCTAACAACAAAGAAAGACAATGAATGATCTCCTGAGACTTGCTTATTTGTGCCTAGAGTTTCCTTGTGCCCAGAGTTCCTAAGTGATTTAAGCTGTGAATGCATTTAGCTGCTAACTGAAAGGTTGGAGCTTTGAGTCCACCAAGAAGTGTATTTGAAGAATAGCCTGGTGTCCACATCAGAAAAATTAGCCATTGAAAACCCTATGGAACAGTTCTCTGACACACTTGGGCTCACCATGAGTTGGAATTAACTGGACAGCAACTAACAGCAACAATCTAAAAGTATTGAAGTGATTGAGTCACTGCAACCTACACACAGTAAACCTTAGTATACACATACAGAGTGTTCGCTGACATTTCACTCCAAAATGCTCTTCCCATAAGGTAGCCTGATGGTCTCACTATGCTACGTTCTCCTAACAGCCTTTTTGCCTGGGCAATGCAAAGCTGATCAACTATCCGATGTCAAACTCTCTTTGAATCTTCTTTCCTGAAGGAAGTCTTTCCAGTCTATGTATGCTCCATGGCAAGTCTGAATTTTCCCATTTCTATTAGATGTATTTTTAGTTTTCCATTATGTCCAAACATGAATTTTAATAATTATAACCAAATAAAATCAGAAATAATGATAGAAAGCAAAAATAAAAAGTTTGAAAGACTTCTTAAAGGAAGGACAAAGAGCTTATGTGATAATGCTATGTATGAGGATTTGGGGGCCACAATTACTTTATGAAGTTTACTGGTTGTCCCTAGTTTAAGACTCAATGATCTAAACCAATGACTGAGATGTTAGAGTGTTCAACGAATGTCAATATCCTTTGATTGGGTATTTTCCCAAGGGAGATTTGCATATCACTGTACATGAAATGAGTATTGAATGGTACCTAGATGAATATCCTTAATTTTAATAATTATCTATTTTTACTGACTATTAGAAAAATATTACTATCACCATAAACCTGATTTTCCTTGGACATTATTTCTTAAGATTAAGACAAAGTAGATGAGCACTCAAATGTGTGGATTTTACCATCTTAATAGCCCTTCTGTAACCTGAAAGCTGTTGTTGCATGCTCAACAACATATGACATACTCCTAAAGAAGTCAACCAGGAAAGCTACATACTGTATGATTTCATTAATATGAAATTCTAAGAAGGGTAAAACCATAATGAAGAAAAATGGAAAATCATCAGGGGAAATAGATTGATAGATTTTTGACGTGATGGAAATATGTGGTTGTTGTTGTTAAATGCTTTCGAGTCAGTTCCAATTCATAGTGACCCTGTATAGGGTTTCTGAGGAGTGGCTGGTGGGTTTGAACGGCCGACTTTGTAGTTCATAATCCAGTGCTTATCCTACAGCACCATACCAGACGTGTCAATGGTTATAAAACTATTCATTTGTTGCTGTAGATTGAATTGTGTCCACCCATCCAAAACATGACTTGTGAATCCTAACCTCTATTCTTGTGGTTATAATCCCGTTTGCAAATGGATTTCTTTGGTATGAGGCCATATCAGTGTAGGGTATGTCCTAAGCCAATCATCTTTGATATCTAAAGCAAGCAGATGTCGGTGTTGTTAAGTACTGTGGAGTCAGTTCCGACTCACAGCGACCCTGAACAGGATTTCCGAGGCTGTAAATCTTTACGGGAGCAGATCGCCTCATCTTTCTCCCGCGGAGCAGCTGTTAGTTTCGAACTGCGGACCTTGCGGTTCACAGCCCGATTCGTAACCACTGCGCTAACAGATAGGCACAGGAAAAAAGCAGGAATGGGAGAGGATAGATGCCAGGTTACATGTAGGAGCCAAGGAACAGAAACCAACCTCCAGAGCCAACAGCAAGAGAATGTCTTCACCTAGTGCCGGTGCCTTAATTTTGGACATCTAGTCTCCTAAACAGTGAAAAATAAAATTTTTGTTTGCTAAAGCTACCGACTTGTGGTATTCCTGTTATAGCAGCACTAGATAACTGAGCAATGGGCTCAAACATAACAATGATTGTGAGGATGGCGGAGGCCTTGGAAGTGTTTTGGGGCATAGAGTCGCTATGAGTCAGAACTAACTCGATGGCATCTAATAACAGATAACCGAGACACTTGTCAAATTCATTGAACTCTACACTTAAAATTGATGAGTTTTAGCTCATGTAAATTATACCTCAGTAAAGCTGAGTAAAACAAAATAGATTTTCTTGAAATCATTTAAAATACTCCTCCTGTCCCTTCAGCCACTCTGTGCTCTTACGTTTCTATTTTCATGTTGTATTGTATCCATTTTGCTTCATGTGATTTGGAGATGAGAACTATTTACCTTCCTCAGTAGACGGACAGTTGTTGAAGTTGCTAAACATTTACAGAATCCTGACAACAAAAGAACTACAATTTCCTGCTTTTGAGTGAGAAGAGGCAAAGACTCAATCCCAAAATGGTGCCATTCAGTAAGAATGTACTAACTAATTGACTTATACAATCTATTTTCTATCTGAAATATTATTTGTGAGGAATGTACTCATCGGAACAATCACCCAAATGAGACCAAAAGGGCAGCATTTACCCCAAAACAAAGCTCAGAAGGCAAAGAGCAGAAAAGGACAATTGGAAATGGGGAAACTCTGGGAGGGAGCCGGAAGAGTGCTGGTTCGTTAAGGGGTTGCATTTGACCTCAGGAAACAAAAATGTATAGATTGTTGAATGGAAAACTAAATTACTTTGTAAACTTTCATCCAAACCACAATGCGTTTTTAAAAAATGCATTAAAAGCCTACTGTAAGTGGTGCTGTGGGCTAACGCATCAGACTGCAAAGTGTTTGAACTGCAAGGTCGGTAGTTCAAGCTCACCAGCTGCTCCTTGGAAACCCTATATAAGGTTGCTATGGGTCAGAATTGACTCGACAGCATTTAACAACAACAGCATATACAGAGTCCTGGTATGGCAATGTAGGATAAGCACTGGACTGCTAACCTCAAGATTTACAGTTCAAACTACCAGCTGCTCTTCAGACACTCTATACAGGGTCACTGAGTCTGATCAACTTGACGTCACCTAACAGCAACAATATACAAAGTATTGTACAAAGAAGCGTCACAGAATTTTAAAAAGGAACATTGGTTCTGTTTCAAAGCAGCTATGAAATGGTTAGGATCTGAAGTGATGGTGAAGTAGGTACTTCATTATCCCCAGTGTAATGAATTGAATTGTGTCTCCCCAAAATACATGTCAACCTGCTTGGCTCATGACTCTCAGTGGTTTGACAATGAGGTGATGATCCTCAATGATGTGATCTGATGTAATAAACCAATAAGAGGATTAAAAGTGGGATGTTGTTAAGTGCTGGTGAGTCGGTATAGGATTTCTGAGGAGCGGCTGGTGGGTTTGTGGTTAGCAATCCAGTGCTTATCCTACAGCATCATAGCAGGACTCCTACATCACCCTTCATCCCATCAAGACCCTAAGCTAATGTAAGGGAGATTCTCAGGGGTGTGACATGCAACGCCTTTTGTCTTACAAGAGCGAGAAGTGAGCAGAGAAAGGAGGACCCAACACCACCAAGAAAACAGAGTCGGGAGTAGAGTGCATCCTTTAGACCTGGGTCCTTGCAATATGAAGTTCCTAGATACAGGAAAAGATTGAAGCCAAGGGAGATCTCCAAGGAATACTGGACCTGCAGATGTTAAAAGGAGACAAGGAGCTTTTCCAGAGGCAGTACTCTGGATTTGGACTTCTGGTCTCCCAAACTGTGAGAATAAATTTCTGTTTGTTAAAATCATCCACTTGTGGTATTTCTGTTATAGTAGCATTAGATAACAAGTAAACCAGTATCCCCAAATCACTATTTGTTTGTAAGATTAATATAAAGTTGCAGTTGGACATGAACCTTAACTCCAGGGACAGTTTCTTTTCTTTCTTTTTTTTTCTTTCAGGGACAGTTTCTGAGGAACAACCAAAACCTAGACAAAGGTCAACCAGTCCCATCCGTATCCATCCCTTGGGCCTGTGAAATCTTTGAGCAATTCATCCTGCCTCTCCAGTTAACGCACTCCTATTCCAACATACCTAATCTTAGCTCTCAAGACCTTTGTCCCTTGCCCTGGATCTGCCCATCTCACTTTACTTTCTTTCTTATCTAGACCTCATTTCTTTATATTGTCAACATTATCTTAGTCTCTCTTGTCTCCTAGCCCTCTGATATCCACACCCCCCACCTCTTCTGCCCTAAGAGTATACCTAGGCTGTTGAGCACTCCTGGAGAACATCATATAACTATGAGTTTGTCAAGATGTGTAATACTGCCTGACAATCCTTTTATTCTTCCATTCAGCACTCTCTCCCATTTTGCTCAGCAGGTTTTTGAATCAATTATTTCTCTCTTCAAACTCCTTACCTCTAACCACCTCCCTTGCTCTCAGCAGATGTGGTACCCTTCACCAGTAAGATAATACAAGCTTTTCAGATTGGAAACTCCCAAAACTGTATCTATGAGAGAAGAGGCCATGTCCATTTTACTTGAAGGTCTATCCTCAGAGTCAAGCTCTGTGCCAGGCACACTGTAGGGACTTAGTAAATATTTGTTGGATGAATGAGAAGAACTTTGAGACCTCATTTACAAAAGCAGAATGGGCCAAATGGTACATTGTATTATTGTTCACCTATATTCAAAGCCTGTCTATTGTTTTTCTCTCTGACGAACAATTTTACGTTCCTATTCTATTGAACTTGGGCATGATCTTGTGAATTTACTTTGGCCATGAAATGTCAACCAAGGTGATGTGAATCACTTCCCAGAAGAAACTTCAAGAGTTAGTGGTTTGCCATTCTCTTTTCCCTTGGCCACAAAGATGGGCAATATTCCAGATAGAGGCTGCTGCAGACCATGGGATGTATATAACATGGAACTGAGCCAGAGCCAGCCAGCACTGGACATTGAGTGAAATAAAGCTTTCTTGTAAACTATGGAGATTTTGGAGGTGTTATCTCAGCCTTACTCCATTTATTCTGACAGATGCAGGTCTCTGCACATGTTGTTTTCCATTTTCTCCAGACTCAGGGGAAGAAGTGTCTTTCCTTCTGTCTCAGGTTAATCTCTCCCATCTGTGCTCCGGATCCACTTTTCCACTATCCCTAGTGGTCTCAATCCTTCCTTTCTCTCTTCTGAGCCTTTAAACACTCCTTTTTCATTGACTTCTCATTAGACATAAAAACATTCTAGTCTTTACTATTGCAAAAAACGAGACAAAGCAAAGCCAAAATCCTTCTTAGACTCCATGTTTCTTTCTAGCTATCACCCATCTCTCTCTCTTTTTTTCAGAAGAGTTTTCCATCTCCCTGCTCTACATTCTTTTCTCATCATACTTATTTCAGCCTATGTAAATCACCTGATTTTTCTTACAGCTCTACTGAAACGTTTCACAAAGGTATCCAACAGCTTCTCTATTAACATTTTTTTTTCTGTATTTGTCGTTCTTCAGCGTCTTCAGTATTTGTCACTGTAATAATTCTTCATTTGTCAAACTTCTACTTCTCTTAGCTGCTCCAGCTCTACTCTTATTTTTATTTCTGCCCTTCAAAACTGTTCATTCAAACACTTTTTGTGGACTAAGGACCACCAAGTCCTTAAATGATTGACAATTGAAGCACATCATCAATCACTGGTCTCTAGTCTCTTTTTGGAGATGTAACTTGGTAAATGGGAAACAACTTGGGCTTGAGAATCTTATGGTACAAGTTCAAATTCTGGCCTTGCGACATAGTACCTACACAAACTTGTAGTTATTGAAACTCTTGAGCATTCCATTTTCTCATGTGTAATTGGTGAGTGCAAAAACTATGTGGGAACCATGTCTGACTTCCTCTGGCTTTACAAGGAAGAAAGAGAATCAAATTCAAAATCAGTCCAAGGCTGAATCCTATGAAGCCTCACATCTGAGTTTGAATATCCATTGTAATGGCTACACAGAGCTCATAACAATACTCATGATTATGGGGTTTATTAGGACAGAGAAACGGAGTACAGCTCAGATAAAAACCAGCTCAGGATGCAGCAAGAATCAGGAAGCAGACTCTCCAATGGGATTTTGGAGCTAGATCACCTTGCAGCATCCTAGAAATGGGGACCCCATGTACATGCTGGAGTCCTGGTGGGGCACTGTGGGTTAATGTGCTGGACTGCAAGGTCGGTGGTTCAAACTCACCAGCTGCTCCTCGGAAACCCTATAAAGGTTCGTTATGAGTTGGAACTGACTCAATGGCACTTAACAACAACAACAGTGCACATGTGCTGATAGTCCTTGGAATGCTATTGGTGCAATTATTAAAACTTTATCAGTGATGAAAGTCTATAAGGTACCATTTGACCTGTCTTCAATGGCTGGATGATCAGAACTCAACTAGAGGAAGAAAGAAGAGAAAAAAGAGAGAAATCCGCTACAATTTGATGAACTTGACCTATACTTATGGATGTAGTAGCTCAAAAGAGGGAACAAATCTTTACAGAGAGGATCATTCTCACCCCCTCAGTGTACAGGGTTGACAGGGATGGGCAACTTAGACATTGGCTACCCAAAATGGAGGGGCTACAAAGGCACAAAATGACTGGCTTACAAGCTTTCAAGAGGGAGCCTAGTTTCAGAGGGTGAGGAGGAAGGTAGAATCTCCACTGAGTAGTTTCCAACCTGTCTGGACAGGGCTAGTGAAAGGAGATGGGGATAGGACTCTTATGGTACAATGGCGAATAATTACTAGCAGGACTGGTTGTGAGTGTTGCAAATGTAAAGGTAGACATTTTGTAACAAAAGGAGGGGAGTGGTTGATCTTGCAGTCCAGGAGTGGAGGACACTGGGACCATCAAGGGAGAAGAGCAGAATGTGGGACCCTATCCAGAGAAGCAGTGATGCCAGAGATGGAGGCAGAGATGATGAAGTGGTTGGGGACTCTGAACTCAGGGAGGGAGAGGTGCTGTGTGCCGACAGCTGGGGGGTGGGCAGGCTTGTGGGGTGTACCCTTTGGTTGCTTGAATGGTTATATATGCCTGAGTGCTTCAGTGTACATCTAAAAAAAACCAAACAGAGGTAATGGAAGTAAATGCTGTTGATTGATGATGCATGGAGGGGATTGTAATCATTGCGATGTAATGGATAGGATAAATGTAAAGCTAAGGTTCTCCTGCGTAAACTATCACTCAATTCAAAATGAAAACTTAAAAAAGAAATAAAAGCCTATGAGGTACCAGTGTGGCAGCGGTGGTAGCTGTGTGGTGGAGTCATTTGGTAGTTTTGAACTGCTGACCTTGAGGTTAGCAGCCTAACTCATAACCACTACACTACCAGAGCTTCTCAGGTACTAGTGTAAAAGAACGCAATGGCAGGTGCAATATCTCAGGAATTCAAGAGGTTTAGGGAAAGTAGTATTTACAAAGAGAAGCCCTGGTGGCACGGTGGTTAAAGTGCATCGTTTCTCATTGGAATGTCATCAGTTCAAACCCACTAGCAGCTCCACAAGAGGATGATGTGACAGTCTGCTTTTGTACAGATTTCAGTTTGGGAAATCTAATGGTACAGTTCTACTTTGGTCTATAGGATGATATTTTTCTGAGTATTTACAAGAATTATTGA
This sequence comes from Chrysochloris asiatica, assembly GCF_000296735.1. NCBI lineage: Eukaryota > Metazoa > Chordata > Mammalia > Afrosoricida > Chrysochloridae > Chrysochloris > Chrysochloris asiatica. Next base: position 38,443,567 of record NW_006408528.1, read on the forward strand.
AATTAAATATATATTTTGGTGTGGCTATGTAAGATAGGCACTGGAATACAAACCACAAGATTGATGGTTTGAGCCCACCAGCTGCTCCTCAGGAGAAAGATGAGGCTTTCTGCTCCCCCAAAATTTAGCCTCGGAAACCCTATGTTATACTATGTGTTAAGTGTTGTCAAGTCTGTTGCGACTCATAGACACCCTGTATGGAGTTTCTGAGGCTTTTAAATACAGGGTCATTATGAGTTGGAACAGACTCCTTGACACTTAAAAACAACAAATTAGTGGTTTGGAGAAAGACAATGAAAGACTGAGGGTGAGTTGCTATAATTCAAGGCAAAGTTTTAAAGGCCTCCTTAGAAATGTAAAGAGACTCATATCCTGCAACTGGAGAGCTGAGAAGGCTGCAGAATGAGCTTCAGCTTTAATTATAAGGATAATAGTGCTCCTAGGGTTTCCAACTATTCATTCTGATTCTACCCTTTGCTGAGAATCTGCATTTCCACCTCAGATATACTGAATCAGAATCTACATTATAACAAAATCCCCGGTGGATTCTGACAGATCACCCAAGTGATTCTTATGTTGATTAGATTTTGTTAAAATGTAGAGCCAGTGCTACTTTCTTGCTTTAAGATGACTTTATTAGTTGCCTATTGTTGCTATAACAAGTTACCACAAACCTAATCACTTAAAAACAACATAAACTATTATCTTGTAGGTCTGGAGGCCAGAAGCCTGAAATGGGGCTCACTGTGCTAAAATCAGCTTGTCAGTAAGACTGCATTCCTTCTGGAAACTGTTGGGGTGGTGGTGGACCTATTTTCTTGTTTTTTTTTTTCCAGTTTATGGAGGCTACGTACATTCCTTGGTTTGTGGTCCTATTCCTCCATCTTTAAAACCAGTATGGAGACTGCCACTCAGGCTGCCATTATTCCACATGTCTCTTCTGCCTCCGTCTCACACACTTAAGAGCCTTGTGGCTATGTTAGGCCCGCATGCATAATCCAGTATAATTTTGCCATCACAACGTCATCTTCTTAGCATTTTAAATTTCATCTGCGACCTTAATTTCCCTTTGCCATGTAACCTAACATAGTCTCAGGATCTGAGGATTAAGGCCTAAATATTTTGGTGCCATTGTTGTTAGATGCTGTCAAGTCAGTTCTGGCTCATAGCAACCCCATATAGGATTAGAGAAGATTCATTAACAACCTGTGATATGCAGATGATACAACCTTGCTTGCTGAAAGTGAACAGGACTTAAAACACTTGCTGATGAAGACTAAAGACCACAGCCTTTAGTATGGATTGCACATCAATGTAAAGAAAACAAAAATCCTCACAACTGGACCAAGAAATAACATCATGATGAATGAAGAAAAGATTGACGTTGTCAAAGACTTCATTTTGCTTAGATCCATAATCAACACTCATGGAAGCAGTGGTCAAGGAATCAAATGACTTAGACAAATCATCTGTACAAGATCTCTTTAAAGTGTTCAACAGCAAAGATACCAGTTTGAGGACTAAGGTGCACCTGACGCCTGCCTGACCCAAACCCCAGTATTTTCAAATGTCTCATATGTGTGTGAAAGTTGGACAGTGAATAAGAAAGACCTTCGAAGAATTGATGCGTTTGAGTTGTGGTGTTGGAGAAGCATACTGAAAGTACCATGGACTGCCAGAGGAACAAACAAATCTGTGTTGGAAGACGTGCAGCCAGAATGCTCCTTAGAAGCCAGGATGGTGGGACTTCGTCTCTCACACTTCTGACATGTTTTCAGCAGGGACCAGTTCCTGTAAGGATGTCTCAGGACTGGACAGTGTTTCGTTCTGTTGTGCTAAAGGGTTGCTATAAGTTGAAAAAGACTCGAAGGCACCTAACAACAGCAATAGGGTTGCTGAGGAGCAGCTGGTGGTTTTGAACCTAATTCTACAACACCACAGAGCTGGGGTTGGGTGGGTGGGTGAGAGGGTGGGGCATAATTCTGCTTCCCATAATGGTGGTAATGCTTGATGGGGATTAAGGCCTGAGATAGGTCAGCTGAGAAAGTGCTAGGCCTGCTAAGAGAGAAAAGAGACTCCATGTTGAAGGAACTGTAGGAGTTAATCAAGATGTATCAGCAGGAGACAGAAGAATACATATAGGGCTAGATTCTTAGGAGGTACCTTCATGTACAGTGGTTAAATACTTGGTTTCTAATGGAAAAGTCAGTGTTTGAACCTACCAGCTTCTCCATGGGAGGAAGACGAAGACGTGGTAGTCACTTCTGTAAAGATTACAGCCTTGGAAATCCCATGGGGGAGTTCTACTCTGTCCTGTAAAGCTGCTAGGAGTCTGAATCTCCTTGAGGGCAATAGGATGGATGCTGAAGGTCTTAAATCAGAGGAGATCAAATGTCAAGTTGTCTAAGGGAGAGTTTGTTGATATGGGAGCATTTCCCATGATGCATGATTTTAACATCTTGATAATAACCACAGATGTGGCACTGTGGGTCAATGCGCAGGACTGCAAATTCATTTGAACTATAAAGGTTGGTGGTTCGAGCTCACCAGCTGGTTCTCAGAAATCCTATACAGGGGTGCTATGGGTTGGAACTGACTCAACAGCACCAAACAACAACAGCATGGTCCTAATATGCTGCTTGTTGTTGTTGTTGTTAAGTACCGTGGAATCGGTTCCAACTCACAGCGACCCTGCAAAGGGTTTCCGAGGCTGTAAATCTTTACGGGAGCAGAAAGCCTCATCTTTCTCCCGAGGAACAGCTGGTAGTTTTGAACTGCTGACCTTGAGGTTAGCAGCCTGATTCGTAACCACTACGCTATCAGAACTCCTTAATATGCTTCTTGGAAGCCTGGAAAAAATGATGACCCCCTTTACAAAAAGCAGAAATGCCAGGACTGCATGAACTGATTTTATTTCAGTGGGTACTACATTTATCAAAGCAATAAGGAATGCATTAGTGGAGAGGGCATTAACATGCCTGAGAAACTGATGGCTGTCTTCTACACATCAGAGGTGGTGGTAGGAGATGATGTCATGATCCTTTGTTCACTTTCTGAACATGAAACATTCTCCTGACCCAGAGGAAAGACTCTACAACACCATAGTAAATATACATGGTAATGATTCCTCAGTTGTTACCCCAAAGGACCTATGGCCCTTCACTCAAGTTATTGTGTACTGGGTAAAGGCAAAAAACCCAGATATTTTAAGGACTATTGGAAATGGGCTTAAAATGATATTCACATCCAGGGACTTGAGTCATCCTTATGGGCATTTGTTAGAAGGGCTTTGTGGGAGAATTCACCTAACAAGATTGAAATTGTCAAAAACTTCCTTATGCTTGGATCCACAATTAGCACTCATGGAAACAGTAGTACAGAAATCAAAATATGCAGTGTATTAATAAAATCTTCTACAAAAGACCTCTTTAAAGTATTAAAGAGCAAAGATGTCAATTTGAGGACTAAAGTGGGGTTGATCCAAGTTATGATATTTTCAATTGTCTCATATGCATGTGAAAGTTGAGCAATGAAAAGGGAAGATCATAGAAGAATCAATGTATTTGAATTATGGTGTTGGTGAAGAATGTTGAAAGTACCAAGGAGAGTCAGAAAAACAAGCAAATCTGTCTTGAAAAATCACATCCAGATTGCTTCTTAAAAGTCAGGATAGCGAGACTTCATTTTTGGACATGTTATCAGGAGGGACCAGTTCTTGGGGAAGGACATCATACTTGGTAAAATAGAAGGTCAGAGAAAAAGAGGAAGACTCCCAATGAGATAGATTGGCATGGTGGCAGCAACAATGGGCTCAAACATAACAATTAGGAGGTGGCACAAGACCAGGCAATGTTTCATTCTGTTGTATATAGGGTTGCTAGGAGTCAGAATCAACTCCACATTACTTAACAACAGCAACAATGCTATTCTTTTAGTCCCTAGGTGGTCCAAATGGATTTTACATAACTACTAACTGGAGTCCTGGTGTGATTCTAAGATAAACACTGGACTACTAACCACAAAGTTGATGGTTCAAACCCACCAGTTGGTTCTCAGAGATGCTATGCTGGATCCCTCTGAGTTAGAACCAACTCAACAGCACTTATCAACAGCAACAACTAACTGAAAGATTGGTGGATTCTATCAGCCCAGTATGTTGTTGTTGTTAAGTGCCATCGAGTCGGTTCCGACCCATAGCGACCCTGTACAGGGTTTCCGAGGGTGTAAATCAGTTAAGGGAGTAGAAAGCCTCATCTTTCTCCCGCGGAGCAGCTGGTAGTTTCGAACCGCTGACCTTAAGGTTCGCAGCCCGATTCGTAACCACTACGCTACCAGAGCTCCTTTAGCCCAGTATAGCTCCAGACAAAAAAGATCTGGTGATCTACTTTCATAAGGTCAGTCACTGAAAACCCAATGAAGTGTAGTTCTACTCTGATACACATAGGGTCACTGTGAGTCAGAATTGACTCAAAAGCAATGGGTTTTTGTTTGTTTTGTTCTGTTCAATTCCTAAAGACTGAAGGGCTTAAGGGGTGTGGTTCCCATTATGGTTCCCATGTTATGTGAATTAATGGATCACATGTTGTGGTTGTTGTTAGGTGCTTTTGAGTGGGTCTTGTACTATCTCACAAATGCTATTATGTTAAGTCCATTGTTGCTTCCACCAAGTCAATCCATTTTGTCGAGGGTCTTCCTCATTTTCACTGACCTGCCATGTTTTCTAGCATAATATTTTTGTACAGGGACTGGTCTCTCCTGATAGTACAAGAAGTACAAGAGAGGAAGTCTTGTATGTGACTTCTAAGGAGCATTCTGGTTGTACTTCTTTCAACATAGATTTGTTTGTTCTTCTGGAAGTCAATGGTACTTTTAATATTCTCCTCCAATACCACAACTCAAATGTGTCAATTTCTCTAAAGTCTTTCTTATTCACTGTCCAACTTTCACATGTATATGAGGCAAATGAAAATACCATGGTTTGGGGTAGGTGCACCTTAGTCCTCAAACTGACATCCTTGCTCTTGAACACTTTAAAGAGGTCTTGTGCAGCAGATTTGCCTAATGAAATATGTCTTTTTATTTCTTCTATTCATAACGATCTTGAATAGGTTTCGAGGAGAAACTAGTGGGTTTGAATTGCCAACCTTGTTGTTTGCGTCTAGTGCTTATCCCACAGCACCATACCAGGACTCCTTGCTTACCTATTGTTATTGTTGTGAACTGCCGTTGAATCAGTTCTGACACATAGTGACCCTGTACAGGTTTTCTGAGGAGTGGCTGGTGAACTTGAACTGCCAGCCTTGTGGTACAAACCAACTTTGCAGTCCAGTGCATTAACCCACAGTGCCACACCAGGACTCCTGCTTATCTACAGCACTTGTTATTTAGAGGCTAAGGAACATTAGTATCTTGCTTTTTTGTCTAGTGATGCTAACCATACCGTCATGGGCCAACTTTTTCTCCATTTTTCACAAAAGGTTGAGAGGCTCTTCATGCAAAATGAATCAGGTACGCCTGACCCCAGCCATGGTATTTTCAATCATCTCATATGCATGTGAAAGCTGGACAGTGAATAAGGAAGACCGTAAAAGAATTGATTCTTTTAAGTTATGGTGTTGGAGGAGAATATTGAAAATGCCATGGGCTGCCAAAAGAACCAACAGATCTGTGTTGGAAGAGTGCAGCCAGAGTGTTACTTGAAGGCCAAGATGGCCAAACTTCATCTCTCATACTTTGGACATACTGTCAGGAGGGACCAGTTTCTGGAGAAGGATATCATGTTTGGTAAAGTGGAGGGTCAGCGCAAGAGAGGAAGACCCCCAACGAGATGGATTGGCCAAGTGGCAGCATCAATGGGCTCAAGCATGGCAACAATTATAAGGTTGGCCAGGATTGAGCAGTGTTTCATTCTGTTGTACGTAGGGTTGCTATGAGTCAGGACTGACTCAATGGCATCAAACAACAACTGCAACAAATGACATTCTTTGAAATCCAGAGTTGTGAAGTTGGGTCTTTGGGTTGGGTTTCTTGCAGATATTTATTTGCCATAGATGTGTGTAAGGAAATTGACCTGCTCTTCAAAGCCATCCAAGCTCAGTAAGAATGTTCATGGGCACTGCCCTGAAAACTCAACATGTCTGTACATACTATTTAATTAAAGTGATCCTATTTAATTAAAGCCTATGGTTCTTGCCAAGGCATTGAAAATGTTCTGTTCAGCTCAGTGTCCGATTACCCCCCCTCCAAAAAAAAAAAAAGTTAAGCATGGACTTACTTGTGTCTGCTTACTAATCTGTAGCGAACAACTTCACATTTTTTCACATCAAAGATTCTGCCTCTAGGCATGACTGGCATCTGTCTATCTCTTAATCCCACAGCACCTTTCTACAGAATCAAAGTCTCTTTTCAAATTTGTAATCCCTAACAGGCCTGGAGTACCCAGTAAGCAAGGTAAGCACATGGTTACTTGTGCTTATTTACTATTCTCACCTTGTTTATTAGGCAATTTGCCCCTGGTTCTGCTAAAGCACACTTTTGACACTGGAGACACTCACATAATAAATTTGTCATTTGAGATTTTCTTTTGTTTCTTGAGGTCATGCCAACCTTTTGGGATAATCAAGAACTTGTGAGCAATCAAATTTATTTAGACTTAGTACTTTCTTCTTCCAAATTATCTCAGCTCTTCCCTTCCCAAGGTTTCTAAGAGACTCATGTCAAAGCAGTCATTGGTCACTCTTAGATTTTGAAATCATTCTTCTGTTGTTACCCTTGTTTGCTCTGATGCATGATGGTCATGCTTCTTCAGTCACGTGTTCTACAGCTGTGCTCCTCTTTGTGCTTTGTGCTGCTGTAAATTGTAGTTCTGGGTGCTATTGGTCCACCAGTGATTATAGCTCTTAACACACCACCCAACAGAATTCTGTCTTTCATAGTTCTCTCATATGAGATGCTTAGGACAGCTTTCCAAGGGCTTGCCTAGAGAATATTTGAATTATACCACACTGCTTTAATAAAATGGTCTCAACTCACTTTTCTCAGTGATGACACTTTCGGTTCTAGGTTACAGAATTATTGTTGTTAAGTGCCGTCGAGTTGGTTCTGACTCATAGCAACCCTGTATAGGGTTTCCAAGGTGCTGCTGGTGAGTTTGAACTGCTGACCTTGTGGTTCAAACCGACCTTGAGGTCCATTGCTTTATCTCACAGTGCCACACCAGGACTCCGGGTTACAGAATAGTTTATTAAAAGTAGCTTAAAGTTTAACAGTTTTATTTCATCTACAACAAGAAGTCTGGAGGTAAGTTTTTAGGGATGGATCATCAAAATGTCATCTCAATTCCAGGCTTTTCCCCCATTCTCCCCTCTGATATCTTCAATGCATTGAAGAGTCTCCCTGTACAGTCACAAGATGAATACCACAGCTCTAAGCATCATAACAGTAAATAAGGAAGACCGTAGAAGAATTGATGCTTTTGAGTTATGGTGTTGGAGGAGAATATTGAAAGTGCCATGGGCTGCCAAAAGAACCAATAGATCTGTTTTAGAAGAAGTGCAGCCAGAGTGCTCCTTGTAGGCCAGGATGGCCAAACTTCGTCTCTCATACTTTGGACATGTTGTCAGGAGGGACCAGTTGCTGGAGAAGGATATCATGTTTGGTAAGTTGGAGGGTCAGAGAAAAAGAGGAAGACTGTGAACGAGATGGACTGGCAAAGTGGCAGCATCAACAGACTCAAGCGTGGCGACAGTAGTGAGGTTGTCCCAGGATCGGGCTGTGTTTTGTTCTGCTGTGCATAAGGTCGCTATGGGTCGGTACCAACTCAAAGGCACCTAACAACAACAACAACAACAAGCATCATGACCTCACACAAGAACACACAGAAGCAAAATGGGAAAAGTGGGGTTTGATTTCATAGATGCTGCTCTCTTTTTATCAAATATGGACACTTCTCCTAGAAGTTTCCAGCAAATTTCTTTTAAACTCTACTGGCTAGGACTGGATGTCAGGTTTTCTGCTTCCTATGTCCCCAATAGTTCCATAATTTGCGATAGATCTGTGCTCCTATCCATTTTTCATTTGTTTCTGGGACTTCCTTAACATTTCTTCTCAGGCTAGCTTTTGTAGCTCTCACTGTCCCTAGCTCCATTCCTGCTTGGTGCTAGTTCTGTGTATGCCATTTCTTTTCTCAACCCTCTATTTCTGCAGTCGCAGAAAGTCTTGGGGTCAAATTTACATAAATAAAGCTGGTGAGTATACAATGATCAGTTTTTCAAATGTAACAAGGAAGGATCTTGGGGATTTTTCTCTTGTATAACTTTCTTCTATTGGTGGTATCTGTTTATTGGTTATATATAAATAAATGAAAAATCTTTGGAAAATGACCAAAGAATAAATAAATATTAACAGGTCATAAATGTATTATTGAGATTTTTCTTTGTTGAAAATAATTATCTATAACGAATGAAAATATATTCACAAGAGAGACTAGCTAATTTATCCTCCAGGGTAAGAAATATTTTAAGGGCCTTTCTTTGATCTGCGGGCTGATCCCTAGTTTGGCATTGTCCATAAATGGTTCCATGGGTCACTCAAAGCTGACTGAACTTTCGAGGGTGAGAAGGATTAACTAAACTAACAAGCATTCGATTGATCTTTTTGAGAAATAATTTAATAAAATGCAATGTGAGATAAACCTGAATTCTATTGCTTGGAGCAGGTTTCCTCTGAAACCACTTTATACACCCGTAAAATTGCTTGTAAGTGCAGAATAGGGCACAGAATGTGAGACACTCTTAACAGACAGCTCTATCAAGCCATCTAAGTCTGGGGAACTGACTCCCTTTATTCTGGGAATATTTGTGTGGCTGTTAGGGTTGCTGATTTACTAGCATCAAAGCAGCTTCCTCCTGAAAAGTATCCCATAAACACTGGCAAATTCCACAGTTCCAGGTGCAAGCAAGTTGCAATGCAATTGGAGAGCGAGAACAGTTTCATTTTACGTAAGTGATATTTGAGTCACGTGTGTTGTTGGCAGGGAATTGGTCATTTCCCGACGCTACCAACAATACCTTTTGTTTTTGTTCTTTTAAATGTTTTGTTGTGAATTATGTGATAGTTTACATGAGAGAACATTAGTTTTACCAACCATACCTTTTTAAGCTGTCTTTTCAGCTTTTGGTATTGTGGGCTGTACTGGATTTTCTATTTTCCCTTTCAGAAGATGATCTTTTTTGTGATTCTAACTCACTTTCTGAATATTCTAGTGTAGTTCTTCTATGTGCCGACAAAATTCAGAGCTGAAGAATTACTTTAAAGTTGCATGGTAGTATCAGTGAATTTACTAAAATTTCACAAGGTTTTTCATAATGAAATTATTCAAACTAATTTTAAATGTGTGGTGAGTCTGCTGAAATAAAGTGATTTATATAACTTGGGAGGGTATAAATGATCCATAGGTTATGCATCTTAATTAGTATATGGTTATTGTTGTTATTAGGTGCTGTTGAGTTGGTTCTTACCCATAGAGACCTTATGTTCAACAGAATGAAACAATGTCCAGCCGTGCATCATCCTCACAATTGTTGTTATGCTTGAGCCCATTGCTGTTGCCACTGTGTCAATTCATCTCATTGGGGCTCGCTCTCTTTTTAGCTGACCTTCCACTTTACCAAGCATGATATCCTTCTTCAGGGATTGGATATCATGTCCAAAGTATGAGAAACGAAGTCTGGCCATCTTGACTTCTAAGGATCATTCTGGCTGTACTTCTTCTAACACAGATCTGTTTGTTCTTCTGGCAGTCCATGGTACCGTTAATATTCTTCTCCAACAGTCTAACTCAAATGCTTCAATTCCATCAAGTATATGGCTATGTAACAAAAATCAAGAGAATGAATTTGTCCAGATCATATTTATTCCTTCCAATTATTTTTTAACACATTTAGAAGTTTTTATTATTTTATTTTATTAGGTGGGAGTAGATAGGATAAGGAGTGAAGGTTAGGGTTGGGACTATGGTTACGTCTAGGCTTGGCCTAGGACTTTGTTTATTATCATGATTATGGTCTAGGGTTAGTGTTATGGGTAAAGGTTGGGCTAGGGCTAGGAGTAACACTTGTTCTAGTTTTTAGGGTTACAGATAGATTTATTTTTATTCTTTTTATTAAAATCTATTTTATTTCCTCTGCATTTGGAAGTTCTATAACAACATTATTCCCTCTTTATACTTTATGCAATTCTTTCATTGCAACTGTATCTTTGGTTCTCTATTTTCAGTTTCATGGGTTTGTTTTGCTTTGAATATTTCTATCTCTGGATTGAGTCTGGGTGATATTATCATGCATGCTAGTCTCAACTTGTTATCTGCAATTGTTGGTTCTCTGGTCAAAGAATCATTAGTATTTTTTGTAATTTTAATTTGTTCGCCTGAAAATAACCCATCATTTTAATGGACAGTTTTGCTGGATATATGATTGTTGATTGGCAATTTACTTCTTTCAGAGTTTTATATATGTCATTCCATTTTCTTCATGCCAGCGTGGTTTCTTCTGAGAAATCTGAGTTTAGCTTTATTAATTTTCCTTTTTTAGGTAATGTTTCATTTTTCCTACACAGGTCTCAGGATTCTCTCCCTGTCTTTGGTTTAGAAATGTTTGATTATAATATGTCTTGGTGAGTTTTTTGTTTTAAACTTTTTTGTTGTGAATTGAGTAAAGGTTTACAGACTATATCATCAACTTTACATTCAACAAGTCATACACTTCGTTTCATCTAAATGACTATAGTCCCTTCCATGCAACACAGTTATCCTGCTTCCTGGAACCCTGTGGTTCCTATTTGCATTCCACACACCTTCATATCCCTTCTTAACTTTGGTCTTTATAAAATGTTGCCCTTTTGATTTTGAATGACTGACCACTCCATGATGAGTAAATTTTACCAGTGTCATTGCTCCTCCTATATTCTCATCTACTGCTTGGCTGAATATTGCCCATGAAGGTGAGTTCCTTTCCTGACTTGAAGGGTGGTTGAGGGCCATAGTCTCAGATTCCTCTAGTCTCTTTCTGACGAGAAAACCTGGTCTTTTTTTAATTAAGTAATTTTCACTTTTATTCCACATTTTCTCTTGTTCTATCCAGAATCCTGTAATGTGATCCCTATTAGGACAGTTGGTAGTGGTATCTTGGCACCATCTAGTACCTCTGCTCTCAGAGTTGTGAAGACTGATGCTTGCATTTTCCATTAGTCTATTGGACTAATTGATTCCAAGCATCTTCAATTCTTATCACTCCTCTTTCTTCTGCACATGGAGAGACCAATAGCTGCACCTTAGACAGTCACTTACCGCCTTTCAAGATCCCAGGTGCCACTCACCCAAGCAGGATGTAGACCATTGTCTTTGTGGAGTATGTTATGCCAATTGACTATGGTGCCACTGAAACTATGGTCCTGAGTCCCCAGGCCCATAAACGCATTGCCTTAGAATGTTTGACAATATCTAGGAGATATTTATCATTTTGCCTACTGTATAATCCACCACGTTCATAGCTCTGTTTGCAGGACAGGAAAATACTCATGTAAAAATATCCTCTTTCAAACTTAATATATTTGTGGGATAAATAAATATATGTATCCCACTTTTTCTCCCTTACCCATTCAACCTATGTCTCAATACATGCATCTACACACAGAACACTGTTGTTCCAAAGTTGTATATATATCACTATTTATCTCTATCCCTTTTAGCTCATGCATACCTCCCTGTGTCTTCCCCTATATTCATTATTCTTCTGCCACCCTCCCTCTTCCTGCATATTAGCCCTCCCGTCACCTGAGCTACCCTCTAGTCAGTGAATTACTCTTCCATTCCTCCCACCTGCTAACTGTCAAATAATATTTCTTTTAGTCTGGAAACCTTTTGTTAAACTTTTACAGTTGTGTTCTCATACAATATTTGTCCTTTTGTGATTGACTAATTTCACTCAGCATAATGTCTTCCAGAATGATCTTAGTTATGAGGTGTTTTGCAGATCCATTGTTATTCTTCAAGGTTGAATAGTGTTCCATTGTGTGCATGTACCAAAGTTTGTTTATTCATTCTTCCATTGAAGGGTACTTTGGCTGTCTCCATCTTCTTGCTATTGTGAATAGTGCTGTGATGACTATTAGTGCACATATATCTACTCTTGTCCTGGCTTGTATTTCTTGTGGATATATACCAAGTAGAGGGATTTCTGGATCATAAGATATTTCTATTTTCAACATTCTGAGAAAGCGCTATACCATTCTTCAGAGTGGTTGAACTATCTTATAGTCCCACCAGTGATGTAGAAAGGCCTCAGTCTCTCCACACCCTCACCAGCATTTGTTGTTTTTATGAACTTTGCTGTTAATGCTGGTGTGAGATGGTATCTCATTGTTGTTTTGATTTGTATCTCTCCATTGTTGGTTAATGAGCTCGAGGTCAAAGTCAATTTGAACCACAAGGTTGGTGGTTCAAGCTCATCAGCACTCCCTGGAAACCCTAGACAGGGTCATTATAGGTTGGAATCGATTCGATGGCACTTAACAACAACAACAATGCCTAATGAGGACTCCTTTGTGGTGCTGTAGGATCAACACTGGATTATGAACCACAGGTTAGCAGTTCAAACTCACCATCTGTTCCTCGAAAACCCTATAGAGGGTCTCTATGAGTCGAACCGACTCCATGGCACTTAGTAACAACAATGCCTAATGATCATGAACATTTCTTCATGTATTTGTTAGCTACCTGGATGTCTTCCTTGGTGATGTGTCTGTTCTTTATTTCCTGTGCTCATTTTTTAATTGAATTGTTTGTCTTTTTCTTTAGAGGTGTTGTAGTTTTCTGTAAATTTTAAAGATTAGCCCCTTGTCTGATATGTTATTTCCAGTCTGTAGGCTCCCTTTTTACTCTTTTAGCTAAATCTTTTGATTCACATAAGTTTCTAATTATTAGGAAATCGCAGTCATCTATTTTGTCTTCTACTATTTGTATGATTTTTATAATGTTTGATAGTGCATGTACAACTATATCAGAGCCTCTAAGTTTGTCCCTAGTTTTTCATTGACGATCTTTATAGTTCTAGGTTTTACATTTACTTCTTTAATCCACATTGAGTTTGTTTTTATATGTGGTGTGAGATATGGGTCTTGTTTCATTCTTCTGCAAATCGATTTCCAGTGTTGCCAGCACCATTTATTGCAGAGACTATCTCTTCCTCATTTAGTGTTTTTTGACCCTTGCCAAAGATCAGTTAACTGGATGTGGACGGATTTAAATCTGGGTTCTCAATTCCATTCTGTCTTTTATTGTACCAATACCAGGCTGTTTTAAATACTGTGGTTGTGTGGCAAATTTTGAGATAAGGGAGTGAGAAGCCTCCAACTTTGTTTTTCTTCTTAAGCAATGATTTGCTTATCCAAGGTCTCTTTCCTTTCCATGTAATGTTCATGGTCATTTTTTCCATCTCTTTATAAAGAATGATGTTGAAATCTGGATTAGGATTGCATTATATCTATAGATTGCTTTGGGTAGTATTCACAATGTCAAGTCTTCCTATCCATGAGCATGGAATCCTGGTGAGGCTGCTCTTCGAAAACCCTATACAGGGTCGCTATGATTTGCAATCAACTCAATGGCACTTAACAACAACAGCAAAATCCATGAGCATGGTATATTCTTCCATTTTTGTAAATCTCTTTTGGTTTCTTGTAGTAGTGTCTTGTAGTTTCCTTTGTATAGATCTTTTGTTTCTCTGGTTAGATTTATTCCTAAGTACTTTGTCTCTCATACTTTGGACGTATTGTCAGGAAGGAACAGTCACTAGAGAAGGATATCATTCTTGGTAAGATGTAGGGTCAGAGAAAAAGAGGAAGACCCCCAACGAGATGGATTGGCCAGATGGCAGCATCGATGGACTCAAGCGTGGCAACAATAGTGAGGTTGGTCCAGGATTGGACATTGTTTTGTTCTGCTGTGCATAAGGTCACTGAGTCGGTGCCAACTCGATGGCACCTAACAACAACAACAACAACAACAACAACTTCAGCTTTTGTGTGGCCATTGTAAATGATATGATTTTCCTAATTTCCTTTTCAGAGCTATCTTTATCAGTATAGAAGAATTCAGTTGATTTTTGCCTATTGATCTTGTACCCTGCCACTTTGCTAAATCTTTAAATAAGTTCCAATAATTTTCTTTCTGAGTCTGTGGCATTTTCAATGTATAGGATCATATCATCTGAAAATAGAGAGAGCTTTACTTCTTCTTTGCCAATTTGGATGAGTTTAATTTACCTTTCTTGCCTTACATAACAGCTCTAGCTAAGACTTCCACCACAATATTGAATAGGAGTGGTGATAAAGGGCATCCTTGTCTGTCTTCTGTTCACAGAGGGAATGCTTTCAGTTTATCTCCATTGACATTAATTTTGGCTCTTGGATTTGTATATATGCTCTTATTATTAATCTTCTGGATATATAATTGTAGGCTTTGTATTGTTACAAAATTTACATTTATTTCATCTGTTTGTTTCTGTTGTGTTTTCTTCTAAAAATTTTATGTTTTCTCCTTGCTTTCCTCAATCTTTCTATGGATGCTTTGAAGGTACCTAATTATCATTCTTTTGAATTATTTTTCAGTTAGTTCCATTTTTCTTTTTTCTCTGAAACTTTCTGGCCCTGCGTCATGGTCATTTGTTTGAGTAATTCTCTTTCATGTCTTCATGTGAGCTAAAATTCACTGTTGTCTCCTGTACATTATGAGGTTGCCCTATTTGTAAAAACAAACTATATTTGTTGAATCTGGAGGGGAGAAATCTCTGCAGAACCCCTGCAATTCAAGGAGCTCACTGAGTGATTGTGGAAGGGATGTGATAGTAGAGTTTGTGGCCCTAGATGGAGTCCCTATTGGCTTTGGTGTTGTCTATGTTCAGGGCCCTCAGAAGTAGTTTGGGGGGACCCTTGATGGAGCTGGTTTCAGTGTTTGCTAGGATCACAGTGAAGCTGGGGTCAACATGACTGGTTAAATGTTGGTTTGGTGGCTCTGCTGGCTTTGTAGTTCTGGAGGTGAGCCCACCTAAATCCATGCACCAAAATCAGCACACCAAAGTGGCACAGCCAGCCCCCACCTTCTCCCCAACCACGTGTTTCTAAACTACCAGAGAGCAGGGTCTGTGCTGGGTGTGTTTGAGGGTGGGAGCTAGCAATTTATCTGGTCACCAGGGAAATGAGGGGAAAAAGAAGAAATCACACTTTTTCCATTGCCCTCTTGAATATCAGGCCTCCCTCAGCTGCCAAAGCTGCTCACAAAATGGTGGCATCAAGTCCAGCAAGAGAGGGAGACTGACTGGTGAACAGCTGACTGGACTTGACTCCACCATTTTGTGAACAGCTTTGGCAGCTCTGCTTGGCTTCTCCTCCCAGCAAGCACTCTATCCACCTCTCTAACTTTTCTTCTGAAGTTCAGGGCGCCAGAATTTTGATCTCTATCTGCTTTGTTTTGTCTCTTGCATCTTTGCTATGGAAGGTCCATGTAGTGCGTCTGTCTAGTCTGCCATTTTGCTGGAAGTTTCAACATATGTTTTTTAATTATTGACAGATCACATAACAATATGAATAATCTGAGTAATATGTTTTGAACAAACTTGACAATGACTGAAGATTAAGGATTTGAATAATGTACATAAAATGCAAATACATATGTATTATGTTGTTGTTGTTACGTGCCATCAAGTAGGTTCCGACCCATAGCGACCCTGTACAGGGTTTCCGAGGCTGTAAATCTTTACAGGAACAGAAAGCTTCATCTTTCACCCACAGAACAGCTGGTAGTTTCGAACTGCTGACCTTGTGGTTCGCAGCCCGATTTGTAACCACTATGCTACCATATATATTATATATACTGCTATGTCTTAGAAACCTGATGATAGCAACATGCATTCTTTTTGTTCAATACTTTGTTTTTTAGGTGGAAGTTTACACAATTATCGGGTTACTATTTAACAAGTTTTATCAAAATTTTCTGTGACGTTGGCTACTATTTTCATAATTTGTCAGCATTCTAATGATTCCCCTTACTACAGCATAATTTTTGATCACTACTGTGGTCTCAGATATATAAAATAGATGCTAAATAAATTAAAAAGTCAGAAATGATGTTTCACTGGGCAAAGTAAGAAATAAGAAAATTAATTCTATCCTAGTTGATCTGTTTCAATTCTCTTTTGGGGGGTAGTTTGGTAACATGGAGAGATTTAAAACTATGTTGCTATTGCCATCTTCCCCTGGTCCATGTTTTAGCATCAGATATATGAATATTGTCTACATTTCTTCTGTAGTTACTAAATTCATTCACATTTAATTTTTCTTTTAAAAACTCATTTTATTATATATGCTTTCCAACACAATCAATTACTTCATAGAAATAATTGGCTTTTACATATCTCTGAAAATAAAAAAGAAAACCTCTTAACATCTCTATTCTTAAATCTCCCTTACTAATGTGGTTCATTTCCTGTTTCTCTTTTTGTTTATAATCAGACTTGCCAAAGATCCATTTCATTGCTCTTTTTAAGGAAATTATTTGTGATTTTATTGAACATATTTACCATTAAAAAAATTTTTGTTTTTAGTGGTTTATTAACTACTTACTTTTCCTTTCTTTTGGTTATTATTATTTTTTCTTTTTTTCCAGCTTCTTTTCTTGACTTTTAGTCTTTCTTTTTTTTTTTTTTTTAAGAAGTATATTATTAAGTCAATGCATTATTCCTTGAGTATCTAAATATTTTTTCTTGGTAATTTGGAATAGGAGGAGAGGTAGATCTATTTTATGTAAAAAAAAGGAATTCCAATGTTCTTTCTAACACATAGCATTTTTAATATCAGCTGTTATTCTCCCATTCCATTAGGAAAAAAAAATTTTTTTTTAATGTTTTAATGTGAATTATGCGATAGTTTACATGGGAGAACATTAGCTTTACATTCATCCTATTGTATATCATTTCATTGCCATGCTCAGCATGCAGCCCATCTCCCTCACTGGGTCTAAAGTCCTCAGCTGCACCATCAAGTCATCATCTCTGCCTCCATCTCTGGTGTCACTGCTTCTCTGGGTAGGGTCCCGCTCTCTGCTCTTCTCCATGGATGGTCCCAGGAGCCTGCGCTCCTAGACTGCAAAGTCAATCACTCCCCTCCTTTTGCTACAAAATGTCTACTTTTACATTTCCAACCCTCACAATCAGTCCTGATAACAATTATTTACTATTGTGTCACAAGAGACCTAGCCCCATCACCTTTCATTAGCCCTGCCCAGACAGATTGGATACTGCTTAGTGGAGATTCTACCTTCCTCCACGCCCTCTGGATCTAGGCTCCCTCTTGAACACTTGCTTGTAAGCCAGTCACTTCTTGCCTTTGTAGCGCCCCCCACCCTTTTGTGTAGCCAATGTCTAAGTTGACCATCCCTGTCTACTCTGTGTATGAAGTGGGGTGGGAATGATTATTCTTGCTATAAAATTTTTTCTCACTTTTGAGCTACTGCATCCGTAGGTGCAGGTCAGAAAAAAAAAAAATTCTTATAGAATCTACTACTATGAGATTTACCTTTTGAGATTACATTTGACAACACTGCCAAGGACATGGCATAGTGGTGTATGCTTATATGCTTTCTCAACTATCTTTTGGTCCAGTTCCTAAAAGGTTCATAAATATGCCATTGGACAATTTATTTCATATTGATTTTTTTTTTCCTTCTCTGAGTCCTTTTGTAATCTTTGCCTGAAACATAAAATTAATATCTTCCTTTGCCTTTTATTGTTTGCCTTGTACAAATAAGACACCATTACTGGTTTGTTTAGTTATTTAGCATCCATTTTGTACCAAGTGCTGTGCTAAATTCTGAGGCTACAGTGGTGATCAAAACCAGATACTATATTCTTGCACTCAAAGAATTTATAGTCTAGTAGTGAAGACAGAGATTAATCAAATCAAACTAAATATTGAATTATAGCCTGTGGTAAGTGGTGTGAAGAAAAGATACAAGATGGTATAATGATGTTTAAAATATGGTCCTGAGATTCGTGGGTAGTTCTGAGAATGTTTCCCTGAGAAAGTAATACCTCTCTATGCTTGTTGTTGTGTTGTTAAGTGCCATTGAATCGGTTCCGACCCACAGCAACCCTGTATAGGGTTACCAAGGAGCGGCTGGTGAGCTTGAACCAACGATCTTGCAGTTCAAACGGCTTTGCAGTCTGGCACATTAACCCACAATGCCACACCAGGACAATTAAAATCACTGACAGGCTCTTAAGCCAGTCCAATGCATTGTCCTGCAGCACCACACCAGGACTGCAAGTCCAGGATTGTTGTTGTTAAGTGCTGTCAAGTCGGTTCTGACGCATAGAGACCCTGTATAGGGTTTCCAAAGAGCAGGCTGGTGAACTAGAACTGCTGACCTTGTGAATCAAACTGACTTTGCAGTCCAGTGCATTAACCCACAGTGCCACACCAGGACTCCAGGATAGTCACTGAAACTTTAGTAATATAAAAACATTTTGAAAGCTTAGAATTCCTTGTTTTTATGAAACGCTGAGGAGTTGAATCCAACTCACTGAGATCCTTTACAGGGTTTCCAAAGAGTAGTTGGTGGGTTTGAACCACCGACTTTGTGGTTGTTAGTCCAGTGTGTATTCTACAGCACCATACCAGGAGTCTTTACTCCAAACTCTAGGGGGAAGTCTATTAAAATAGTTTGTCATGGTAGTAGCAAAAGGCCAAAAAAGGAACAAACTTTCATGAAAAAGCTTCTGATGACGAGTCCTAGTTTGGCTCTGTAGTATAAGCACTGGACTGCTAACTGCAAAACTGGTGGTTCAAACCTACTAGCTACTCCTTGAAAACCCTATATAGAGGCTCTATGAGTTGGATGTGACTTGTCAGCACTTAACAACAATTGTAGCAATAAGAAATTACTTATTATTACTACCATTGAACAGTAGATATAACTGTTTCTTAATTGGCTTGTATGAAATGCTTTTGAAAAGATCTGATCAACTCTACCTAAAAACCCACTGTTTTCCAGTCAATTCCAATGTATAGTAACTGCCCCACAGGGTTTCTCCCATGGAGCAGCAGATGGATCCAAAATCACCAACCTTTTGGTTAGCAGCGGCTGTCTCTAACTACAGCACCACACAGTTCCTACTCTCTACCAGCCACTTACTCTTCATTTGTCCCTGGAAAATGCTGCAATCTCTCATAGTCTCAGAGTCCTCAAGGTGTTTGTTGTTATTAAGTGCCACTGAGCCAGTAGTGACTCATGGCGACCCTATGAACAATAGAATAAAGCATTGCCTGGTCCTGTACCAACTTCATGATTGTTGCTACATTTGGGCCTGTGACTGCTGCCATTGTGTCAATCTATCTCATTGGAGGTCTTCCTCTTTTTATTCGACCCTCCATTTTTCCAAATATGGTCTCCTTCTCTGGGGACTGCCCTCCTAAAATATGTCCAAAGCATGAGAGACAAAGTCTGGCCATCCTGACTTCTAGGGAGCATTCTGGCTGTAGCTCTTCCTACACAGATTGGTTTGTTCTTTTGGCAGTCCATCAATCTGAAATTGATCAAACATGCAATCAAGATGTATTGCTCATTACTGGTGATTGGAATGCAAAGGTTGGGAGCAAAGAGGAAGGATCAGTAG
>NW_006408528.1:38465670-38478808 GCF_000296735.1 Chrysochloris asiatica
ACCTAACAACAACAACAACAACAGCATCCTGAAGAGCAAGTTTCAGAGTCTCTTCTGACATCCACTTTGGACTTTTCCTTTTTTCTTATCTTTTTAATGATCTCTTGCTTCCTTCCAATAGGATGTTCTTGATGTCATCTCTCAAGTATTCTGGTCATTGGTCTTTAGTGTCTAATACATCAAATCTGTTCTTGAGGTGATCTTGAAATTCAGGAGGGATGTGATCAAGGTTATAGTTTGGTTCTGGTGTATTTGTTTTACTTTTCTTCATCTTCAGCCTGAACTTGCATTAGAGCAATTGATGGTATGGTCCACAATCTGCCCCTGGCCTTGTTTTAGCTGATGATAGGGAGCTTCTCCACCATCTGTTTCCTCAGATGTAGTAAATTTTATTTCTGCATATTCCATTTTATTTCTGTGTATACACATTTCTCAAATTATAATTACCATTGCTAAATTACTTTTCCTAAATTTCTACTTACTTAGACTCTCACCATTAGGATATGACATCTCCCACTTCTTCATTCATATTATTGCTAAAACTGGATAAGAGCTTTATGAAGAGAAAAACATTGTCAATCAAAATCTTAAGTGCAGCAACCCTCAAAGATTCAATGAGCATTTCTTTTATTATTGGTGATATTAGAGAGATTTTCATTTTCTTATTTGTGTGTGTATTTTCTTTTAGAATAGAGTGCATGTTTTTTTTTTTATTGGTTTTTCGTCTTTTTATTGCTGCTGTTGGTTTCTTTGCTTTAATTTTTTTTTTTGTATATAAAAAGCTTTTGTTTTGCAGCATAGTTTCTATCCTCTGCAGTTAGAGTCCTTCATCTTTATATTTTAAATTTTGATCACATAATTTAAGTTTCATGTAACAAAATTGATAAAAATTGCTTGCTTCATATGTATATGAAAGCTGGATGATGAATAAGGAAGACCATAGAAGAGCTGATGCCTGTGTATTAAGGTATTGGCAAAGAATATTGAAAGTACTGCCAGGAGAGCAAACAAATCTGTCTTGAAATAAGTGCAGACAAGATGCTCCTTAGCAGCAAGGGTGTTGAGACTATGTCTCACATACTTTGAACAGGTTATCAGTAGGGACCAGTTTCTGGAGAAGGACATCATGCTTCAGGAAACAAGAAGTTAGTTTGTCTAGTATAAACAATTATATAGATAGCCAGAGAGAAATAAAAAGCTGTCATATAATGACTAAAACTTGAGGGGGTGGAATAAGTAAACTAAATCCTCTCTATTATAGCAGGAATCAATAAATAATGTCCAAAGTAGATAAATCAAGAAACATCAGTGTGAGTGAAATAAGTCAATCAAAAAAGAGCAAACAATGTATGACCTCACTGACAGAACAAGACGAGAAAAGGCAAATGTAGAGACCAAAGTTTATTAGTAGCTACCAGGGATATGAGGGATGGAGAAAACAGAGGGTTAATGGTGATGGAAATGTTGCATTGATTAAGGGTGGTGTTCTACAGTCAAAATTTTAGATTTATTTGCAACTTTTTATTTTTTTTAAATAAAGAGGAGTTGCTGAAGTTGTTTATGTACTGCCAAAGTCTTTATGGGATTTGGCTTCTTGGTTTGAAAGTTTACGGCATAATTTCATGAGCTATTTTAGTTAATTGGCCTAATAATATGTTCAGTGCTTCTGTTCTACCTATTAGTACATTACCTAGTGCGTTGAGTCTTAAAAGCTTGCAAGCATTCATCCAAGGCATAATAATTGAAACAACAGAGGAAGAAGAACTAAGAATAGATGGAGGATATGAAATGTGTGGCTAATTGCCTCTAAGAACAATCATCTCCTTTACCATGAGAGCAGAAAAACTAGATGGTGCCTGGCTACCATTACTGAACATTTTAACCAAAGATGCCATAGAAGAATCCTGATCAACGTGGGGAAAACACAAAACAGAATTTTAAATTTTCATGGACTCCAGACCATGGATGGTAGATGAACCCCTTGAATTATTGACCTGAGATAATATTTAAGCCTTAAACCAAAAACATCCCCTTAAATTTTCTTAAAAACAAACGATGGCTTAACTAGTTAAAAAAAAAAAAAAAAAAGTCTGCCATGAGCATTATGCTATCTTCAGAACTATCTGTATGGAGTGAAATTGACAACAGTAACTTGAAAGATTAGGAATATTCGGGAATAATGAATCTATGCTAATGGAGGAGGACCATCTTAGAAAAGAAGGCTGAGAATTGTAAAAACTGTAGATAAATACATTTACAAAAAGAAAAGAGAAGCAGCAGTGTCAAAGTCACATCATAAGTATACTTCTTAACCCCTAAGAATGAAAATCTAGGTGATGGATAGCTGTTATTTGTCCTTGCACCTACCTTGTTTATCCTTCTCAACGCTGCTCTGCTTTAGAGTCTCTTCTGACATCCATTTTGGTCTATTACTTTTTTCTTGTCTTCTTAATGACCTTTTGCTTTCTTCCTGTATGATGTTCTTGATGTCATCCCACAACTCTTCTGGTCTTTGGTCTTTAGTTAGTGTCTAGTGCATCAAATCTGTTCTTCAGATGATCTCAAAATTCAGGTGGGATATGTTCAAGGCTATATTTTGGCTCTTGTGGACTTGTTTCAATTTTCTTCAGCTTCAGGCTGACCTTGCATATGAGCAATTGATGGTCTGTTCCACGAAAAAAGCCCATAGCATCCAGTATCCCCAAGCAGTCTCCATTCAAGTACCAACCAGGTCCAACCCTGCTTAGCTTCCAGGGATTAGACGAGATCTGTGCATTCAGGGTGGTGATGCTCTCCAGCATAAAGATGCAAAAGCAATCTTGGCTGCAAGCAGAGAATACCAGAAAGATATTTACCTGTGCATTATTGACTATGCAATGACTTTCGGTTGTTGGATCATGACAAACTATGGGTAACATTGCAGAGAATGAGTATTCCGGAACACTTAATTATGCTTATAAGGAACCTGTATACTGACCAAGAGCCAGTTGTTCGAACAGAACTGGCTGGTTTATAATTAAGAAAGGTATGTGTTAGAGTCGTATTCTTTCACCATACTTATTCAATCTGTATGTTGAGCAAGTGATATGAGAAACTGGATTATATGAAGAAAAATATGACATCAGGATTGGAGGAAGACTCATTAACAACCAGCAATATGCAGATGATACAACCTTGCAATTTGAAAGAAAAGAGGACTTAAAATACTTACTTATGGAGATCTAAGACCACAGCTTTGGTATGGGTTGCACCTCAATATAAAGAAAACAAAAATCCTCACCACTGGACCAATAAACAAAATCCATATAAATGGAGAAAAGACTGAAGTTTTTGAAAACTTCATTTTGCTTGGATCTACAACCAACACTCATTGAAGTAGCAGGGAGAGGGTAGAAGAGAGGTCAAGGTCATCCCTTCTGCCTCCCATCCGAACCAGACACACTGATTGTTTCATTATAGAAGGTTACTGATACTGTAGGGCAATTATCCTTTCAGTTAAAGTTTTGCCTGGAAGTTCCGTAACTACTCCTTCCTCTTTCAATTTTGCTTATGGCTTGCCAACAGTGGAGTGATTCACCATCCCTTGCTGGTTTCTCATAACCCTGCTTCCATCTTTGTAAACAGTTTCTGCATTAAATTCTCTTCAATTAAGCCTTTTGAGAATATATGCTGGAACTTTTGTCACCAAAAGAAAAAGAGACAGAGTGAGGGAATACTTTTAATTCCATCTTAACTCACTCATTATAGGCCATGAAAAGTCAGATGAGATTAGAGATATGAACCATCTCTTTTCTCATCAGTTTCAGTCCCCACGTCCATATGTCTTTCATTGCGTGTACTTTTTGTGCTGAATGTGGTTCTGGTGTCTGTTTATTGGTACAAATGGTCCCTAAACTCAAACTTTGCTGTTATTGGTAAGTGTTATTGAGTTGGTTCCTACTCATAGTGACCCTGTATACGGTTTCTGAGGAACAGCTGATGAGTTAGAATTGCCGACCCTGTGATTCAAACTGCCATTGTGGTCCAGTGCTTATCCTACAGCACCACACCAGGACCCAAGCACACTACCTTGATAATAATGGGATAAGCAGTAATCTATTCTAAATACTGAACTGCTAATGTTAGGGGTTCAAACCCAGTTGCTTCTTAAAGGATCACTATGAGTTGGGACAGGGTCATGCCTTTTATTAACGCATTCGGAACCTCTGTGAAAATTAGAAAAAGGCTCTCCTTCTACATCTTGGTGAATACAGCATGTTCGACCTGTCCCCACCATGGTCAGTAACCCTGCCTGTTTCTTTGGCTTGAGTAGAAACTGATTTTATTGGGCTTATTGAGTAATGAAGGACTCAATCTTGAGTTTTATAAAGAAAATGAAATCAAATGTTAACTTTCAATAGCTCCTAAGCCACAGTCAAACAAAACAAAACAAATCCCATACTGCCACTGACTCACAGTGATCCTATAGAGTAGAATTGAACTGTCCCATAGCATTTCCAAGGCTACAATGATTACAAAAGCAGACTGCCTCATCTTTCCCTCATGGAGCAGCTGATGGGTTCAGACTGCTGACATTTTGCTTGGCAGTTAAACATTCAACCACCCCACTACCAGACTTCCTTCAAGTCCCAGTCAATCTTCTAAATTAAACTGGTCTTTTCATGTTGTGTCATGAGACGAGAAAATGAGTAACTCAGTTTCATAACAAACATTGACTTACTGTATTTCCTTTCTGGAAAACCCTTCTGAGGGTCAGAGAGTTTTTAAGTGTGCATAACTATAAGGCTATTTTTATCTCTAGAAAATTCCCATATTAATTACTAGTTTGTGTCTATGCAACAACGTAGATTAAAGTTAGAGTCTTTTAAATTTCTTAATTGGTAGCCTGAGATAATTTCTGTGTTTCCCTTTTTCAGTGGCTTGTATAGGAACAGGCTTGCAAAGCGAAAGTAGATGAATTGCTTCCTGCAGTCCCCCAGTGCTGTGAGATTCAAGTTGTAGTAGGATTTAGAAAAGGATGGGGTAGGGAAAGGAAACGGAACTTTATTAAGCCTATCAACCTGCATGGCAAGCATTGTGCTCCGTATTTCATATATTTGTTCCAAAGAACATTTACAACTACTTTGTGAGGTGTTCTTAATGTCCCCCACTTTAAAGATAAGAGACTGTGTTCCTTCTTCCTAATGCTATTATGTATCTATTTATTTCCTTTTCTTTTCAATATAGGCTTTTTTTTTTTTTTTTTTGTACTAGGATTATTCCAAAGAATAAGAAGAACACTTATATATTGAATGTTTAATGTATATTGTTGTTGTTGTTGTTAAGTGTCATCGGGTCGGTTCCGACCAATAGCGACCCTGTATAGGGTTTCCGAGGAGCAGTTGGTGAGCTTGAACCACCGACCTTGCAGTTCAAACGTCTTTGCAGTCTGGTGCATTAACCCACAGCGCCACAGAGGCATTGTGATTAATAGTATAAAACAATCACCTAATTCACTTTTTACACCAGTCCTGTGAGGTAGGAGTTACTTACAGATTGGTCTTAAATCATGCAGCTAGTGGGTAGAGTGTGAAGCTGGAACCATAGTTGCCTTCATAGTTGCCATGTGGATCACTCAGTACAGCGAGTTAGAGGACCTTCAGTAAGAAATAAAATAATGCTGTAAATAATGAAGCATGTCATAAAAATCACCTCATGTTGGCTAGTTGCATAATGCAACATCTGTTGTTAAGTACTGTGGAGTTGGTTCCAACTCATAGCTACCCTGCATAAACAGGGCTTCTGAGGCTATAAATCTTTACGGGAACAGAAAGCCTCATCTTTCTCCCACTGAACGGCTGATAGTTTCGAACTGCTGACCTTGAGGTTGGCAGTCTGATTCGTAACCAATGCAACATCAGTAGAACTGGAAAAATATATTTCAAGTGTTGAATATAATACCTAATAAAAACTTTGGAAACGCAAAATGTGTGATTTATCAGAGTCGAAAGAACACAAAGTGCACACAAAAATTCAGGAGTGCCTTTGGTATGCATTGTGTTTCCTCTTTGGTTAGTCACTACTTCACTTAGGAAAATGTTAGGAACATCTCTTCCTGCATCTCCACAAAAACGAGTTTACCCCGAAGATTGCTGAAATTCTACTTAGGAGCCTTGGGGTTAATTAACTGACTCCTTGGCTTATTGAGTTCTAATTCTCCCTGTCAGGCATATGAACCTGATGTCTACAAGCCTAGCTTTGTGTAACCTCCCCCAAAGATATGCTGGCCTCATATAATCAGGCAGTTGTTGTTGTTAAGTGCCGTCGAGTTGATTCGGACTCATAACCACCCTATATAGAGTTTCCAAGGAGTGACTGGTGAGCTTGAAGTAGTTAACTTAAATTGAAAATGCCCTTTAT
This sequence comes from Chrysochloris asiatica, assembly GCF_000296735.1. Classification (NCBI taxonomy): domain Eukaryota; kingdom Metazoa; phylum Chordata; class Mammalia; order Afrosoricida; family Chrysochloridae; genus Chrysochloris; species Chrysochloris asiatica. Next base: position 38,472,070 of record NW_006408528.1, read on the forward strand.
TTAACTATAGATTTAAATTCTATTCTTTTCTTTCACTTTGGATTTCTCCTAAGTTTCTTTTCTTTTTATACACTTCCTTTAATTTGTTACTTGATTCTATTCTGCTTGCTCTCAAATCCTCATTCACTTCCTCAAAAATAAGATAGAAGGAATTCCCCAAGGGTTCTCCCATGCTGCTGTGTATAATTCTGATTTAGAGTCAGAGTCTCTTGCAAGTTCCCACAGACCTGACTCCGAATTCCTAAAGTACATTCTTTGCTCTCTCTCTGTCTCTTTTTTTCTTTCTCTCTCCATCTTTCTTCTTCTTCTTCTTTTTTTTTTTTATATCAGCAACTGCTTGGTGATATGTTCATTTGTCATTTTCAATCTCTTTATTCAACTCTTTTGGTCCTTTAATTTCTTCTGCCCATTTACTTAGCAAGACAGTAACCCATTTTTACTTCTTATTGTCTGTATAATCAAAATTAAAGAAAGCATTAATTTTAAGCCTACCCTTCTTTCTACCCCTTCTTTCTCTAAGGTTGGAGGCTTAAATCCTATTGATTTATGGGCCCCTTTTTCTCTCTGCATGATTGCAGATCACTGGTAATCATATTGATCTGGGGAATTTCCCCAAATAAATATGTCTGACCTTCCCATTTCTTTTGCCTCCATTGTGATATTTTCAAAACTGACGGTACAGGTTAAACAGAGACAGACACAAGTCTTTTCACCAAACTTCACATGTGATTTTCCTGCTGTGACCTTCTCACATGCAGTTGAGATCTTCTACTCTAGAAGCTTCCTCTTCCTGGGTTAAGGCAGTATCCTGCCAACTGATGAATAGATCATCAGTTTACTAAACAGAGTAGCCCACCTCCAAAGGCAAGATGTGAGTGGCCCATTGAAGGCATAAAGAGTCCCTTTTCCATCTGCAACAGAGGAATTCACTTGGTTGATACCTGGATTAGGATGGAGCCAAAATTCATTATATTATAAAACAAGAATAATTCCACAAACTTCAGTGAAACTTGCTTAAATTTGACTGAAGAACTTTTGGTATAGAATAAGTCCTTTAAAAAGTTACTCTGAAGACATGTTTCTCGACAGAATTGCAAACAATCCTAATCATAGCAGGCAAAGTACTGGTTAAACTAGAATGCTGGAGAAAGTGTAAAGAAAGAGGCAAATTTAAAAGAGTCTAATTGAAAATTACCTCTTTATTGCTGTAGAAACTATTCACTAAAAGTTTCTATTTTCCACAACAAAGATTTCTTTATAGATTTTCTCTCTTTTGATGGGAAGGAAATCAGGAGAAAAGAGAGTTAAGTAGTATGGAAATGCTATTACATTATGGTTTGGGACAACGAAATGGATTTTTCATCAGACAGACCTGTGTTCAAATCCTAACTCAGCTCAATTTGAGGCAAAAAGGAGCAAGATATTCAACTAAGTGTTAAGGCAACATCTGAAGAAAACTGTTGAACTCTGTTTTCTCATATGTAAGCTGAGGATATATTGGCTATTTGTTGCTTTTTGGCTAGCTTTGACACTTCTTTTGGTACCAATATCCAGAAAGTTCATTAAAGGAAATATCTTTCTCTTATCGTCAGTTCTACCCTACTTATTCAATCTGTATGCTGAGCACATAATCCAAGAAGCTGGATTATATGAAGAAAAACATGACATCAGGATTGGAGGAAAACCCATTAATAACCTTTGATATGCTGATGATACAACCTTGCTTGCTGAAAGTGAAAAGGACTTAAAATATTTACTGATAAAAATCAAAGACCTCAAAGTAAAGAAAATAAAAATCCTCACCACTGGACTAATAAACAACATCCATATTAATGGAGAAAAGATTGAAGTTGTCAAAGACTTCATTTTGCTCAGATCAGCCATCAACACTCATGGAAGTAGCAGTCAAGAAATCAAACGATGTATTGCATTAGGCAAATGCGCTGCACAAGACCTCTTTAAAGTGTTCAAAGCAAAGATGTCAGTTTGAGGAGTAAGATGTGCCTGATCCAAGCCATGGTATTTTCCTAACCTCATATGCATGTGAAAGTTGGACAGTGAATAAGGAAGACAGTAGAAGAGTTGATGCATTTGAGTTATGATGTTCGAGGAGAGTATTAAAAGTACCACGGACTGCTAAAAGAACGAACCAATCTGTGTTGGAAGTTGTTGTTAAGTGCCGTCGAGTCAGTTCTGACCCATAGCAACCCTGCATAGGGTTTCCAAGGAGCGACTGGTGATCTTGAACCACTGAGCTTGTAGTTTAAACAGCTTTGCAGTCTGGTGCATTAACCCACAGTGCCACACCAGGACGTTGGAAGTAGTACAGCCAAAATACTCCTTTGAAACTAGGATGGCCAGACTTTGCCTCTCATATTTCAGACACATTGTCAGGAGGGACCAGTCCCTGGAGAAGGATATCAAGTTTGGTAAGGTGGAGGTTTGGAGAAAAAGAGGAAGACCCCAACGAGATGGACTGCAACCGTGGCAGCAGTGATGGGCTCAAATGCAGCAATGATTGTGAGATTGATTCAGCACCTGGCAGTGTTTCCTTCTGTTGCTATTTGCTGGCACTCGATGACACCTAACAGCAAAACCATCCTCAGATTCTGTACTTTTGGTGGATTTGAATTAATTCCTGGCTTTCCATATAAGTACCTCTTGCCTGGTGCGGTGTTGTAGGATCAGCACTGGCCTGTGAACCAGAAGGTTGGCAGTTCAAACCCACCAGCTGCTCCTCGGAAACCCTATACAGGGTATGGTGCTGTGGGGTAAAGTACTGGACTGAAAGGTTGGTTTGAACCACAAGGCCAGTGGTTCAAACTCGCCATCCATTCCTTGGAAACCCTATACAGGGTCACTATGAGTTGGAACTGACTGGATGGCACTTAACAACAACAACAAACCTGGTTGATCAACACATGGTTAGCCAGTGGGATTTGGTTTCAGGTCTTTGAACTGTTGAAAGTTGCTGCTGTTACTGAACTTTAATGTGTTAGAGTCAATGTCTGAAACTGCTGCAAAGTTCCTGACCACAGGAAGTCTGAGGGAGTGTAGCCAGCATGGAGGTGAGTCAAGTGGAGAGTTGCAGGGGTATAGGGTCTTGGTGATATCACAGATGGCCCTTGTTAAAACCATCCCTAATCAGCACTAGACCAGGACTTTTCGGTTATGAAAATAAATACATTTGCTTTAAAGCTTAAACCAATATAAATTGGCTTACCTATTATCTGCAGCCTAAAGAATCATAAATGTAACATTACCCACTGTCCCAGTTACTCTGGCTATATAATAATGACCCGAAATTTCATGGTTTAAAACAAGAAATTTGTTTGGCTCATAAATCTTCAGTTTGGGTAGAGATCAGACTAGGATAGTTTATTATTGTTCTATTCAGTGTTGACTGTGGTGGCTTGAAGACGGGCTGAAATCAACTGAAGGCTTGCTCATTCACAAATCAGCTGCCTGGGCAGGGAACTCCCAACGCACATGTCCTAAAGGAGAGAACATGGGGAGCTCTGTCATCTTTTGTGTCCTAACCTCAGAAGTCATGCAGAGTCAATTCCCCATAGTCCCAGTTGCACCCAGATTTGAAAGAAGCAAACCTAGACCCCACCTCTTAATAGAGGAGTATTAATATCATACTATCTAAGAACATCTGGATTGGATGGAATGTATTGGTGGGACCATTTTGAAAATACAGTCTGTCATACATTGTGGGAGCATTTGTGAAGACTAAATGAGAAATTAAAAAAAGACTATAGTACAAAATATAATATAGAACTGAAAACCGAAACAAGCTGAGGGAGTATAAGGAATCCAGTGTCAACTGGAAATAATTCTTTGGTCAAGTCAGGAAGATGCTCGTGAGGAGAGATCCAAGAGGAGACCAGTGGAAAAAATATTACTGAAGGCTTATCAGGTTGACTTTTTAGGGAAAAGATGCTCAATGGGCAATAGACACAAAAGTTTGATGTGTTGTTGTTAAGTACCACGGAGTCGGTTCCAACTCATAGTGACCCTGCACAGGGTTTCCGAGGCTGTAAATCTTTATGGGAGCAGAATGCCTCATCTCCCCGCCTTGGAACCGCTGGTAGTTTCAAACTGCTAACTTTGAGGTTGGCAGCCCGACTCATAACCACTACACTACCAGAGCTCCTTAAAGTTTGATAGATATAAAGTTTGATATAAGATCTGTAAAAAATAGCATTTACATAATAAATCTGCTGTTGTTTCTATGTATGCTGGTTTTTCTGATGAAAGTTGTTGGTTGAGTTGGTATTGCAAAGTCATGCCTAAGTACTAAAAGAAGGTGGGGAATGGTGCCAACCTGTTCTCTTGGTTCAAAATTGCTATGACTAAAGTGTGACTGTATTAATCCTGTGACTTGGACAGATTGCCAACACCAATGTTCCTAACATGCATGTCCAATCTTTTTTTGAGAAGTCAAAGTATTTTGGAAGTTTAAGTCATAAAATCAAAGTTACAAAGTGATAGCAAATGCCACAGACTCATATAAAATATGAATCAGATTATTGCTTAAGATTAAAATAGAATGATTAAATGGAAAACGTCATTAAATTGATCATGTCAGTTATAGTAATAAAACTTTTTTTTAGATTAGAGGCCTAAAGGAAAGAACTCTTCAGCTTTGTAAAAGTCATAGTTGCTCCTTGCAAACTTCAATTTTCTTATGGACACAATGAGGGAGTAGGGGATCTACTACCACCAAGAGAGAAGAGCCAGGAATGGATTGTGTCCTTTGGACCTGGGGATCCCTGCATTGTGAAGCTTCTGGATCCAGGGCAAGATTGAATGCCAAGCACATGGAGATCTCAAAGGAATGCTGGGTCTACAGATCCTGAAAGAAGACAAGGGCCTTTCTCCATAGTTAGTGCTCTGAAATTGGCTTAATGAGTTTCACATTGGGCTGTTAACTGCAAGGTCAGCAGTTCAAATCCATCAGCTGCTCAGGGGGAAAAGATGAGGTTTTCAGCTCCCATAAAAATATACAGCCTCACAAATCCTATACAGAGTCACTATGAGTTGGAACAGTACCTAGCAATAACAACACCAGACTTGAATTTTCTTATGAACAAATGAGGGAGTGGTATTACACTAGAGGTTCTTGACTTTGGTGGTGGGAATGGATGGGTGGGGAGCAGCTAGAGTTAGTTGTAAGGTTTTTTTTTTTTTTTTTATGTTATGGGCCCTCTTACCTGAGAAAATGTACAGACACAAATATTTTCCATTTGATACTGGGAGTTCAAGATCAGGAACTGGGAGTTCAAGATCAGGTCTCTCATTCCAGATTTTAAAACTCCTCAACCTATCACTCTCTGTATCTTCTTATTCTAAATTCTGTGATTGAGGATAGTTGATTTGGGCAGAAACTTCACACATTCTTAGCTTTGGGGTGGGATATAAGTTCTCTTTGATTTCAGTCACTACTTTGACTCAAGGCTGGCTCCATGAATGTGTGATCTGTTGTTCAGTCACACTCAGAAGCCTCCACACATACACATACACATACACATACACACATACATGGTTTAATGCTCTGTTATCACCATGTTGAGATTCCTAATACTTTCTGAACAAGGGTTACCACATTTTTATTTGCATTGGACCCACACAGTATATGGCTGTTTCCACTTTGGACACTAGCAGAATCTTAACACTCCCTTCTGGGATTCCTGACAAATGGTCATCTGGTCTCTGCATGGACTCATAGAGCAAGGAGGAACTCAACACTTTTTTAGGCAGCCATGCCAAATCTCTCACAGAAAGTAGAATCCAGCAGGGCAATTGGGCAGGGCAATTACCTTGGGTGGCACAAATGGCTAAAGTCCAGGTGTGAGGACTTTAGAAATGGTTAGAAAGTACTTCCTTATACTATAGTGGGATCTGCCTCTCTATGTTGTGGTTGTTAGGTGCTGTAGAGTTGATTCTGACTCATAGTAACCCTATGCCCAACAGAACAAAACACTGCCTGCCAGATTCTGCACGATCCTCCCAATTGTTGTTATGCTTGAACCCATTGCTGTTGCCACGATGCCAATCTATCTCATTGGGTGTCTCCACTTTTTCACGGACCCTGTACTTAACCAAGCATATTGTTCTTCTTTAAGGACTGGTCCCTCCTGATAATAAGTCTGAAGTATGAGAGACAAAGTCTCGCCATCCTGTTCTCTAAGAAGCATTCTGGTTGTGTTTCTTCCAACACAGATTTGTTTGTTCTGGCATTCCATGGCGCTTTTAATATTCTTCTCTAACACCACAACTCAAATGCATTAATTCTTCTACTGTCTTCTTTATTGATGGTCCAATTTTCACATGAATATGAGGCTATTGAAAATACCATGGCTTAGATCAGGCCCACCTTAGTCCTCAAACTAATATCTCTTGCTTTTGAATACTTTGAAGCAGTCTCGTGCTGCAGATTTGCCTCATACACTATGTCATTTAATTTCTTGACAGTTGCGTCCATGAATGTTGATTGTGGATCCAAGCAAAATGAAGTCTTTGACAACTTCAATCTTTTCTCCATTTATTACAATGTTATTTATGAGCCTTGTAGTGAGGATTTTTGTTTTCTTCATGTTGAGGTGTAACCCATGCTTAATGCTTTGGTCTTCATTGGTAAGTATCTTAAGTCCTCTTTGCTTTCAGCAAGCTAGGTTGTATCATAGGTTGTTAATGAATCTTCTTCCAACGCTGATACCATGTTCTTCTTCAT
>NW_006408528.1:38478926-38480301 GCF_000296735.1 Chrysochloris asiatica
TTTAAAAATATTTAGTATCCTGTTGTTCTATGTATGACTGACTCTTGGTCTATGTACAGGTTCCTTATGAGTACAACCAAATGATCTGGAATACCCATACTTCACAATGTTGTCCATAGCGTGTCATGATTCACACAGTTGAAAGACTTTCCATAGTCAATAAAGCACAGGTAAACATCTTTTATTGTATTCTCTGTTTTCATGTAAAATCCAGCTGACGTCAGCAATGTTGCTTCTCTATAGTTGCACCCATATATGATAAAATTTTTCAGCATAAGAATGTTTTACACATTTGAAGACAGCTTTTCAAATCTCTCACAGAAAGTAGAATCCAGTAGGGCAACTGGGCAGGGCAGTTACCTTGGGTAGTACAAATGGTTAATGCATTTGTTATGCCAACCGAAAAGTTGGCGATTCATGTCTACCCAGAGACACATTGGAAGAAAGGCCTAGTGACTTAGTTAAAAAATAAACTTGTTGCTGTTGTTAGGTGTCATAGAGTCACTTCTGACTCCTAGAACCCTATGCACAACTGCCCTATACTGAGTCATCCTCGCAATTATATCTATGTTTGAGCCACTATATCAATCCATCTTGGTGAGGATCTTCTTCCTTTTTACTAACCCCCTATCAAGCATGATGTCCTCCTGATGACATGTCCAAAGTATGTGAGACAAATTCTCTCCATCCTCTATTCTAAGGAATATTTTGATTGTATGTCTTTCAAGACAAGATTAGCTCATTCTTTCGGCAGACCATGGTATATTCGATATTCTTCCGCAGCACAATAACCCAAAGGCATCAGTTCTTGTTTGATACTCCTTATTCAGCTTTCACATGCATATGAGTAACTGAAAATACCATGGCTTTGAACATGTACACTTAATTATCAAAGTGGTATCTTTGCTCTTTACCATTTTAAAAGTGGTTATTTGCAGGCGAATTTCCCAATGCAATACAGCACTTGATTTCTTTCTTCCTTTTTTAAAGCTTTTATTGTGAGTTGACTGATAGTCTATATAGCAGAACCTCAGTTTTGCATTCAACCAATTGTAACTTGTTTCCTTGTAATGATTACAATCCTGTTTTTTGATGTACACAAAAACACACAGGAATATACAATCTTTTAAACAACCAAAAGGCACATTTTGCAAACTAGCCCCTTGCCCATCAGCACACAACCTTTCCCCTTCCTTGAGTCTAGAGTCCTCAGATGCTCTATCTCTCCATGCCATTGTCTCTGCCTCTGCCTCTACTGTTGCTGCCTCTCTAGTTAGGATCCCATGCTCCTCCTATGCTCTTCCCTCTTGCTGGTTCCAGGGTCCTCTGTTCCTGGAATGCAAGATCAACCACACACCCCCGCCCCTCCCTTTTT
>NW_006408528.1:38481330-38482969 GCF_000296735.1 Chrysochloris asiatica
CCCTCACTTCCCCTTATCGGTGTCGCACGTGGTCACCAACGCCCCTCCCTTTTTTGTTACACATCTTCTATCTTTATAATTGTGACAATTGAAATTAATCATGATAACAATTGTTGTTGTTGTTGTTGTTATGTGCCGTGGAGTCGGTTCTGACTCATAACTCTGTACAGGGCTTCCGAGGCTGTAAATCTTTACGGGAGCAGAAAGCCTCATCTGTCTCCCCCGGAACAATGATAACAATTACTCACTACTAAATCAACAGAACCCTATCCCCATCTCCTTTCACTTGACCCATCTAGACAAGATGGAAACTGTTCCGTGGGGATTCTACCTTCTCCCATTGACTCTGAAACTAACCTCCCTCTTGAAAACTTGTAAGCCAGTCACGTCATGCCTTTATTGCACCCCCATTTTAGGTAGCCAATCCTGAGTTGCCTGTCCATAGCAACCTTGTATATGAGGGGATATGTGTGATCCTTGATTGAAGACTCCTTCCCTCTTAGTTGGTATTTTAGCAATTGATTTATTGACAGCTGTTTCCATGGGTGTTGCAAATAAAATGAAATTCTTGACAACTTCAATCTTTTCTCCGTTTATCATGATGTTGTTTTTACTGGTCCAGGTTTGAGGACTTTTGTCTTCTTTATGTCTTCTTTTTGTCTTCTTTATGTATAATCCAGACTAAAGGCTGTAATCTTTGATCTTCATCACTAAGTGCTTTCAGCAAGCAAGGTTGTTCAATGCTGATGCTGTATTCTTCTTCCAAAAACCCAGTTATTAAAAACCCTCTGAGACTTAGTTGTTCTACTCTGAAGCACATGATATCACCATGAGTTGGGTTAACTTGACAGCAGCTGGTTGCATTGTCTTTTAATATGGTTCTAGGCGTGGTGCTATAGGATAAGCACTGGGCTGTAAGGTAAGTTTGAACCTCAAGGTTGGTGGTTCAAATCCACCAGTTGCTCCTTGGAAACGCTATACAGGGTTGCTGAGTCAGAACCAACTCGACAGCAACAGGGAGTCCTGGTGTTAATGCACTAAGGATAAGCATTGGTCTGCTAACTACAAGGTTGGCACTTCAAACCTACCAGTTGTACCTCAGAAACCCTATATAGGGTTTCTGAATTGGAACTGAATCCATGGCACTTTACAACAACAAGGAGCCCTGATGGTGATGTGGTCTAAGGCTGTTAACCATGAGGTTGGCAATTCAAACCCACCATTTGCTCTGTGGGAGAAAGATGAGACTATGTGCTCCCATCAAGATTTCCAGTCTCAGAAACCCTATATGGAGTCACTATGAGTATGAATTGACTTGGTGACAGTGGGTCTTGGGTTTTATTACAAAGGGAAAAGCAGAAACTACTGCTAACAGACTTATTTTAAAATACACTTTTGGTAGTAAAATACATGTAACAAAAATTTTGCCATTTTAACCATTTTAGTGCATAATTCAATGACATTAATTATATTTATTATGCTGTGCAGCAATCACTATTATCCATGTCCAAATTTTCCATCACCGGAACAATAACTCCCATTTTCCTCTTCTTCCACACTCTGGTTGTTGTTGTTGTTGTTAAGTGCCATCAAGTCGGTTCCGACCCATAGCGACCCTGTACAGGGTTTCCGAGGGTGT
>NW_006408528.1:38483819-38488276 GCF_000296735.1 Chrysochloris asiatica
CCTCCACCTTACCAAACATGATATCCTTCTCCAGTGACTGGTCCCTCCTGACAATACATCCGACGTATGATAGATGAAGTCCTGGCCTCCAATGAGCACTCTGGCTGTACTTCTTTCAACACAGATCTGTTGGTTCTTTTGGCAGCCCATGGTACTTTATAGAATATTTTAATTAAATTAAGATTTTATTAGGTGTTATATGGGCCCAAATATAAAAAGTATGACAGGTATACAGTGAAAAGTCTCCCTCCTGCTGCTGTACCCAAGCTATTCAATTTCCCTACAGGCAGCACCATTATTAGTTTCTGGTCTATCCTTTCTCAGATCTTTTGTCTAACATGAACAATTAAATCTCAATTCATTTCCATTTCACTAAGAATGGGGTTCTTACTGACATCTTTTGCATGGAGGAAGGGGCAGGGATTAATCTTGTCTTCCCTTTGTGGTTTTCTGTTTTGATCTCCATCTTTAGACATGTAAAGTTGCTCTGAATCCATTTTATCCTCTAGAGATCAGTTTCCAGAGAGCAGCTAGCAATGTAACAAAGTCTTTTCATGAAGCCACAATAAAGGTGTACTGGGGCAGAAACTTTTTGAGTTATTTTCCATCCTTATCTCAAATATTATTAATCTTCAAAGTTACTATGGGGAAAGATTTCTCTGGCTTGATAGCAAGAGATAAAAATCTTAGTTTGTTGTTCCTCACTCCAGCTGTGGAATCTGTTTCTTTACTGTTAACATCTCTTCTCTGCAACCTGAAAAAATGTCTCCCCACACTCTAAAATTCACTGCCAATGAAAAGAACTTTCTACTTTTTATTCCTCCCCACTCCTTGTCCTCACCAGGATTGACAGAAAGCCCTGGAGTGGGTTCAAGGGCAGGGTGGATTTAGAGAAGTGTTTTACTACAGGATTGCCTGGATTCTTCCTTTTGGGGGTCCAGAATTTACTCACTTCCTGAGCTGCTCATTGCTTCTTTTCTTCTTCTTTTTTTATAGTTGTTGTTAAGTGCCGTCGAGTCAGTTCCGACCCATAGCGACCCTGTACAGGGTTTCCAAGGCTGTAAATCTTTATGGGAGCAGAAAGCCTCATCTTTCTCCCGCAGAGACCTTAAGGGTCGCAGCCTGACTCTTAACTACTATGCTATCAGAGCTCCTTGATAGTATCCCTTTTTTCTGGACTCCTGGTGTGCTGCTATAAGTTGGAACTGACTCGTTGGCGCTTAACAACAACAGCATCCCTTCTTCTGGACTCCTATTGTGGTGCTGTAGGATAAGCACTGGACTGCTCACCACAGGTCGGTGGTTCAATTTCACCAGCTGCTCCTTGGAAATATCATACAGGTTTGCTATGAGTCAAACTGACTTGATGACACTTAATAACAACAATTACATCCTTTCTTCTGCTTACCCACATGGTTATTTGGGGATGTGCCATGTTAGTTCAAATGTGATTTAGACCCAGGTCACAAGATAAACACTAGATCTAACATGGTTAATCAGAATTTCTTCCCAGAGGCATCAGACTTTGGTCTGAGACTCAAGCCAGCATCTTTCCAAACATATGAACTTTCTGATAACATGTAAAATTCAAGAGTGTTGTGTTATATTTTTTGTTACAAAAGTGGAAGAATAGAGGCCGATGATCTGAAGAGAGAGAGAGAGAAAAGAAAAGTATCAAAGCTCTAAGATGGAAGATTCCAGCATTCCAGCCTTTAGGTTTAGCTGTTGCTACCCTTGCTTCCTATGTGGCACTTCAATTTCTTTTCACATAACTTAGTTCAAGTTGGGTTTCTGTTACTTGCAGACCCAAATCTAACAAGTATTGAAAGACATGGCATCAAGAACCAACCCTCATTCTACCAGATGAGACTTGGACATCTTGTACGATTCCCTACAACATTTTATGCTTTCTGTGGTTTAGAAGTGTATACTCTTTTAAAATTATACTCAGATCATGTATCTAAGTGAAATACTTACCTGAAACAAATTTTCTTTCATGAATGTTGTGTTACTGTAGACTGTCATTGATAATTTGCTTATGTGGCAGGAAAAATGTCTTTTGATAGGCTAGGGAAAAAAAGATCCCAACTCAAGCATATTCTGTAAAGAGTCTTCTATTGAGACTTAAACAGGACAAGGACAAAATCAAGCCAATCAGCCCAGAAGAGAGGAACCATCAGCATGTGCATAGTACAGAGGTTGAAATGGATTTACAATGTGGAATTCCTTATATATGATTAGTCATAATTGCAGTTAAATGCTATCGAGTTGGTTCTGACTCATAGTGACTCTGTATAGGATTTTTCAGGAGTGGTTGGTGAGTTTGAACCGCCAATCTTGTGGTTAACACTGCTTTGTGGTCAAGTAGCTCTGGTAGTGTAGTGGTTACGAATCAAGTTGCGGGCTGCAAGGTCAGCAGTTCAAAACTACCAGCTGTTTCCGTGGGAGAAAGAGGAGGCTTTCTGCTCCCATAAAGATTTACAGCCTCGGAAACCCTGTACAGGGTCACTATGAGTCGGAACCGACTCCACGGCACATAACAACAACAACAACTTACACTGTAGCACCACATTAGGGGACAAAGAAAATTACCACCATTATCATGACTGGTGCCCAATCAGTGTTGCAGGTAGGTCTACAGAAGTGGGGAAGGACTATGATCAGAACACAAACAACACTGAAGATTGAAGTTTACAGGGTTGGTTCTAGGGCTTCAATCACCTGATTCATGACCATGCAGTCCTGAGTTATAGCTACAATGACCCCACCTTTTAGATAATATGAGGCTATTTTCAGATAAGAACACACCCAATTTCCTGGTTCACCATGAAAGCCTGGGGGACTGGGGGCAAAACTACCCCTCTCTGGACTTCCCAAACAAAACCTCACTCTGACTCTCAGAGACCCAAGGTCTGCTCCCTGGGTTTCCAAGACCATAAATCTTTACAGATGCAGCCAGCTTCATCTTTCTCCAATGTTGGGTTAGCAGCCCAACAGTAAATCTCTTTCAAACACTCTTCCTGAAGGGCAAACCTGTACCTCTCTAGATTCGTCTGAGAGTTATCATAACCACACTGCTGATTTATGGTCAGAAAGAACTTACATAGCATCTGAACTTGTTTCAAGACTCAAAATGGAGTTAAGACTCCCGCTGTAAACCATAGTGTTCACAAACTCAATGCTATACAATTCCTTAGCAGTACTCAGAGAAAAGCTACCTACCGATTCTCTTGGGTGGATAAAAACCTAAGCCTATGAAGGAAATTGGAATCCTGTTGTGGCACTGTGGGTTAATGCACAGTACTGCAAAATCAGTTTGAACTGCAAGGTTGGAGGTTCAAGCTCACCAGCTGCTCCTTGGAAGCCCTATACAGGGTAGCTATGGGTTGGAACTGACTCTATGGCACTCAACAACAATAAATGAAGGAGATTATGGTAAATGCTTCTAAAAGAAATACCTCAAGGTTAAGTAGGAATCCCTCCTCTCCATCCCTGCTCCCATCTCCACTACCTTCTCCCTCAGCGATCTAGAAGCAGAGGAAACTTCGAGCTCCTGAGAGGCAACAAGATTCCAGGGGGGAAATGAGGCAATGGTAGGCAAACAGTCTGCTTGGACAACTGAGCTGAGATTTGCATGCTCTAGGGAAGCAAGGAAGTAGTAGAAGATGCCCATGATCTTATTCATATCAGGAACAAAGGCAGAGGAAGGCTGATCTTCCCATCCTGATCTCAGATTTCACTTGTGAAAAGGACCATAATTCTGGATACCTCAGTGGACACTCATATAGACATAGAACTGGAGGATGAGATGGACACCACCTTCACACCCCCACCAATGCCTTAAGTCCACGGGAGCCTCTTGAAAATTAAGAAAAATCTTGAGAAACAAGGCCCAATTCATTAAGAGTAAGTTTATACCATTTTAGCAGAACGTAAGCTGGAAAGAGAAACTAAGTGGAATTTTAGAAAAATAAACCTACATTTTGTGCTCACTTGAGTTTCTGGACTAAGATTCATATATTGATATTAATCATTATGCTGCGTTATTTTATATTTTAGAGTAAACAAAATATTCCCAAACATAATTACATTCAGTTAAAATCTGTTTTGATAAACAAAGAAACTTATTTGTTTTATTCACAATAACTAAAAACTATAGAGCACTTTCACTGCACCAAGAACTTCACACTAAGGACTTTACATTATTATATTCAATATCTATAATTACCTTCCTCCAACACTGATGCCATGTTTTTCTTTATATAACACAGCTTCTCGGATTATTTGCTCAGCATACAGATTGAATAAGTATGGAGAAATAATATAACCCTGTCGCACACCTTTCTTAATTTTAAACCATTCAGTGTTCCCATGTTCTGTTTGAACAACCGCCTCTTGGTCTATGTACAGATTCCTCATGAGCACAATTAAGTGTTCCAGAATACTCATACTTTGCA
>NW_006408528.1:38490686-38496186 GCF_000296735.1 Chrysochloris asiatica
TTCTGAAGTTGGCTTGAATTTCTGGCAGTTCACTGTTGATGTACTTTTGTAATCATTTTTGAATTATCTTCAGCAAAGTTTTACTGATAATAAGAACTTCTAAAAAGTAGAAGTTCTTATTATTAGTATTTTACAGATGGGAAAAATAAGACATTGAAAGGACAAGATGCCATCCTACACAGGCATTATAGAAAGATTTCAATCTAATTGTGGTGACTATTTAGTGAGTATTCATGCCAGAATAAGGTCTCCTCTTGGGATTCCAAACTAACTACACAGTATGTAAAAACCAAGATCATTATTAACTAGCTTTTATAAAATTGTCCATTAGCATCGAAAGGTAGTCATTGAGAGCAATTTAAACTAGAAACTGTGCCAGGTGCTTGGGTTAACACTGGCATCTTCAACTTCAAATAAACCTGGCCTTGGCAAGGCTGTCAAGAGACTACCTAGATTTAATTTATCAGGCATAGTAGCCATTAGGTAAGAAAAATCATAGCTTTTAGAACTTGAAAGGGTTACTAAAAATATATTTAAAAATGTAAGGAACTATTATCCCACTTTTACTGATGAGGCAATCACAACCCTGAGATCAAGGAATGGGATGGGGACTAATTATCTTGCCTCTTAATATAGTGCTCTTTTCAAGCACTATATTATTCCTCATTTTCTCAGAAGAGAATTATTTCTTTTATGAAAATTTCCTGAGAGGGTTCATATTTCATGAGATGACAAAAGGCAGAATGTAAAAAAAAACACTTCTATATATGAGTATTTGAAGTTGAAGTTGTCAATGGTTTTATGTTACTTGGATCAACAATCAGCATCCATGGAAGTAGAAAGCCAAGAAATAAAACAATATGTTTTATGGGAGCAAATCTGTAGCAAAAGACCTCTTTAAACTTTTAAGAAGCAAAGATGTCACTTTACTGACTAAGGTGTGCATGTTCTAAGCCAAAGTCTTTTCAATAATTTCATATGCATGTGGAAGCTGGACAATGAAAAATAAAGAATGAAGAAAAATGGATACAGCTGAATTGTGATGTTGACAAAGAATATTGAATATACCATGGACGGCCAGAAGAAAAAAACAAATCAGTCTTGGAGAAGCACAGTTAAAATGCTCCTTAGACCCTTGTGCACAGTGCTTCCGAGGCTGCCAGATGCCCTACCGTCACCATGAAGTTCAACCCCTTCATGACCTTGTACTGCAGCAAAAACTACAAATGCTATGTCAATGCTCCCTTGAAAATGTGCAGGAAGATCATGTTGTCCCAGCTGTCAGAGGAGCTGCGGCAGAAGTATAATGTCTGCTCCATGCCCATCCGAAAGGACGATGAGGTACAGGTGGTTCGAGGACACTACAAAGGTCAGCAGATTGGCAAGGTAGTCCAGGTGTACAGAAAGAAGTATGTTATCTACATCTAGAGGGTGCAGCATGAGAAGGCTAATGGGACAACTGTCCATGTGGGCATTCATCAGAGCAAGGTAGTTATAAACAGGATCAAATTGGACAAAGATTGGAAAAAATTCTTGAACGTAAATCCAAATCTTGACAAGTTGGAAAAGAGAAAAGCAAATATAAGGAAGAACTGATTGAGACAATGCAAGAATGCTCCTCAGAAACCCTGTACAAGGTCTCTATAAATCATAACCAACTTGACAGCACTTAACAAAACAACAATGGGTAAAATATTGAGTGATGCAGAAAACATCAAAAGAAGATGGAAAGGGGGACTTCCAGTTGGTGGTGGCAGAGCAGAGTCAGGTAGGACAGGCTCTGTGAGGGAGGGGCTGAAAACCCAGAGATGTGACTCTCACAAAACTGCACCAGCGCTCTGGATCTAACATAAAGTTCTGGATGTCAGTTTCCCACAACCCCAAGTGGAAAAATCATGGTATAAAGGAAAACACTGCACTTTAGAAATCAGCACAGGACTCCATCTGTGGCCATCCCTCCTGGGTGGAAGTCAGAGGACTGAACTACAGACAGACTGGCACAGGGAAACTGCGTTAAAAGCAGGGAAGCCACATTTACCAAAGGAGGTGTGGAGTGATTCTACACGTTTTTCCCCCTCCTCTTCCCTATCATGCCTTCTTTGCCCAGCCCAGATGTCTTCAGGTAGGTGGGTGCGCGCCCCCCAAAACAAGTCCAGCTTGAGACCACAGCTTTCCCACGGCACAGAGAGAAAGAACCCCATTGGTCCAAGGGAAAATCCTTTGGCTGCTGATTTTGACTTCTGCTTGTGGGTCCCAGCCCTAAAATTAACTTGTGTGGGACTATTAACCCCAGCCTACGAATCGGGCTGCGAACCTTAGGGTCAGCGGTTCGAAACTACCAGCCGCTCCGCGGGAGAAAGATGAGGCTTTCTACTCCCGTAAAGATTTACACCCTCGGAAACCCTGTACAGGGTCGCTATGGGTCCGACCCGACTCGATGGCACTTAACAACAACAACAACAACAACCCAGAAAGGAAAAAAAGCAGGTTTGGCCTGACAGACAAATCATATGAACAATCTGTAAAACCCCAACATAAAAAGACACAACTATTTCAAGATAATGCTGTGCACACACAGATACTTAACTGACCTTCAAAGACAAAAATAGTAAACAATCTTTCTCCCACTAACTTCTCAATATATATCTGTGCACCTCAACGGTGGTGACTAGGGGAGGGGCCTGAGAGAGTGAACACTCCAACCCACTACTTGAGGCTTCTACGGTGCACACACACAATTTTATTTTTGTTTCAAAGTAGAGGTTCTTGTCTCTGCCTTTACATTGTTTCTACTTTTGAGCCTTTTGATCACACATTTTTCCTGGAGGTGGGAGTTTTTTCTCCCTACGTTACCTGAGAAGAGACAGCAATTATGGCCATGTAGCCAAGCTATGAGCATGTCCCATAATATTCCACCATTGAGACAAGAGCCAATAGCAGCTGCTAAACATTACATGTGAAAAGGAAAGCCTAGCTCCTGATCATATTATACACCAGGAGACACCCAGTAAGCTTAATAACACAACAACAAACATCCATTTAAGCATTAAAAAATGCACAAAACTACTGGAAATGAAAAACAAAAGATCTGAAACACAACAAACAATCTCAAAATATGTTCTAACACAGAAAAAGAATAACTGAGACAAATGTGCTGGAGACAGACAAAGGCTCCCCAGAAAGGAAGAGCATGTTTTGTGTTTGCTGAGAAAGAATTCAGAAGAATGATAAGGAAACAAATTCAAATGCTCTGAAAAGGGGTGGAGGAAAACAAGGAAGAAGTGAGGACAGTACTACAAGAGCAATCAAACAAGATTGATACTGCATTAGAAACAATTCAAAACCTGCAAAAAGAGGTCCATATGATTAATAATAAAATATTAGAAATGGACAGTACACTGAAAGGGGAAAGTAGCAGAATAGAAAAGATGGAAGCCAGAAGTAGTGAGCTAGAAGACAAATCTCTCAATACTGCTAAGATAGAAGAGCTAGCTGAAAAAAGGATAAAAAAATCTAAGATTCATGTTGAATATATGAAGAGGAACAACTTAAGAATTATTGGCATTCCAGAACAAGAAGAATCAGAGAAGTCCACAGAGGAGATAGTTGAAGAGCTTCTGGAAGAAAATTTCCCTAACGTCTTGAAAGATGAGAAGATAAACATTCAAGGAGCCGAATGTACCCCAGGAATGGTAGACCCCAAAAGAAAGTCACCAAGACATATAATAATCAAGCTATCCAAAATCAAAGACAAGGAGAGAATCCTAAAAGCAGCCTTTTAAAGGCAAGCAAATCAGATTAAGCTCTGACTATTCAGAACAAACCATGTGGGTAAGAAGGCAATTGGGAGACATATACAAAACACTAAAAAAAAAACAAAACCCAAAACTGCCAACCAAGAATCGTCTATCCAGCAAAACTATCAATTAAATACATGGTGCAATCAAACATTCCAGGATAAACAGAAGCTAAGAGATTTTATCAAAACCCATCCAGCACTTCAAAACATGCTAAAGGGAGTTCTTTGGACTGAAAACCAACAAGAACAGACAAAAACCAAAGATTGACAGGCATGGCAACACCACCTGGAACTCAGTTGACAGATAACAGAGTTCAGAACAGAACAAAACTACAACAATTCAAAGGAGCTGGGAGGTCAACCAAAGATCAAGATTATATCAATGTCAAAGAAGGGATAAATGCATCAACAGAGACCCAGGTGGTGAGGATGTCAGGTAGATTACAGGATACAATAGATTTTCTTAAATGGAGAGAAAAGTTAATAGACTATAAGGTAACCCAAAGAAAGCTAATACTTCACAATTTACCATGAAAATGAACTTTCAAGCAGAACAAGCAAAGATGAAAACTAAGATGAAACCGACAAGAAATAGCACAAAAAACCCACAAACTCAGCACAAGAAGGCATGCAAAACAAAGGAATGAAGAGCACTACCAAAAATTAACATAATAGCAGCAATTAATTCATACCTATCCATAATTACATTGAATGTCAATGGATTGATGCATCAGTGAATAGACAGAGAGTGGCAGAATAGACAAGAAAACAAGATCCTTCAATATGCTGCCTGCAAGAGAAGACACACCTTACACAAAAAGACAAAAAGAGACTAAAATTTAGAGGATTGAAAAAATATACCAAGCTAACTGCAACAATTAACAAGCAGGAGTGGCAATACTAATCTCTGGAAGTAAACTTTAAGACAAAAACCAGCATAAGAGACAAAGAAGGACACTATTTTATGATCAAATGGTCAATTGAGCAAGACGACATAACCATAATAAATATCTATGCTCCCAATGATATATGAAGCAAACCTTACAAGAATTGAAGAAATAAATAGATAAATCTATAATTATAGTGGGAGATTTTAATACGCCACTTTCAAAAAGGGACAGAACAACCAGAAAGAAACTCAACAAAGTTACAGAGGAACTAAGCAACACAATCAACCAACTTGACCTCATAGATGTGTACAGAGCATTCAACCCATCAACAACACAATATACACGCTTATCCAGTACACATGGAACAATCTCCAGAATTGACAAACATTAGGTCACAAAGCAAGCCTCCATAAGTTTACAAACATCAAAACACTGCAAAGCATCTTTTCAGACCACAATGCTATAAAACTAGAAACCAACAATAAGAAGACCAAGGAAATAAAGCTGAATACATGGAAACTGAATAACACTCTGCTGAAACGTGTCCAGGTAAAAGAAGAAGTAAAACGTGAATTTACAAAGTTCTTAGAAACAAACAAGAATGAAAACACAGCATACCAAAATCTTGGGGCACGACAAAAGCAGTGCTGAGAGGACAATTTATTGTGATAAATGTGCACATCCAAAAAGAGGAAAGAATCAAAATTAAAAAACTAACACAGCATCTCCAACAATTAGAAACAGACCCACAGAGGGAAACCAAAGTCACCAAAAGAAAAGAAATAATAAAGATAAGAGCAGAAATAAATGA
>NW_006408528.1:38504138-38512440 GCF_000296735.1 Chrysochloris asiatica
TTCTGCTCCCATAAAGATTTACAGCCTCGGAAACCCTGTACAGGGTCGCTATGGGTCGGAACCGACTCGACGGCACTTAACAACAACAATACAAAAAATGGCTGCACACATACATTGACAGAGAACTTCCAGAGGTTCGAGCTGGATTCAGAATAGGGTGTGGAATGAAGAGTAGTATCATTGTTGATGTTAAATGGATCTTGACAGAAAGCAGGGAATATCAGAAAGATGCTTACCTGTGCTTTATTGACTACGCAAAGGTTTTCGATTATGTGGATCATGACAAGTTATAGATAACATTATGAAGAATGAGTATTTTGGAACACTTAATTCCACTCATGAGGAGCCTGTAGATTTACCAAGGGGCAGTTATTTGAACACAATGAGGGAACACTGAATGGTTTAAAATTAGGAAAGGTGTGCACCAAGGTTATATTCTTTCACCTTTCTTATTCAATCTGCATGGTGAACAAATAATCAGAGAAGCTCGATTATATGAAGAAAAACAATACCAGGATTGGAGAAAGACTCATTAACAACCTTCAATATGCAAACGATACTACCTAGCTGGCTGAAATTGCAGAGGACTTAAAATGCTTGCTGATGAAGATCAAAGACCACAGTGTTCGGTATGGGTTGCTCCTCAATGTAAGGAAAACAAAATTCCTTACCACTGGACCAATCAACAACAACAAGATAAATGGAGTAAAGAGTGAAGTTGTCAAAGACTTCATTTTGTTTGGATCAACTATCAACACTCATGGAAGCAGCAGTAAAGAAACCAAATGACTTATTACATTAGGCAAATCTTCTACACAAGACCTCTTTAAAGTGTTGAAGAGCAAAGATGTCAGTTTGAAGACTGAGGTGTGCCTGATCTAAGCCATGGTATTTTCAATAACCTCATTTGCATGTGAAAGTTGGACAGTGAACAAGGAAAACAATGGAAGAATTGATGCATTTGAGCTATGGTTTTGGAGGAGAATATTAAAAGCACTATGGACTGCCAAAAGAACAAACAAATCTGCGTTGGAAGAAGTACCACCAGAATGTTCCTTGGAAGCCAGGATGACCAGACTTTGTCTCTCATATTTTGGACATATTATCAGGAGGGACCAGTCCCTGGAGAAGGATATCATGCTATGTAAAGTGAAGATTTGGAGAAAAATAGGAAAAGCCTCAAAGAGATGGTTTGGCACAGTTTTGGCAGCAATGGGTTCAGGCATAGCAATGATTGTGAAGTTGATGAAGGACTAGGCAGTGTTTTGTTTGTTGTGCATAGAGTTGATGTGAGTTGGTACCAACTCAATGGCAACCAACAACAATAAGCTTCCATGAGTGTTGACTGTGGATCTAAGCAAAATGAAGTCTTTGACAACTTCAATCTTTTCTTTATTTACCATTTTTGTAGGTTGCTAATGAGTCTTCCTCCAATCCTGATGCCATGTTCTTCTTCATTTAATCCAGTTTTTCAGATTATGTACTCAGAATACAGATTGAATAAGTATGTTGAAAGAATACAACCCTGGTGCATACTTTTCCTGATTTGAAACCAGTCAGTGTCCCCTGTTCTGTGCTAACTATGCTGGTTGAAAGAATGGGACTGTCTAACTTGAACCTAGGATTTTTGCCTTTTTGTATTTCCATATCAGTGAGTTATGGCAGGTAGGGTGTAGTCAATTTAAGTACAGTCTTCCTTGTGCTTACTCACTAATAGTTAGTACTGTTCACTGTTCACTACAGACTAGTAAACAATCACAAGTAAATCCATGCTTTTCTAACATACTGATTACTTTTTTAATGTCAGGGATTGTATATTTGAAAAGAGTCTTTGATTCTGTATGAAGAAGGTGCTGGGGTTAGGAGAAAGAGATGTCAGCCATACCTAGAAGCAGATTCTTTGCTGTGGTGAAAAAATCTGAAATTGTTCACTATAAATTAGTAAATAAGCACAAGTAAGCCTGTGATTACCTTGTTTATTGGGTAATCCCATACTGGCTGCAAACCACCATGGAGGAAGGGGTAAACTCTTAGCCGTTTTGTGATGTGGATTCTATCACAGTTATTCTCTGGACCAATAAAGAGCATGCATTATACCAAGGGGAGTCCCCGTGTGGTGGTGCAGTATAATGCACTAGACTGCAAGATCAGTTTGAACTTCAAGGTCGACGGTTCAAACTCATTAGTCACTCCTTGGAAACCCTATACAGGGTCACTATGTGTCAGAACTGATTCAATGGCACTCAACAATGAGAAGAATGACAATTATACCAATGAGGAAGCCTTGTGCTGCAATGGTAAAAGTGCTCAGCTGCAAATTGAATGCTTAGAGGGTTGAACCCACCAGCTGCTCCAGAAAAGAAAGATGTGGTTGTCTGCGTCTGTAAAAGTTTACAGCCTTGGAAATCCTATGGGGGCAGTTCTTCACTGTTCTAAGGGTTGATATGAGTTGGAGTCAACTAAATAGTAGTGAGTTTGGTATCTGTTTATTATACCTAGATAGATCTAGTGCCCTAAGTCGCTGCTTCCCTTTTTGTGCTGATCTTGAATCAATGACCTAGAAAGACCCATAAAAGGACCATTTTCTTTTTAATCCAGAGAAAAGATCAGCTCTTGACATTCAGTTCCTTTCTATACTTTGGCCCATCAGACACAAACACAAAGATCAACTGGACTTCCTAAATTTGAATCCCAAGCTTAACCTCATATCTTCAAGCCTAGAAATTCATTCATCTTCTGTAGGTTTGTAGACTCTTTATTCAATCGACAAGAGTTTCTACTCACAAACCAGTCTTGATTCTGGGGCCAGTGCATTAGTTATCTATTGCTGTGTAATAAATTACCCCACAAACTTAGTTGCTTAAGATAAAATTTTCTTACAGTTTTGATTGGAGTGGCTAGGTTTTTTTGTTTTTTATTTTGTTTACCTGATGGTTTTTGTTCGATTTTTTTTTTTTTTTAAGTTTTTATTGTGAATTGAGGGAAAGTTTACAGGGAAGATCATTAGTTTTACATTCAACAAATCATACACTTTGTTTCATTACAATGATTATAATTCCTTGCATGTACCATCAGTTAAGGAGGTTGGAAGCGTAGTAGTTATGAACTGGGCTGCTAACCTCAAGATAGGCAGTTCGAAACTTCCAGCCATTCCACAGGAGAAAGATGAGGCTTTCTGCTCCCATAAAGATTTATAGCCTCGCAAACCCTGTGCAGGGTCACTATGAGGTGGAACCGACTTCACAGTACTTAGCAACAACAACAACCAATACAAATCCTATTAACTAATATTATCTCTCTCTATTCATTTTATCTCTCTCTCTTTTTTTTTTTTAAAACACTCCATCAAAGGGCACATTTTGCAAGTCTGCCTCCTGGCCTCCAGCTCTCAGTCCCTCTCTTTCCAAGAATCTAGAGTCCTCAGCTACTCCCTCTCTCCATGTCCCCATCTCTGCCTCCATCTCTGGTGCGGCCGCTTCTCTAGATAAGGTCTCACATTCTGCTTGTGCCCTTCTACCTTGACGGTCGTAGGGTCCTCTGTTTCTGGACTGTAAGATTAACCACTCCCCTGTTTTTGTTACAAAACTTCTACTTTTACAGTTGTGACAGTTGCCCTTAGTCATGATAGCAATTATTCACTAATGAATCATAAGAATCTTATCCCCATCTCTTTTTACCAGACACATCTAGACAAGAAGAAAACTATTCAGTAGGAACTCTATTCCCCACCCCCCCCACTCTTAAATTAAACTCCCTCTTGAAACCTTGTAATCCAGTCACTTCATGCCTTTATCACTCCTTCATTTTAGGTAGCCAATGTCTAAGTTGCCCGTCCCTATCTATCCTGTGTACAGAGGGGATAACATTGATACTTGATGTGAAGACTCCTTTCTCTCTGTTGATATTTAGAGCTAATACCTCTACAAGTGTAGGTCAAGTTCATCAAATTGTAGCAATTTACCCTCATTTCCTTTATCAAAAATTTAATGTTTTTTTAAATCTTCCTCTAGTCGAGTTCTGATTGATTATCAAGCTGTCGAGGCTAGGTCAAATGGGTACTATCTACAAATTTGGGTGTTCTTGTGTGTCTCCCCTCCCTTCATATCAGCTGGATGCTTCACTCTCAGCTCTAGCCCTCTGGCTATGTTCTTGTCCATGGGCTCAGGTGTCCCCAGGTCTCACCACATTTTGGACCAACCAGCCCTTCCTCTTCTCTCTCTCATCTCCAGGTCAATGAGAGATTTGTTCAATTTTTAATGAACAAACATTCAGATGTTAGCTGGGACTGCAATTATTTGAAAGTTTGATTGGGGATAGAGCGTTGCTATGAAGATGGCCTAGTCATGGTTGGCATATTGATTGGGAAGACATGGCGGCAGCTAGTTTCTCCAGAGACAGCCAAGTGAACAAAGGAAAGACTGCAATGACTTTTAAGATTTACCCTCAGAAATCACATTGTCTTTTATATTAATTAGCCATACAGACCAATTCTAATTCAGTATGGAAGGAGACTTCACAAGGGTATGAAGAGCAGGAGGTAAGAATCATTGAGGGCTACGCTAGAGGCTGGCTACCACATGTTTGCATATTGCTGTACTCCTGCCCAGTACTTACTAGTTTCCTAATATGCCTGTTTGACAAAAATCTGGTGTCTGCTTACCTCTCTACAGAAGCTCTGGTGGTGCATTGGCTAAAGCACTCAGCTGCTAATCAAAAGGTTTGGGATTCAAACCCATCAGCCACTCTATGGAAGAAAAATGTGGCAGTTTGCTTCTGTAAAGATTTATAGCCTTGTTGTTGTTAAATGTTGTTGAGTCGGTTCTGCCTCATAGCGAACCTGTATAGGGATTCCAAGGAGCAGTTGGTGCATTTGAACCACTGACCTTGTGGTTCAAACAAATCTTGTAACTTGCCTTATAGGGTTGCTATTAGTTGGGACTGATTCAACAATACTTAACAACAACAACAAAGATCTCTGGTAGTGCAATGGTTAAGTTCTCTGCTGTTAAATGAAAGGTGGGTGGTTCGAATCTACCAACTGGTCTGTGGGAGAAACGATCTGACGATATGTTCCCATAAAGATTGTTGTTATTAAGTGTCAACAAGTTGGTTCCAACTCATGGCGACCATATGCACCACATAAGAAAACACTGTCTGGTCCTGCATCATCCTCAAAATCATTATGTTTGAGCCCATTGTTGCTGCCACTGTGTTAATCCATCTCATTGGGAGTCTTCCTCTTTTTCACTGACTCTCCACTTTTCCAAGCATGATGTCTTTCTCCAGGGACTGGTCCCTCCTCCCTATAGACTGAGCTTGTTAAGTGTCATTTAGTTGATTCTGACTCATAGCGACCCTGTATAGGGTTTACAAGGAGTGTCTGGTGAGCTTGAACCTTTGACCGTATGGTTCAAACCAACCCTGTAGTCTAGTGTTTAATTTATGGTGCCACACCCATAGAGATTACAGCCTAGGGAACCCTATGAAAAGTCCTACTCTGCCCGGTAGGATTGCTCTGAGTCAGATTCAACTTGATGAGACACAATAACAAGCTTTCAGAGCTGTCTGCTTCATTCTATTAGTCAGGAATTTGTAACAAGTCCACAGTCTCCGTATTTCTAATTTTCATGAGTATGTAATCTTCAATTATGCCCACTCCCGGTCTTCACCATTTCCTTTATTAGTTCCTAACTAATAAAACATAGCTGTCCTTCTGTTCTCTCTCTGCCTTCTAGCATTCTACTCAGTGTTTTGTCTACTCAACCTCCAAAATGCCAAAAATGACTCTCTTACCCTATGAGGCATGGATGGTTGCATTTGATCCTGTGTTGGAATCACAAAATTTGGCAGCTTGACTGGGGTAAAGCTAGATCCAGGCACTAGAGTTCCCAATCTCTGTGGAAATCCAAACTACCATCTGCATTGCCAAGTGTGAGTGATTTTTGCTTTCATAGTCTTTTCACTCTGAACATACAGATAGAAGCATCACACAAAGGTTATATAAGGCTCCCTGATAGTCCATATGGGTGTTTGAGACATTAATGAGAATTTAACTCTGCTATTGTGAGCCTCATTCTTTTCCCACTTCTGTGATGTTTTCTAATCTGCTGTGAGACAGAAAAACTCGGTTCCACTGGCACTGGCAATACTCTCAACCCTGCCAGCTGTGTTACAAAATATGTGTCATTGGTTACTGGAGGAAATGGAAGAAAGTGTATACATGACTCAAAACGAATCTATTGAAACAATGCACCTTCTCACAAGTGGCTTATAAAGGACCACAGTGTGTCAAGGGCTTTCTGTTAATCAGCATTATCCTAAACAAGTGGCCAGTTATCTATGTGGTTTTGTCATCTTTCTGCCCAGAAACCTCTAATAGTTCTCATTATTGATCTGATAAAATCCAAATGTATTATTGTTGACTTTGAGACCTTCAGGGAGCCCTGGTGGTGCAGTGGGTTAAGTATTGGGCTCTTAATTTGAAAGTTTAGCAGTTTGAACCTACCAGCTGTTTTGAGGGAAAAAGATGAGGCTGTCCTCTTCCATAAAAATTTACAGCTCTGGAAAGCCTACCCTACAGGGTAATAGTCATAATTGACTCGGTAGAAGTGGGTTGCTTAGTAGCCAATATTCACTCTTCAAGTTAATTTATTCATCTAAGTTCCCTTCTTCCTTTATGTTGTGTATGCTTTAGCCTCATCGGATAGTTTATTACTGTCCTAGGCTACTTCATAATTTTGTACCTCCATGTATTTGGAAATTATGTTCTTTCCTTCTGAATGTTTTCTCATTAAATGTGACCATGGAATGCCTTTTCTGAGATCTGTTGTAAATGCTACATAATTTATGAAGCTCTCCCTGACTCCCTTTACTAAGAGGTGGTCTCACTCTCCCATGGGTTCTGAGAACATTTTTGTGGTAACTTGTTGTTGGGCTTACCACAGTCTTCCAGATTTTAGACTAATTGGTGTAACAGAGTGACCACTTTGGGTCTGCATCTGCTGTTTTCTAAAACATTGATGGTTGAGAGTGAGGACAATCTGCTGTTTTAACACTACAAGCAGTTTTTAAATTTGCATTAGGAGGAGACAGGTCTTTTGTTTTGGAGAGGAAAAACAAAAGACAGTGGACTTTTGGTTTATGAAAAGACAAGATATATTTTAGAATAGAGAGACTGTGGTCAGAAGTTCTCAACTTAGATTCCATGGAACCCTAGGGTTCAGCAGGATATAACTAAGACTTTCAAGAAAAGTTACAATAAAAATAAAATACAAACCAATTTTGAAACTGCACTCCATGAGGATGGACAGTGATCAGACGACATCATTAACAATTCATTAGAGATATTCGTTGACATATTTATTGACATACGTCAATGTGCAATAGAATTGGATTCATGTGGTGAAGTCCATTCTTGGTTGGGGAGTCTGCTGATAATTGATGAGTACTGTACTACATGGAGGTGTAGACGGTATACCGATAATATGGTTTTCCTCCTCAATTATTTTCCCTCAAATCTTCCTTATACACTATGTACTGACTTAAAGAATCAAATTAGGTTTGCTAACATAATAGAAAGGAAATTTTCATTCTACAGAGTCAGCTGCTCCTCTGTGGCTTTCCTACAGTTATAACCATGCAAAGTATGGAATGATAGGATAAAGTGAATTGTATAGTGAGTATTTAGTGATTTTTTTACTTTATTATATTTTTTGTATTTTATTAGTGCTTCTATTTTGCACATATGTATGACAATCCAATGTGGTAATTTTTGAATATGATGTATGAGCTGGGAGGAGAAGATTCTAGACTTGGAAAAATCCCAATTAGGTTAGTGGTGAGGAATTATAATTTTCTTAGTCATTTCCCCATACCTTGGGAACAAAGAATATAGAAAATGTTAATTTTCAAAAAAATGTTTTATTGTGAATTATGTGACAGTTTACACGGGAGAGCATTAGCTTTACATTCATCCTATCGTATATCATTTCATTGTCATGGTTACAATCCCCTCCATGCATCATCAACCAACCAAAAGGTATACCCTGTAAGCCTACTCCTCCCCCCACCCTCCCTGTCGTCAACACACAGCTCCTCTCCCTCTCTGGGTCTAAAGTCCCCAGCCGCTCCATCTCTCCACGTCATCATCTCTCTCTCCATCTCTGGCATCACTGCTTCTCTAGGTAGGGTCCCGCTGTCTGCTTTTCTCCCTTGATGGTCCCAGTGATCGCCGCTCCTAGACTGCAAAGTCAATCACTCCCCTCCTTTTGCTACAAAACATCTACCTTTACATTTCCAACCC
>NW_006408528.1:38512920-38541938 GCF_000296735.1 Chrysochloris asiatica
CTATGGTAAACTATATGATAAAGAAACTGGACAGTAAGAAAAGACATATTTGAAACACATACAACAGGAAAAACACAGAATCTTTTTAATTTTCCATAGAAAAAAATCAATAAAAGAGGAAGAAGTTCACAGAAAAAATAAATTGAAATGGTCAATAAATAAATGAAATGATGCTTAGACTCCCTTGTAATGAAAGAAATTCAAGTTTAAAAAGCAATCTCTATCATGAAAGACATTTATCAAGGATTTTATGTGAGCTGGTCATGTAAATTTTCTTAATGCCTTGGGGACCATCTGTGTGAAGGATTGACTAATCTTTCCAGTAAAGAATCAGGACACATATGGTCTGTCTCATGTACTCTTCTTCTCTCTTCCCCCTTTTCTCAGTAACCTTTAAAAACGAAAAAACAAAACAAAATAAAATAAGAACACATTCTTAACTCTGAGGGCTGTACAACTCTGAGGCTTCTGTTGGGTTGTTGTTTGGCAATCCCAACAATGTCAAACAACTCACAAATGTATCAGTGACGCCAAGAAAACTGAAAAGAAAACACTCAAATACAAATCATAGCCATCTGAGAAATACAGGTGTTGATAATTTTAAATATCTATCAGAATTTCAAAATGAACAGTAAAAGTTGGGGGGCTGGTATGCAGGGTATACCCCTTAGTTGTTTGAATGGTTATATATTCTTGAGTGCTTCTGTGTACATCCAAAATGTACACAGAATGCTGTAGAATGACGCCTGGAGGGCATTGAAATAATTTCAATGAAACAAAATACGATAGAATGAATGTAAAGCTGATGTTTTCCCATGTAAACTATCTCTCAATTCCCAATAAAATTATAAATAATAATAAAAAAGTCTTGCTAAAAAAATGTTAAGTGCCATTGAGTCAGTTCTGACACATAGTGATCTCATAAAGGGTTTCTGAGGAGCAGCTGGTGGCTTTGAACTGTTGATTCTGTGGTTAGTAGTCCAGTACTTAGCCTACAACTCTGCACCAGGAGGTGTTGTTGTTAAGTGCCGTTGAGTCAATTCCAATCCCTAGCAACCCTGTATAGGGTTTCCAAGGAGCAGCTGAGGAGCATGAGTCACCGACCTTGCAGTTCAAATGACTTTGCAGTCTGATGCAGAAGCTCACAGTGCCACACCAGGACTCTGGGAGTAGGCACATTCAATTTAGTGACAAGGATCAGGAAGCAGGTTATTTAGAAGCAAAAGTTAACTGATCCTAATGGAAAAGTCACACAATTGGGAATACCTAATAATGTGAGTATATAAAATTATTGTGGGTTATATGTTAGGACAAGATGCAGTCAAAGGAACTGAAAGGTTTCCATATACTCAAGTTATTTAGGTTAAAGTATTGATTGCATGTCACATGACTCGAAGAAGGTTTTCTGAAATAAACAGAAACATAGCAACGTCTTTATTTAAATGGAGTCATCAGACTTCACCCATAAATGCAACTGTGACACTCGTAAGATCTTTAAATAATTGTGAAATTTAAGATAATGTTTTCTGCTATGGAGAAGTGTTGGCATGAGCAAAGACCAAGATATAATTAATTTTTAGCTTTAATGGCTACAAATGAAAGTTCTGTCTTGGGAGAACTATTGTTGGTTTCTGTACTGAGGATGCCCTGTTAATGGTTGCCACCTTGAGAGTTTTTATATCCTGTTAAAAGACAAAAATCTTCATATTGTCACAACACACAACCTTCTTCACACAGAGTGGTGCTGGTTTCAAAGACCTTTGGAGATGAAATGAGAACATTTAAAAGACCACGTGAACACCTGGACAAAGAACACATAAATATTCTGCTACACGCAGAAATTCTGTGACTTAGTAGAAGAAATGTTTTCAGCAAGGTGGTTGAGCTGAAAGGCAAAATTCACTGCGTTCCTATGGATCAGTGCTGGACTTCGAATCATAAGGTTGGCTGTTCAAACCCACCAGCTGCTCTTCAGAAACCCTATACAGGGTCATTATGAGTTGGAACCGACTCAATGACACTTAACAAGAACAACAACAATATGGAGAAAAGTTAAAGCAAAAGCTGTCTTTGGGAAAACCTAGCAGAATAGGCACCAAAGTTCTGGTGATAGTCAACTTGTTGTAATCAGAGCAAACTTCACTTCTTTCCTCTTCTCTTCTCTTTCCTCCCCTTCCATTCCCTTCTCTCTCCTTCCATTCCTTCTTTTCCTTCCTTTCTTACAGTACAATAGTGTCATGAGGTAGGATTTCCATTGCCTAAAATTCACTCATTTAATGTGTAGAGTTCAATGGTTTTCAGAATATTCACAGTGTTTTTGGTGTCACCCCCAGAAGAATCCCCATATACATTAGCAGGACCTCTTCATTCTCCATAGATTCCTCTTCCCCAGTTCTAGGCAACCATTAATCTAATTTCTGTCAATGTAGGTTTGCATATTCTGGGCAGTCCATATAAATGGGATTATATAATATTTGGTCTTTTGTGATTGGGTTGCTTTGCTTATCATGTTTTCAAGATTCATTCATGTTGTAGCATGAATCAGTACTTTATTCCTTTTTCTGGGTTCTATGAAGAAAAACGTGGCATCAGGATTGGAGGAAGACTCATTA
Source organism: Chrysochloris asiatica (assembly GCF_000296735.1). Taxonomy (NCBI): domain Eukaryota; kingdom Metazoa; phylum Chordata; class Mammalia; order Afrosoricida; family Chrysochloridae; genus Chrysochloris; species Chrysochloris asiatica. The sequence goes on from NW_006408528.1 coordinate 38,515,533, forward strand.
ACAAACTGCGATATGCAGATGATACAACCTTGCTTGCTGAAAGTGAAGAAGCTTAAAATATTTACTAATGAAGATCAAAGAGCACAGCCTGCGGTATGGATTATATCTCAATGTAAAGAAAACAAAAATCCTCACCACTGGACCAATAAACAACATTCTTATCAATGGAGAAAAGATTGAAGTTGTCAAGGACTTCATTCTTCTTGGATAAACTATCAACACTCACGGAAGCAGCAGTCAAGAAATTAAACGACGTAGTGCATTAAGCAAATCTGCTGCACAAGCCCTTTTTAAAGTGTTGAAGAGCAAAGATATCATCTTGAAGAATAAGGTGCGCCTGACTCAAGCCATGGTGTTTTCAATAACCTCATATGCATGCGGAAGCTAGACAGTGAATAAGGAAGACCATAGAAGAATTGGTGCATTTGAATGTGTTCGAGGAGAATATTGAAAGTGCCATGGGCTGCCAAAAAAACTATTTTGAAGAAGTGTAGCCAGAGTGCGCCTTAGAGGCCAAGATGGCCAAACTTCATCTCTCATACTTTGGACATATTGTCAGGATGGACCAGTCGCTGGAGAAGGATATAATGTTTGGTAAGGTGGAGGGTCAGAGAAAAAGAGGAAGACCCCCAACAAGATGGATTAGTCAAGTGGCAGCATGATGGACTTAAGTGTGGCAACAGTGGTGAGGTTGGCCCAGGATTGGGCAGTGTTTCGTTCTGCTGTGCATAAGGTCGCTATGAGTCGGTACCGACTCGATGGTACCTAACAACAACAACAAAATTTCATTGTATGTCTATATAAAATTTGTTTATTTATGCATTAGTTAATGGAACCCTTTGTCTTTTTTCCCAATTAAAAGAATGTTTTGTTAAGCGTAGGTGACAGTTCACATATAAAATTAGTTTTCCGGTCAGCAATTCATACACCAATTGTTCTGTGACATTGGTTACGATCCTCACAATGTGTCAGCAGTCACCCCATTTCCTCCTTAGGTTCCTTATTTCCATTATTTGGTTTTCCTGTCCCTCCCTGCCTTCTGAAATTGAAGCTGGAGAAAATTAAAACATGAGAGTCAAACTGCAATCTTGAGTATATCTTTCCTGAATTTGGAGGCCATCTCAAGAAGAAATTTAATGCATTGAAAACTAATGACTGAAGACCAGATGAATTGTGGGATAACATTAAGAGGATCATATGAAGAAAGCAAAAGATCATTAGAAAAATCAGGAAAGAGAGAAAAGACCAAAATGAATGTCAGATGAGACTCTGAAACGTGGTCTTGAACTTATGTAGAGTACAGAAAGCAAAAGTAATAAAGTAAAAGAGCTGTTCAGATTTCAAAGGCTAGTTTGAGAAGACAGAGTAAAGTACTATAATGACATGTGTAAAGACTTGGAGTTAGAAAACCATAAGGAAAGAACATGCTCAGTATTTCCCAAGCTGAAAGGACTGAAAAAAACCCCACAAGCCTCAAGTTGAAATATTGAAGAATTCTATGAGCAAAATACTTAATTGTGTTTATGTGGAACTTGAACATTGACCAAGAGGCAATCATTTGACCAAAACAAGGGGATACTGCAAGGTTTAAAATAAGAAAAGGTGTGCCTCAGGGTTATATCCCTTCACCATACTTATTTAATGTGTATGTTGAGTGAATAATTCAAGAAGCTGCAATATATGAAGAAGAACATGGCATCAGGTTTGGAGGAAGGCTCATCAACAACCTGCAATATGCAGATGGTACAGCCTTACTTGCTGGAAGTGAAAAGGACTTGAAGTGCTTCCTGACGAAAATGTAAAGACTACAACCTTCAGTGTGGATTACATTTCAACGTAAGGCAAAGAAAATCCCCACAACTGAGCCAATAATCTACACCATGATAAACAGAGAAAAGATTGATGTTCCAGGATTTCATTTTACTTGGATCCACAATCAACACCAATGGAAGCAGCAGTCAGGAAATCAAATAATGTGCTGCATTAGGCAAATCTGCTGCAAAAGATCTTTTAAAGTGTTAAAAAGCAAAGATGTCATTTTGTGTGTAAGGTGTGTCTCTTGCGGGAAGTATATTGAAGGGTCTTGTTTTCTTATCCATTCTGCCACTCTCTGTCTCTTCACTGGTGCATTTAATCCGTTGACATTAATCTCAAGGGTTCCTTCAGACTCTTTCAGAACAGTAAGTAGTCTTTTTTTCCCCTTTTTTCTTGAACATCAGTAGTTTCCTGGAAAGAGTCTTGTACAGTGGCTGAAATGCAGACATTCTCTGTTACCCACCAACCTCATATCATACATTCTCTGGGAAGACTTTAGGATTGCACAAAGGATATGGGAGGGCTGAGAAGTATGGAGATAGGAGAATAAAGCTAGAAGGCAGTCATATCATCAAGTTAAAATAGGTCATGGTAGGTAGGAATCTGACTCATCATCAGCAAAAAATAGTAACAGTGAGACCTGACCATGGGCCAGACATTGTGCTTTGGACTTTTCATAAGGTATTATATTTAATCTCATCCTGTCTTCAGCAGATAGATACATGATACCTATTTTACAGATGAGGAATCAGAGAAATAGAGAAGTTGAGTAACTTGTGTAACATGGTTGTACAGCTAGGAAATGGAGAACCCGGGAATTAAATTCAGACCTGGCACATAGAAATCACTGTCTGAATGTGTTGTGAGATTTACAGATTAGGACAGAGACAGTGAGAGTGGCTTGGAATATACTGAACAATCTGGAAGGTCAGGAAGTGTGAGATCCCCAGCCAGCATTCAAAAAGTAAGACTGGGTAGGTGTTCGTGTCATACCTGTCTGTAGACTTATGAATGAAAAGGCGTGCTTGAAAACTGTACATCACCTGTTTGGAACCCAGTTCATTTTATTTTCAATGAAAGGAAGAGAGAGTTTGCCCTTTAATTTACCTCACAGAGAACAAGCGCTCTCAGGTGTGTACCCACCTGAGCTCTCAGAGGCCATCCATTTTGAAAGACACCCACTTTACCTGGGCATTATTGGGCATCTCTCTGGGTACGGTCATACAGCCCCACTGCCTTTTTCAGATGTTTCAGTTTAAAAGTTATGCCTATGCCAAATAATTCTAATATCTTCTACCAAATACTTTACAATTCCCAAAAAGAAAACAATTGCAGTAGGATTGAGGTCTGCTTTTAGCTTATAGTAAAATATACAACACATAATTGCCTTTATGACTCAAAGACACCAAGTTCAAATGAAAAGAGTTACTAACTTTTAGTATTACTGAAGGTGAATGATATAGTATGATCGAAAGTCATTGCTTTGTTACTGCTTTGTTAATGCAAAGGGAAGAAGCCTGTTAACACAAGTTCTTGGACTCAATTTGATGATTTACTCACTCATTCCATAAGTATTCATTAGGAAAGGACCAGGCTCTTTGCTAAGTGTTGTACATACAGATATGAGACTCAATACCCTGAATTGGCATGGCAATTTGGCAAGCTACAGGTACAAATTATGTTTTTAGTTTCACCTTCCTCTGCTCTGTAGTTGTAAGAGATAAGAATTTCTTTTTGCACAGTCATAGAAAGTTCCTAGTTTCAGTCCAAGTGTTGATCTAAGAATTTATCTATTTAAGTCTGTCATTCCTTTTCTTTAAGCTATTTAATCCCTAAAGAATTTCATGATCCTCAAATTTCTCATGTCCTTCATACTGCTTGGTAATGAGAACAATTCAATTTCCCTAAAGTTCTACCTTTATGCCTGGTGACCTGAGGTAATTAAATTAACAGCTCTACCCCTACATGTCATAGACTTCTAGTTACCTCTCTCTTATTAGTGATAGGACTTTTAATGATTTCAGCAATGATTAAGACAGATAATCAAGGAGCTCTGGTAGTATAGTGGTTAGGAATCAGGCCGCTAACCTCAGGGTCAGCAGTTTGAAACTACCAGCTGTTCCAAGGGAGAAAGATGAGGCTTTCTGCTCCTGTAAAGATTTATAGCCTCAGAAACCCTGTACAGGGTCTCTATGAGTTGGAACTGATTCCATGGCACATAACAACAACAGCAAGACAGATAATCAGTCTCAAATTATTCATATCATTGGCTGCAATCCACTCCTAGAACCAAGTTTTATCATCTGGATTCTTTTTTTGTGTGAATTATGTGATACTTCACATGTGAGAACATTAGTTTTAGATTCATCCTATTGTATATCGTTTCATTGCTATGGTTACAATCCCCTCCATGCATCATCACCCAACCAAAAGGTATATACTACAAGCCTGCCCTACCCCTCCCCCCCAGTCATCAGCACACAGTTCCTCTCCCTCTCTGTGTCTAAAGTCCCTAACTGTCATCTGGATTCTTGACTGCAAAAAATGGAAACAAAATTTAGTTGATTTTAAAAAGAAAAGGGATATAGCGGCAAGATATTTGTGGCACAAGTGGTTAAGAATTTGGTGGTCAGAGTCCATTCAGAGGTGTCTGATGATCTGCTTTGAAAGGTCATGATCTTGAAAACTCTATGGAGAATAGGTAGGTCTACCATGTAACACTTGAGAGTAGTTCTGAGAGCTTTCTAGAGCTCATGAGAAGACTAGAAAACTGGTTTTGGAAAATGGACAGAAAAGGTGGCTGGAAAGATTAGATCCCAGGCCACATCAAAGCAGAATCTAGTAGTAATGCTAACACAGGTACAACCATCACCTGAGCTGGGTTCTGGCTGCCTTTGTCACCATAGGTACATATTCTAAATCTTCCCTACTTCTTCATGCCATTCAGACTAAAATTTTCAGGAAGGACCAGCTGACTGGTCAAATTGAAAATTTTAACCAAGCCCAAGCTTCCAGGTGCCAGGAGAAAAAGCATCTGAATGCACTCCAAAACTCACACAATGCCAGTTTCCTTAACATAGAATGGGGTGTAGCTTCAGTAAAAAAAATGACAAATGGCCTCCATACTTGAGAAGACAGGAAGCAATATGGTCCTCATACATTTTAGAAAGCAGCTTGGATGATGGGTTGTCATAGTGTAAGACTAGGTGCGGATCGATAAGAAGTATTTTTTGAATTTGATTATTATTGGATATAATTTTCTCCCATGGAACCTTGGGTAATTTTGAACAGCTGACCTTGAGGTTATCAGCCTGACTCATAACCACTACACTACCAGAGCTCCCTCCTTTCAGCACCACCACCAAAGGGTGAGAAAGGCTGGAATCTAGGCCCATTCTCAGGTGTCTGGCTAGGGTGACTTGGTAAATGGCTGTGCAATTGGTCCTCACAAAAAGTGCCATGAAATGGACAGGACATGTTAATAGTTCCCTTTAGTCCAGGGGGGCTGGATTCTAGGTACCCTAACTCTAGGATAGACAGTATGGTGTGGTGGTTAAGAGACTGTTAAAACAACTAGCTGGTCCCCACTTCACACCTCTACGATTTTGAATATGACTTAACTGTTCCATGTTTCTGTTTCCTCATCTGTAAAATGTGTATAGTAATAATATCTGTATCAAAGGGTGGTTTTCAGGTTGAATGAAAGAATGTATGTAAAGTCTTTATTAAATGCTCAATAAACATTAGTTACTTTTGTTAGTTATTGCCACACCAGAAAAGGGTATAAAGGGTGAGAAAGGGTAGAATTAATCCAATGAGTTTAGAAGGTCTTCACCCATTTGAAAGAACAGAGTGGTTTTAAGTCTTTATGGTCTGCTGATCTTCTGCTACAAAGAAATATAAATCAGTCACTTACAGTCACTCATACCAGGTGAGACAGAACCTCTTAGCTGAAGACAGCATTTCAAAGTACATAGATCAAAAACAAAAAAATGGTTTCTGTAGATCTGTCTGAGACCATGTCCTTTGCATTTTCTGCTTTTACTTTCATAAACTGCCAAATCACAAGTTACTTATACCTGGGAATGACACAGTGTTATGAAACCTCCAATCTGGCATCAGCAGTCAAACAGGTTTCTTACATAACAGAGGTTTTGACATCTTACCCAGGGCTTGGCTCTTGACCACCCCCTCTTTTCCCCATAAAAATACACTAAGATACATAGACAGCTGGGTCGGATCCAAGCTTAGGGCATGGGGCACTGTGCAGGTCAAGATAGTGGAACACGCAGTGTTGGGTGCAAGAGAGAGGCAAGTACTTGGTGTTTCCAACTCCATCAGGGCTTGCTTGGGGGAGCCCTGGGTCTAGAGTTATCTGGATCCAGTGGAGCCTACAGGCTTTCCAAATCTCCAAGAGTTGCCTAAAGGGTCTTCAACTCTATATCAGATCAGAAAAGTTAAGGATTCACCCAGAACCTTTCACTGTGCCCACAGCCAAGAATAGCACTTCCACCTACTGTTATGGATTGAATTGTGTCTCTCCCAAATACATGCCGATTTGGCTGGATCATGATTCTAAGTGACTTGGCAATTTATGTAATGATATAATTTGGCAGTTATGTAATGAGACAACCATCCCTGATGATGTGATCTGATGTGAGCAACCCATCAATAGTAAGGAGTTAAGGTGGAATGCAGTACATTTACTCAGGTCATAGCCCTGATCCAATGTGAGGGGACTTTTCTTAAATTGTGGCCTGCATCATCTTTTATCTTACAAGAGATAAAAGGAGAGAGAAAAGAGCAGAGGAGACCTCAGTACCACCAAGAAAGAAGAGCCAGGAGTGGAGTATGTCCTTTGGATTCAGTGTCCCTGTGCTGGAAACCTCCTAGACCCACTGAAAGATTGATGCCAAGACACATAGAGATCTCCAAGGGATGCCAGGCCAATAGATGCTGAAAGGAGACAAAGACCTTCCTCCTAAACTGTGAACTGATGCAGACAGAAAGCTTTCCTCTAGAGCTGGTATCCTGCATTTGGACTTCTAGCCCCCTATACTGTGACCAAATAAGTTTGTTAAAGCCATCTACTCATGGTATTTCTGTTAAAGCAACACTGGAGAACTTAGACACCCACATGGAGCAGCTTGTATAACAAAGGAGATCTCAATTTTCTTAAGGAAGAAGAGTTTATTATGGTAGAGCCTAGGACCAAGAAAGATAAACATCAGTTTTCAAGCTGAAAAAATAAATCCTTCTAAGCCAGCCTCACACAAAAACAAACTAGTAAAATTTACCAAAGCTTTTGGCACAAATATTGCATTCATTTTTCATTCTAAACTGCTGGGATAATCATACCACACTCATATTTCATACAGAGTCTAAAGGGAAAGAGATCTTTAATTTTATAACAGATTTGTTCTCTACTTTTCTGAGTCCTCTTACTCAGATGACATTGGCTTTGGAGCTAGGTAGATCCTTACTTTTGGTGTACGATCTAAAAATTTGAGTGTTTTCATGTTAAGGAAATTAATCTGTCAGAATAATGCTTCTGGAATTTTAGTGGAAGAAATCTTATTTTTATGGTAGACTTCTACCTTAATAATGAGAATTTTTACTACTTATATCATATAGTGTCCTTGGCACTTTGCATACATTTTTTTGTTACTCTGACCATTAACCTGCAAGATAAACATTATTGCTCCATTACAGAGATGAAGAGACATGGGCTCAGAGAAGTTATTTTGACTAAGCAGGGGAGAGATGGAATGGCTACCTCCAAAGTATCAGCTCTTTTCCTTATACCATGATGTCTCCCCCTAAAGAAAGGAGACCATTCTCAAGTGAGCGTGTCTCCTGCTTTCAAATTAGACCATGCCTTCGTCAGAAACGTGATCCCACTCTGCTAAATGGTAGGTATTTTTGAGGAGCGTTGCACTTCCCCTAAGGGTCAAGGATTCATTTTTTGTTTGTTTGTTTTATTTCTTTGTTGGTTTTTGCTTCAGTGAAATGAAAGTACCTGCAATTTGTGAGCAACTCTTAGACAAATAAATGCTGTTGACAGCACTACTCAGTTCACTCAGACCTTGTCCTGAAGAGTCTATTTGGGAGGAATCCCATGGAGAGTTGGAAGCTCCTACAGCAATACAACAGTGACACAGACTTTTTGTGCAAAAAGCCAACAGATTCACTGGCCATCCCTTCCCACCTTGGTCTATTGATAGGTAACCTTCTGGTGGGCTGAGTCTATATCTGCTTTACCTTTGTATCACTCACACAACACTTGCCTAGGGCCTTCCTGGTGGGTGGGTTCTATAGAAATGTACCGATTCAGCAGGTGGATACAAAGCAATATGCTGCATGCCAGAAGGCGAAGAGGACACCAAATCACACTTCTCTATTCTCAAGAAACTTATATTCTAGTGGGGTATGAAACTATCAGGAAATGAAACTATCAGGATATGAAACTATCAGGAAAAGTAAACCAGCTAGTGTTGGAATCTGGAACTCAGAATGCTAACTTACATGGTAAAGACAAGTATAGCAGGAAATACTGTGGGCTAGAGTTCTCAGAGACACTCTGTAAGAGAAGAATCTTGGAGGAGGGGTAGGGTTGGAGTGGGTTGAGAGGCATGATGGATGAAGGAAGCATATGCAAGGAGTGTATTATTGTTGAATGTCAAACTGATGATCTGCTCTGTAAACCTTAACTCAATTCACAATAGAATATTTGAAAAAAAAAAAAAAAAAAAAAGGAACCAAAACTTAGTTGATGTCATATGGCTCATGACTGAAAGCAGGGAATACCAGAAAGGTGATACTGTGTTTGATTGACTGTGCAAAGGCATTAGCTATGCAATCATAACAAATTATGGGTAACATTGTAAAGAATGGGGTTGCTAGAAGACCTGTATGTAGAATGAGAGGCAGTCATTCTAGCAGAACAAGAGTGTGTAGCAGGGTTTAAAATCAGGAAAGGTGTGTAGCAGGGTTTTAGCTTTTCACTATTCTTATTCAATCTGTGTTGTTGTTGTCAGGTGCCATCGAGTTGGAACCGATGTTGGATCATAGCGACCCCATGCACAACAGAACGAAACAATGTCCGATCCTGGGCCAACCTCACTACCGCTGCCACACTTGACGTCATCAATGATGCCACCTGGCTGATCCATCTTGTTGGGGGTCTTCCTCTTTTTCTCTGACCCTCCATCTTACCCAGTATGACATCCTTCTCCAGAGACTGTTTCCTTGGGACAATATGTCCAAAGTATGAGAGATGAAGCTTAGCCATCATGGCCTCCAAGGAGCACTCTGGCTGCACTTCTTCCTAAACAGATCTATTGGTTCTTTTGGCTGTCCATGGCACTTTTAGTATTCTCCTCCAACAGCACAACTCAAAGGCATCAATTCTTCTACGATCTTCTTTATTCACTATCCAGCTTTCACATCCATATGTGGTTATTGAAAATACCATGCATGGTATTCTGGCCAAATAATCTGAGAAGTTGTGCTATGTGAAGAAGAATGTGGCATGAACATTGGAGGAAGATTCATTAACAACCTGAGATATGTAGATGACACAACTTTGCTTGCTGAAAGCAAAGAGGCACTTACTGATGAAGATCAAAGACTACAGCCTTCGGTATGGATTTCTCAACATAGAGAAAATAAAAATCCTCACAACTGGAGTCTCCAAGGATTTAATTTTACATCAAGAAATCAGATGTATTTTATTATCTAGATGGGTCTGGTGAGAGGATATGGGGATAGGATACTTTTGATTCAATAGTGAGTAATTTTTACCATGACTAATTGTGATAGTCACAACTGTAAAGGTAGAAGTTTTGTAACATAAAGGGGGAGTAGTTAATCTACATTCCAGGAGCACAGGACACTAGGACCATCAAGAGAGAGGAGCATGAGCAGAGCATGAGACCCTAACCAGAGAAGCAGCAACACCAGAGATAGAAGCAGAGGTGATGGCATAGAGAGAAGAGCAGCTGAGGACTCTAGAGTCATGGAAAGAGAAAGGCTGTTTGCTGGCAGCCAGGAGGCTGGCTTGCAGAATGTGCCCTTTGATTCTTTAAATGATTTTGTATTTCTGAGTGTGTTTGTGTACATCAAACAACAACAACAAAACACAGAGGGAATAGAAGCAAACACTGTTAAATGGTGATGCATGGAGGGGATTGTAATCATTGCAATGAAACAAAATACGATAAGATGAGTGAAAAACTGATGTTCTCTCATGTAAACTATCACTCAATTCACAATAAAAGCTGAAAAAGAAAGAAATTAAATGTGTTGCAATGACCAAATCTGCTACAAAAGACATTTTTTTTTTAAATTTAAAAAATTGTTTCTTGAGAATTAGGTGAAGGTTTACTGAGCAATCAGTTTTCCAATCTGCAATTCATGCACATTTTGTTTCGTGTCATTGATTGCTAACAACAACATACCATGTATGGAGGTGCTGGATCATATGGTACTTTAATTTCCAATGTTTTAAGGAGGTGCCATGCTGTTTTCCACAGAGATGCCACCACTTTATAGTTCCACCAGCAGTATATATAAGTGTTCCAATCTCTCCACAACCTTGCTAGTAGTTGCTGTTTTTTTTTTTTTTCCTTGAACTTTTCTATTGATGCTGAGGTAAGAGGATATCTCATTGTTGTTCTCATTTGTAGCTCTCTAATGATGCTGGTGTGGTGCTGTGGGCAAATGCATCAGGCTGCAAAGTCATTTGAACTGCAAGATTGGTGGTTCAAGCTCACCAGCTACTCCTTGGAAATTCTACACAGGGTCGCTATGGGTTGGAATTGACTCGTGGGCACTTAAAAACAACAATAATGATGCTGAGCATTTCTTCATAAAATTTTGGCCTTTTTTGGTGAAGTGTTTGTTTATGGCCTCTGCTCATTAAAAAAATTGGATGGTTTGGCTTTCTGTTGTGGAGATATTGAAGTTTTCTATAAATTTTAGAGATTAGTTTCTTATCTGTTATGTCATTGTCAAATTCCCCCCCCCCCCCCAGTTTGTGTGTTTTTTTTTACTCTTTTGATGAAATGTTTTGATACATATAAGTGCCTAGTTTTTAGGAGGTCCTGGTCAAATAGTCTGTCTTTTGCTCTTTGTGTTTTTTTACTTATATTTAATAGTGTATTTGTGCCATATATTAAGGTCCATTAGCTTGTCCCAATATTTTCATTAATGGTTTTCATATATGTATATCTGATCCTGATGTCAAATTCTCAGATTATTTGCTCTGCATACAGACTGAATAAGAATGGTGAAAGAATAGAACCCTAGCACACACTTTTCCTGATTTTAAGCCATTTAGTGCCCTCTGGTTCTGTTCTAACAGCTGCCTTTGCTGTATGTACATGTTCCTCATGAGCATCATCAAGTGTTTGGAGATACCCATTCTCTTCAATGTTGTCCATAGTTTGTCATGATCTACACAGTTGAAAGCCTTTGCATAGTCAATACAGCACAGGTAAACATCTTCCTGGTATTCTCTGCTTTTAGCCTAGGTCTATCTGACATCAGCAATGATATCCCTCTTTTCACATCCCTGTCTGAATCTGGCTCAACCCTCTGGCAGTTCCTTGTCAATGTACTGTTGCAGTCATTTTTGAATTATCTTCGGCAAAATTTTACTTGCATGTCATACTAATGATATTGCCCACTGATTTCCACATTCCACGGATTCACCTCTCTTTGGAAAGAGCACAAATATGGATCTCTTCCAATCCATTTTCCAAGTAACTGTCTTCCAAATTTCTTGGCATAGATAAGTGAGTGTCTCCAGAGCTGCCTCAGTTTGTTGAAAGATTTCAATTTATATTCCATCAATTCCCATAGCCTTGTTCTTTGTCAATGCCTCTAGTGCACCTTGGACTTCTTCCTTCAATACCATTGGCTTTTGATTATATACTACTTCTTGATATGGATGAGCATCCACCATTTCTTTTTGGTACAGTAATTATATGTATTCCTTCTTTTTTCTTTTGATGCTTTCTGTATCAATCAGTATTTTTCCCAGTGAATCCTTCAATACTGTAAGTTAAGGGTTGAATTTTTTCTTCAGTTCCTTCAGTTTGAGAAATGCTGAGAGTGTTCTTCCTTTTAGTGTTCTTACTCTAGGTCTTTGCACAGTTCATTATAGTACTTGGCTTTGTCTTCTCGAACTGTCCTTTGAAAATTTCAGTCCACTCCTCTTACCTCCTCATTTCTTCCTTTGCTTTAGTATTTCTGCCCTGGAGAACACGTTTCAGAGTCTCTTTGGTCTTTTACTTCTTTCTTGTCTTCTTACTGACTTTTTGCTTTCTTCCTGTATAATGTTCTTGATGTTGTTCCATAACTCTCTGGTCTTTAGTCATCAATGTCTACTGCAACAAATTTGTTCTTGAGATGATCTTTAAATTCAGGTAGGATATGTTCAAGGTCATATTTTGGCTCTTGTAAACTTGCTTCAATTTTCTTCAGCTTTAGCCTGAACTTGCACATGAGCAGTTGATGTTTGTTTCACAGTCTGTCCTTGGCCTTGTTTGGCTGATGAGATGGAGATTTCCATCATTTCTTTCCACAGATGTGTATTTCTGTGTATTCCATTTGGTGAGGTCCATGTGTATAGTCATCCTTTATGTTATTTAATAAAGTTAATTGTAATAAATAAACCATTGGTCTTGTAAAATTCTATCATGCAATCTCAGCATTGTTTGTATCACCAAGACCATATTTTCCAACGACGAATTCTTCCTCTCTGTTTCCAACCTTTGCTTCCTCTTTGTTTCTAATCCTCTGTAATTATCAATACGTCTTGATTGCATGTTTAATCAATTTCAGACTGAAGAAGTAGGTAGAATTCTTCAATAGCATTATCTCTGGTGTTCATTAGTGTTTTATGTATAAATTTGAATAACAGTGGTAATAACTGGTGTTTCTTGTAGATGTGTGAATATTATCCTATCAGAGACAGCATTGTACTTCAGGATAGATCTTGAAATGTTATTTTTGATGATGAATGTAATGCCATTCTTCTTCAATTCCCAGCATAGTAAACCATGTCATTGTCAGATTCAAACTGACCAATACCAGTTCATTTTAGCTCATGAAGGCCTAGGATATTAACATTTGTGTTCCATTTCATTTTTGTCAACTTCTAATTTTCCTTGATTCATACTTCATACATTCCATGCTCTGATTATTAATGGATGTTTACAGCTGTTTCTCCTCATTTTGAGTTGTGCCCCATCAGCACGTGGAGGTCCAGAAACCTTTACTATATTCATGTCATCATGGTCAACTCTACTTCGAGGTGACAGCTGTTCCCCAGTCATATTTTGCCTTCAGACCTGAGGGGCTCAACTTCCAACACTATATCTGTCAACATTCTGGTGCTATTCATAATGTTTCAATAATCAGTATTCTGCTGCTATCTGACAGTATTCCACTGCTATTCATAAGGCTTTCAGTGGCTAAACATTCAGAAGTAGTCCACCTCTCCTTCTTTCTAGTTTGTCTTAGTCTGTAAGCTTAGGTGAAACATGTCCACCATGGGTTACCCTGCTGGTATTTAAAATGCTGATGGCGTAGTTTCCAGAATCACAGCAACACACAAGCAACCACAGTACAACAAATTGCAGATAAGTTGTGGAATCCAGATATACAAGTATTTACAGTAAAATAAACCTACAAGACTGAGGATAAGGTACCAAAGATACAAGATTGCAACATCAATAAGAAAAACATCATAAAGTAAAATGGATTAATGTTACTACATATCTCCCAAATGAAAGGAAGTCAAGTAGATTTTAATTAATTAATAAAAAATAATAAAGCTAGAGCAAGGCTAGCCCACCTCCTACTCCTAACACTAACCTTAGTCCTAACCATAACCCTAATAATAAATGGAGTGCTATGCCTAACCTAGACCTAATCATAGTCCTAACCCTAGCTCATTACTCCTATTCCCTCACCACAAAAGGCAGGGGTGGGGGAAAGAAGTGACGAGGGTAAGGCTTTATTTCACATACTTACGTCATGCTTTCGGGAGGAAGCAGTTCCTAGAGAAGGACATCATGCTTTAGTAAAGTTGTTGTTGTTAAGTGCCAACGAGTCGATTCTGACCCATAGTGACACTGTATTGGGTTTCCGAGGAGCAGCTGGTGAACTTGAACTGTGGACCTTGCAGTTCAAATGGCTTTGCAGTCTGGCACATTAACCCCAGTGGTAAAGTTAGTGTAAGTGAAAAAGAGGAAGACCTTCAATGAGATGAATTGGTACAGTGGCTACAACAATGGACTCAAACATAGCAACAATTGTAAGGATGGCACAAGACAGGTGGTGTTCCATTTAATTGTACATAGGGTCACTATGAGTTGGAGACAACTCAAGGACACCCATCAACAACACAATAATATGTCAATTATTACAAAGAAATGTGATCTTGCATACAGGAGGAGTTAAGTACAATTTAAGCACTAAGAAGGTGCTGCTTTATGTTCTTCTTCTGCTGCTTCCTCCTCAGATGCCACTTGCCTGAAATCTCCCTTTGGCTGGCTTTCTTTGACTCAAATCATTCTCTTCTTGAAATTGTCATTTCAGAAGGCAAATAACTAAGGGAGACATGACTTAACAATACTGTTAACTTGGTAGTAGTGGTGTGCTGTGGAGTTGGTTCCAACTTATAGCAACTCTGAATAGGATTTCTGAGGCTGTAAATCTTTATGGGAGCAGAAAGCCTTATCTTTCTCCTGCAGAGCAGCTGGTAGTTTCGAACTGCTGAACTTGAGGTTAGCAACCTTACTTGTAACCACCACCACCTACCTGGAAGGCTCATATCCCAGGTCTATATGTGATTACTTCCTTCTCACCTTTCAGATGCCTATCCAACTACTGCTATTCCTTCACAGAGGCTTTCCTTGACCATTCCAATTAAAGTGTCCCTTCCCTGCCACCATACTTACTGCTCTCTGACCATATACATACATTCCCAGTGACACTCTCCGACCCATTGTTCAATTTTATTCTATTTATTGTACATATCATGAACTCAACTACCTTATTCATTCATTTTGTCTTCCTTCCCAACCTGAGGGTAAGCTTCACATCTTTCATGCTCACTTTTGTATTTTCAGTGCCTAGAACAATGTCTGGAGCATATGCTATTGTTGGCAAGTGCCTTTGAGTCAGTTCTGACTCATCGCAACCCTGTATAGAGGTTCTGAGGGGTAACTGGTGGGTTTGAACCACAGACATTGCGGTTCCAGCTGACCTTGCAGTCCAGTGCTTTATCATACAGCACTGCACCAGGAGCAGATAGATCTCCATAAGTATTTGTGGAATGAATGAATGAATGAATGAATACTTACATAGTAGACTTATGTTCATATGTCAGCTGCTCATCTTCTGATCTCTTTTTTGTACTGTGGGAAGCACTTGCTTTATGAGTCTTTGTGGGAGAAAGAAGCTGGTAATGACATTTCCCTAGCTTCCCTTTGTAGTCTGTATGGACATATGGTCCAGGCCCAACCAATCAGGCATACTCCCCCTGGAAATAGCACTAAGACACATACACAGTGTAGGATCCATATGGGGGTGGATGGGGGCAGCTGCAACAACCATTTCCAGGGTCCCAGTAGGGATGACAGTAACCTAAGCAGAGGCAGAGCACACAATGGCATCCAGTGAGCAGAGCAGGGACAGACCTCCTGACTCATTCTGTGCTATGATTTAGATAATTACAATGGTCTCAAACTTGCCATGCTCCTGATCATTCCCCAGTCTAGTTGTCCAACTTCCCAGTGGTTCTGTGAACTCACAGACATCCTGTTCATACAGTTCAAACTCAGACTGATCTCTGGTTCTGGAAATGTTCTTGTCTTTCTTTCTCGTCTCCTGTTTTGTTTCACCCCCTTGATCTTTTTAATAGTGTTCATACCCTTCTCCCTGATTAGATTTTATGGTCATCAGTGATTCCCATAAGTCTTGACAGCTACCCTTCACCTAAAAGGAATAAATGAAAGCTGTGAGATACAGGTTTGCTACATGCTACTAGTAAGGGAGCTCTGGTAGTATAGTGGTTACGAATTGGGCTGCTAACCTCAGAATCAGCAGTTCGAAAGTACCAGCTGTTCTGCAGGAGAAAGATGAGGCTTTCTGCTCCCATAAAGATTTGCAGCCTCAGAAACCCTGTACAGGGTCACTATGAGTCAGAACCGACTCCACGGCACACAACAACAACAACTAGTAAGGGAAGAAAGGACTGAAGAGCATTGTATTGACGAGAGATTTCCTTAACTCATCAATTCGCTTGTTGAATCCTATTCCTTTGAGTTGGTCAGGACTAATTGAGGGGTCACTATTTGCGACATTCCAGACAATGTTTTCAGGAGTGAAGTTCCTCATTAATACAGCTCATGAGGATTACCCACAAAAAAGTCTATAATTGAAAGGAAGAGAGAAAATTCACACCATTAAGAAAAATGTGGCTGGCTGTTTTTTCTAAAGATGACAGTAATATCTCATGTGTGCACTTCTCCAACGTGACCTAGCCACATCACATGGAACTTAGAGTGTCTCTACACCCTTGAATTTGGGTGGACCTTGTAATGACTTTGATCAATGTTGTTGTTGTTGTATAGCATACCGCATAAATGATGCTGTGCATGGACATAGCCTAACTGGCCTAGTTGTTTCTGCTTACTGCCACCATATAAGAAATATTGAGATCACCATGCTGTAAGAAGCCCAAACCATGCAGAGAGATTTGAAAGAATGTGGAGAGAAAGACAGCCAAGGAGCCAGATTTATGTGTGAAGAAGCCATATTGAAGACAGATTCCCTGAGTCCTATCTGCACCAGCTGGATCACAGATTAGGCTCTCAACTAAGCCCTTCCTAAATTCTTGACCCACATTGTGTGAGCAAAATACAATGCTTGTTTTTAAGCCATTTCCTTTTAGGATGGTTTATAATGTAACAAAAGACAACCAGAACAAAGAAGAACTTACATGAATGTGACATTTTTACATAGCTGTGGCTTCAGAGAATACTTTATGTAAGTAGAGAGAGTCTCTATTGCTTTATGTAAGTACAGCAAATCTTGGGCAATCAAAACACCAGAGCAGATTCTTCAGTCTCCTGAGTGTACTCAGCACCCTTTGAAAGAGCCAGTTTTCAAACAGAACACAGCTACTTAAGATTACAAAGGATCTCACAGTCACATGGTAGTCATTTCTAGCATCACTGGGGAAAGGTTGGCCTGGAGAAAGGAGATCCTGGATCATTATCAAAATGAATAAAACTCATTCACCATCTGGAGAGGCCCCTCGAATGCACAGCAGCTCTCACTCAGCTCCCTGCATCAAATGGAATCAATTCTCAGAATCCTTCTACTTCTTGTCTATACAGAAGCCAAGGAGATTGTGTCCTGACTCTCTCATTCCCCTTCAAATATTGCATTTACTTCAGATCCTTGGAAAACCAGATGACAACCAAACATCACTATTATAATCATACATACTATGATGCATTTTATACAAGGAAGTTAAAATGCTACTGCACTGTATATCAGGTCCTCCAGGAAACACAATAATCTCTTCTGTGTTTGACACCCTGCTTTTATTTCTCCCAGAAACACATTTTATAGCCTGCTGTAAAAATAAAAACAAATGAAAAAATCAAGGCTATTGCTTTATTTTGTCTTTTCTGACTTCCTTTGTACTGCATTTGATTGTTGTTGTTGTTGTCAGGTGCCATCGAGTTGGAACCGACTCATAGCGACCCCATGCACAGCAGAATGAAACAATGTCCGATCCTGGGACAACCTCACTAACGCTGCCACACTTGACGCCATCAATGATGTCACCTGGCTGATCCATCTCGCTGGGGGTCTTCCTCTTTTTCTCTGACCCTCCACCTTACCCAGCATGACATCCTTCTCCAACAACTGTTCCCTCAAGACAATATGTCCAAAGTAGGAGAGACGAAGCCTAGCCATCCTGGCCTCCAAGGAGCACTCTGGTTGCACTTCTTCCAAAACAGATCTATTGGTTCTTTTGGCAGTCCATGGCACTTTCAGTATTCTCCTCCAACACCACAACTCATTTGGTAGCAACTTCTAAATGAAATCTCTGGGTGTTTTTGAGTTAAGCTGATAACCCCACAAAGCGGTCCCATATTACATTGCTTTTAAGGCTTTAAGCCATTCTGGTTTGACCCTGGCTGAGAACTTGCTTTTTCCACCACAGATGTACTGAATCAGAACCTACAGTTTACAGATCTAAAAGAATTATCTGAGCACCTTGTTAAACTGTAGATTGTGATTCAGTAAGTATATCTGAGGAGGAAATACAAATTCTCATTAGGAGGTTGAACCAGAATGAACTTGTTTGAATCCCTGATTGCTTCTAGATGTGTGTGTAGGCACACTTGTTATTGTTAGGTACTGTTGAGTTAGTTCTGACCCATAATGACCCCATGCACAACAGAACCAAACATTGTCCACTCCTGCGCTATCTTCACAACTGTTGTTACACTTGAGCCCATTGCTGCTGCCACTGTGTCAATCTATCTTGTTGGAGGTCTTTCTCTTTTTCACAGACCCTCCACTTTTTTTTCTTAAATGATTTATTGTGAATTATGTGACAGTTTACATGGGAGGACATTAGTTTTACATTCACTCTATCGTATATCGTCTCATTGCCATGGTTACAATCCCCTCCATGCAATCCTTCCCCCATGCCCCCCAGGTCTTCAGCACACGGTCTCTCTCCCTCTCTGGGTCTAGAGTCTCCAGCTGCTCCATCGCTCCACATCATCATCTCTGGCTCCATTTCAGGCATCACTGCTTCTCTGGGTAGGGTCCTGCTCTCTGCTCTTCTCCCTTGATGGTCCTAGGGACCTCCGCTCCTAGACTGAAAAGTCAATCACTCCCCTCCTTGCTATAAAACGTCCACCCTTACATTTCCAACCCTCACAGTCAGTCCTGATAACAATTATTCACTATTGTATCACAAGAGACCCGTCTGCATTTCATTGCATCAGCCCCGCCTACTCAGACTGAATGCTACTCACTGGAGATTCTACCTTCCTCCAGGCCCTCTGTATCTAGGTTCCCTCTTGAAAGCTTGTAAGCCAGTCACTTCTAGCCTTTGTAGCCCCCCCACCCCCCATTTTGGGTAGCCAATGTCCAAGTTGCCCATCCCTGTCTACTCTGTGTATGGAGGGGGTGGGAATGATTCTTGCTGTTAGGACTTGTTCCCTCTTTTGAGCCACTGCTTCCATAGGTGTAGGTCAAGTTCATCAAATTGTATGAGAATATATATATATATTTTTCCTCTTCTTTTTACTTCTGGTTGAGATCCGATCATCCAGTCATCGAAGCCAGGGCAAGTAGGTATTATCTGCAAGTGTGGGTGTTCTTATGCGTATGCCCTCTCTTCTTATCGGCTGGACGCTTCACTCTCCACTCTAGTCCTCTGTGGCTATGTCACTGACTCTGGGTCCAAGAGTCCCCAGTTCTTGCCACACTGCTGGCCAACCAGGTCTTCACCCGGGTTCACAGAAGTCTATTGAATGTTGTAGGGCTTAGCTCACCGCTTCATTGCTGTTTTTCCCTCACTTCCCCTTATCGGTGTCGAGCATGGTCACCAATCACAGCGTGTATTTCCATTGAGTCTTAGTCTTGGAAGGGGGGTTTATCTGAGGGGACCTAACCACCTGCCTTGATGTTTTCTGGGAAAGCATGTTGCTTGTTCTTGTAGTAACAGCCGGTCTGCACACGTTGCTTTATATTCCTCCTGTAGGTCTTTCTTTCAAGAAGTATCCTCCGTTCTTCTAGCCACTCCAGGTTGGTCTGCTTGTCCTTTCAAGTGAGACCCTCCACTTTTCCAAGCATAATGTAAGGACCAGGGGCTGGTCTCTCTTGACATGTCCAAAGCAAATGTTGGTCCAACTGGCTACATAGGTCCAATTGTGGAAATCTTTCTTCTGGAAGTTTCTGGGTGTGGTAAGCTCAGTCAGTTGCCTGCCCAGAAGTAATTCCCTAACTCACTTCATTGTTAACACACCCCAATTTTATATATGCCTCTGGTAGCCATTTCCTTTAAGGAAAGGCCAGTCCTCTCCATAGCCCAAAGAAGTTTATTTTGGTTAAATGAATGATGCAAATCTCATCACCTTTGTTAGTGATTGGTTCAGGAGTGGGTATGTAACACAATCTGGTCCATGAAACATGAAGGGAAGTGTGCTGTGGGACTTTGAAGAAAGTTATCTCTTTTAAATAGGCATCCAAGGAGGGGCGTTCTCCATTCCTGTTTCTGGGTTATTGTTGTGAGTTTGTGATCCCTGGGGCTACTGTACCATCTTGGCTTTCATGGGGGGACCTAGCCCAGTGGAAAAGCCACCTTGCTGAGTATCAGAATGAAGACGAGAAGCAATTCATTTCTTTAATGTACTATGTTGTTGTTGTTAAGTTCTATGAGTTGCTTTTGACTCATAGGGTTTCTGAGGAGCAACTGTTGGGTTTGAACTGTTGACTTTGGTGTTAGCAGTCCAATGCTTTTCCTACAGTGCCACACCAGAGCTGCTGCATTAGCCTATCTTGGAACTGTCTTAACTACGGAGTTCTTGTAGAACAATCAAGTTATTCTTTTTGTTTAAGTCATTCAAGTTGAGCTTTGTTACTTGTGGTTGACAGCATCCCAATATAGTAATTAAGGATAAGCAGTAATAAATGATTGCTTGTGTACTTGAGGAAAAAGCCACCTTTGGCATTGGGGTGGTAAGGGTATCTTATACTTTTGGTTAAAGATACAGGAATAACTACTGGATTGTGGTTTACATTTGGGGGAAACACAAAGCAATGGTGGACAGGTTTCCCCAGAGTTTCCAGACTAAGACAGACTAAAAAGAAGGATAAGTGGACCACTTCTTAATGACTAGCCATTGAAAACCTTACGAATAGCAGAGGAACATTGTCAGATAAAGTGACACAAATATCAAATGAACCCCTCAAGTTGGAAGGCACTCAAAATACTACTGGGGAAGAGTTGCCTCCTCAAAGGAGAGTTGACCTTAATCACGTGGATGGAGTTAAACTTTGAGGACCTTCGTTCAGTGATGTGGCACAACTCAATTGAGAAGAAACAGCTGTAAACACTCATCAATAATCAGAGCATGGAATGTACAAAGTATGAATCTAAGAAAATCTGAAGTTGTCAAAAATGAAATGGAACACATAAAGATTGATATCCTTGGCATTAGTGAACTGAAATGAACTGGCATTAACAATTTTGAATCAGATAATCCTATGGTTTATTATGCCATGAATGACAAATTGAAGAGGATGGTGCCGCATTCATCATCAGAAAGGTCTATCTTGAAGTACAATGTGGTCTATGATTCCAATGGTTACAATGAAGACCAGTTAATATCACTATTATTCAAATGTAGGCACCAATTACTAAAGCCAGTGATGATGAAATTGATGAATTCCACCAACTTCTTCTGTCTGAAATTGATCAAATGTGCAATTTAGATGCACTGATCATTACTGGTGATTGGAATGGCAAGTTGAGGATGGATCCATTGCTGGAAAATGTAGCCTTGCTGATAGAAACAATGCTGGATATTGCATAATAGAATTTTGCAAGATCAATGACTCATTCACTGCAAATAGCTTTTTTCAGCAACATAAAAGGTGACTATGCAACTGGACCTCACTAGATGGAATACACAGGCATCAAATTGACTACATCTTTGGGAAACATGATGAAGAAGCTCAATATCATCAGTTGAAACAAGGTCATGGGTTGACTGTGGAGCAAACTATGGACATGGAACAAGGATATCATTGCTGACGTCAGATGAATCTTAGCTGAAAGCAGAGAATACCAGAAAGATGTTTACCTGTGCTTTACTGACTAAGCAAAGTCTTTTGACTATGTCAATCACAGCCATCTATGGATAACATTTCAGAGAGTGTGCATTTCAGAACACGAAATTGTGCTCTTGAGGAACCTGTACATAAAATAAAACAGTGGTTTAAAACCAGGAAATGTTTGTGTCATTGTGGTATCCTTTCTCCATTTTTCTTTATTCTTTATGCAGAACAAATAATCTGAGAAACTGGATTATATGAACATGTCATCAGGATTGGAGGAAGAGGAAGACTCACTGACAATCTGAGATATGCAGATCAAAGTGAAGAGGACTCAAAATTTTGATGAAGATCAAAGACTACAGCCTTCAGTATGGATTGCACCTCAATGTAAAGAAAACAGAAATCTTCACAACTGGACCAGTGCATAACATCATGATAAACAGAGAGAAGATTGAAGTTCTTAGACTTCATTTTTTTTTTTTTTTATGTTTTTATTGTGAATTATGAGAGTTTACATGGGAGAACATCAGTTTTACATTCATCCTATTGTATTTCATTTCATTGCAGTGATTACAATCCCCTCCATGCATCTTCAAATAACCAAAGGGTACACCCCACAGATCCGCCCCTTGGTCGTCAGCATACAGCCCCTCTCCCTCTCTGGGTCAATTTCCAGCTGCTCCATCTCTCCATGTCATCATCTCTGCCTCCATCTCTGGTGTTACTGCTTCTCTGGGTAGGGTCCCGCACTCTGCTCTTCTCCCTTGATGGTCCCAGGGACCTCCGCTCCTGGACTGCAAAGTCAACCACTCCCCTCCTTTTGTAAAAAAAATACCTACTTTTACATTTCCAATTCTCACAGTCAGTCCTGACAGAAATTATTCACTATTGTACCGCAAGAATCCTATCCCCATCTCCTTTCATCAGTCCCACCCAGACAGATTGGAGACTACTCAGTGGAGATTCTACCTTCCTCCGTGTCCTCTAGATCTAGGCTCCCTCTTGAATGTTTGTAAGCCAGTCACTTCTTGCCTTTGTAGCCCCCCATTTTGGGTAGCCAATGTCCAAGTTGTCCATGCCTGTCTACCCTGTGTACCGAGGGGCTGGGAATGATCCTCTCTGTAAAGATTTGTTCCCTCTTTTGAGCTACTGCATCCATAGGTGTAGGTCAAGTTCATCAAATTGTATCAGATAACTCTTTTTCCTCTTCTTTCTTCTTCTAGTCAAGTTCTGATCATCCAGCCATTAAAGCAAGGTCAAGTGGGTATTATCTACAAATGTGAGTGTTTTTATGCATATGCCCTCTCTTCTTATCAGCTGGACGCTTCACTCTCCACTCTAGTCCTCTATGGCTATGTCACTGACTCTGGGCCCAGAAGCCCCCAGGTCTTGCCATCCTGCTGGCCAACCAGGTCTCCACCTGGGTTCACAGGAGTCTATTGAATGTGGTCAGACTCAGCTCACATCTTCATTGCTGTTTTTCCCCCACTTCCCCTTATCGGTAGACCAATGTGGTCACCAGTCAGACTGCACACCTGCTCGTGTATTCCTCTTGAGTCTCAGTCTTGGAAGGGGGTTTGCCCTGAGGGGACCCGACCCTTGCCTTGATGGCTCCCCAGTGAACAACTTTCTTGTTCTTCTAGTAGTCAATCAGATTGTCGTTATTATTTTTTATTTTTCCTGCTGGTTTTTCTTTCAAGAATTATCTTCAGTTCCTCTAGGCACTCCAGGCTGGTCTGCTTGTCCTTTCAAGTGGAAATTTCCTACCTCAGAAGACTATGGATGGGGATTGGAATTCTACCTATGGTCTTATGCAATGTAAAGGCTCTGCAGGAAACCTCCTTCACTGGGCATGTTGTAGTCCCATTTTAGGTATTCCAATCAGTTATAGGCAGAAGACAGACTTATAAGCTTTCTATGGTGATATTTCTGGCTATTCCTTTCTCTCCCCCTCAAGTGTCTATTTTACAGTGGTATGCAGAGGAAACCAAGATTCAAAAGACAGCCAAGCATCAAACAGTATTTTCCCCCTTTTACCCATTCAAACCATGTCTCAATCCCTGTATCCCAGAGCCCTGTTATTCCAAGGGTGTGCATACAACATTATTTATCTCTGTCCCACTTAGCCCATGCAAACCTGCCTAACTGTTCTCCCATCTGCCTTGTTCTTCCATTCCCTTCCCCCTTCTTGTGTATTCCCCTTTCTCTCACAGCACCCAAACTCTTCTGTGTTTATTCCCTACCCTGTGCTCCACCTTCCTCTCCCTCCTCTCATTCCACCCCCCACATCCTGGTAACCACCAAGAATTCCCGCTCTCCCCCCCTCAACTTTTAGTATGAGTTCTTCTTCTTAGTCTTTTACAGTAGTGGTCCTATGCAGTATTTCTCCTTTTGTGACTGACTAATTTCATTCAACATAATGTCCTCAAGGTTCATCCCTATTATGTGGTGGCTTACAGCTTCCTTGTTCTTCAAGGTAGCATAATATTCCATTGTGTGTATGTACCACAGTTTGTTTATCCATTCTTTAATTGATGGGCACTTAGGCTGTCTCTATCTTTTTGCTATTGTAAATAGTGCTGCTATGAACATTGGTATGCATATATCTACTCGTGTAATGGCTCATATTTCTTGTGGGTAAATTCCAAATAGAGGAATTGCTGGATCATAAGGTATTTCTATTTCCACTCTTCTCAGGAAGTGCCATATTGCTTTCCAGAGTGGTTGGACCATTTTGTAATCCTACCAGCAATGCAGGAATGTTTCAGTCTCTCCACATCCTCACCAGTATTGATTGTCCTCTACTTTTTTGATCTTCGCTGTTACTGCTGGTATGAGATGACATCTCATTGTTGTTTTGATTTGCATCTCTTTAATGGCTAGTGATCATGAACATTTCTTCATATGTTTGTTGGCTGCCAGGATCTCCTCCTTGGTGAAGTGTCTATTCATGTCCTATGCCAATTTTTAAATTGGGTTATTTGTCTTTTTCTTATAGAGGGGTTGTAGTTTCCTATATATTTTAGAAATGAGTCCCTTGCCTGATGTGTCATTGCAAAGGATTTTCCCCCATTCTTTGGGTTCCCTTTTTACTCTTTTGGTGAAATCTTTTAATGTACATAAGTTTTTAATTTTTAGTATATCCCAATCATTTATTTTGTGTACTTTTGTTTGTGTAGTTTTCAAAATGTTTGGTAGTCTGTGTATGGCCTGAATTAGAGCCCTCACTGGACTGTGTTTGGTTTTGTTATGAATTGTTGTTGTTAGGTGCCATCGAGTTGTTTCTTACCTATAGTGACCCTATGCACAACAGAACAAAACACTCTCTGGTCCTGCACCACCCTCACAATTGCTACTGCCTCTGTGCCAAGCCATCTATCGGGGGGAGGGGTCTCCCTGTTTTTTGCTGACCTTCCCCTTTACCAAACATGATGTCCTTATCAAGAGACTGGTTCCTCCTGGCAACATGTCCAAAGTATATTGTTCATGGTATTGCTATAAGTCAGAACCACCTTGACAGCACCTAACAAAAATGCAGCAAAAGGTTACTATTTGGCATTGTCGTTGTTGTTGTGAAGTGCTGTCAAGTTGAATCCGACCCATAGCAACCCTGTATAGGGGTTCCAAGGAGCAGTTGGTGAGCTTGAACCACCGACCTTGCAGTACAAACGGCTTTGCAGTCTGGTGCATTAACCCACAATACCACACCAGGACTTTTATGAGGTATTAACCCAAGGGATATGAAGGGGCTTCAAAAAGTTTGTGGAAAAATTTCATTATCTTTTAATTCCATTTTTCCATGAACTTTTTCAAGTTCCTTATATATGAAGCGTCTGAAAGGTCTGAATGCTAGAATGAGATAGTCACAGCATCAATGAGGAAGACACAGGATGTTCTAGGCAAGGGTGGAATGCAATGGGTAAGTAAGGTCTTCATTATAGCAGCACCTCTCATGATGATCCATTAGTGGATGCATGTTTAGCACAGCCCATCTGTAAGGAAACTTTGCAAAACAACGTGACTGGCACGGAGAGCTCTTGCTACCAGCTGGCTGTTTTGGAGAGCTGTCACAAGTTATGGGCTTCTTTGGACATGCACTGGTAACCTGGCCTTTGTCTGAGACACACACTGCTATCAACTCTTCTGACAACTCCCAGAGTGACGAAAACCTTGTCACTTGGAACTGCTCACATTTTAATTAATTTGTCCACAGGATAAATGTATTGTTCTTTGTGCTCTGAACCAAATCCTGATATTATGTCTCAGGATGAAAGAAACATAAATTTTCTAATCTGATAGGCAGCAGCAACTTCCCAATAAGCAGTGGGGAAAAGGTTAAGATGGAAGATCAACCACTGAAAGAAGTTTAGGTATTATAGAGGTTTTTAGCTGATTTTTCCTAGAAGTTTCTAAGAAAAAAGCAGTCCCTGATATCCAAGAACCGGCCTGGTACAATCAGTGAGGTCTTGGTTTCTTCTTGGTTCTGCTGTTGAACAGAAACAATTTCATAGAACACCAACATCAGACAAGGCCACTCTGTGACCAGGATGGACTAAGACAGACACAAGTCCAGTCTGTAATCATGTCTGAAAACAGATAAAACATGAGCATTGTCCAAGGCAAAAAATGACAGATCTTCCCATATTCTATGTGTGATTGCTACTCCTTTACCAATTATGTTGTTTTTAGGTGTCATTGAGT